>NW_026571299.1:16066677-16414177 GCF_026225935.1 Boleophthalmus pectinirostris
GGAAATTACGTTAACTGAGGAAGCCAATGTTCTGGGACTTCTGGGAAACTGTTAGGGGTGTAGTCGAATTAAAGAACAAGAATTTCTTGGTCGACTAAAGAGCTGCCTTGATTAATCTACAGAAAGGAGGTGTGGCCAAGGTTGTAAAAAAAGTTATTAAGACCTCAAATACAAATAAACTACAGCTTCATAAGTGAAAAATCACTCGCAGATCTCTTGATAACTCACTCAAAAAATGTGGTCAAGACTCCATCAACCAATTAATCGACCAATATTCAGATTAAGGTCTCAGAAGCTAAGCAAGGCCGGGCCTGATTAGTACTTGGATGGGAGACCCCTGGGAAAATCAAGTGCCAGTCGTTGTGTCCTTAGGCAATACACTTCACCCACACTGAATGAAGTATGAAAGTGGTGTGTGAGTGAGTGTTGGTGGTGGTTGGAGGAGCCAGTGGCGCAAATTGACAGCCTAGCTTCTGTCAGTCTGTCCCAGGGCAGCTGTGGCTACAATAGTAGTTTACCACCACCAGGTATGGAGTTAATGAATAATGCTCTGTAAAGCATCTTTGAGTGTCCAGAAAAGCACTATTTAAAACTGATGCATTATAATTTATGATTTAAAGCACTACAGAACAAAAATATGTAGAAGATTTTCAGTTCAAATGTACTATAAAAAATATAATATCATGAAATATGGTTTGAAGAGATGTGAAATCAGATAACTGTGTTTAATTTAATATTATCATATTTGATTTATTAGTGTAATATTCCAAGTATATAGAGATATAATGTTGGGTATTTAAAGGACTCATATTATGCTGTTTTCTGATCTGTTATAATGTTGTTTCCTCATCAACACATGTGTAACACTCAAACCCTGCATATTTAGTATGTAACACTCTGTTACACCTTGTGATTCATGTGGTAATACAGAAAGTGCTCCACTGTGTTTTTAAACTCCATACATATTCACTAGGATCATTTGGATAATTTCAGCCCTGGAATTGCCAATCACTGAACTAAAGTTCAAAGGAGCTGTTAACTTGAAAACTGTCACACAAATTGGAACAGAACATTTTGATCTTTTGACATGTAGACAGATTAATAATTACTCAATTACTTACTCAAACATGTGTGAATGAAACAAAACACTATGCAGGGTATGGCTAACATGCCTTAAAGCTCATAAGAGTCAGTTTGTGTTAATGTAGGACCTTTAATTTAACCAAACTAAGATATATGATAAGTTTCTGTCTTTGCACACTTGTATTGATAATTATTACTTTGGTGTTGTATTTTTGATGTTGAATTTCTTGCAGGATTTTGGAGGTGTGGAGACAGCAGGTGCTTAATCCTGGCACACCCTCTGTAATGACCATTTAATCACAGAGCGCTAACGAACTCACACTTAAGACACACACCTACAGACAACTATTCTCTCTCACATTCTTTCATCATGGGCTGTTTAGATTCTTAACATTCTGTTTATGATGTCCTGCTTGACTCACATTGAAAGCTTTGCCAAATGCACAGAATACATTTTTCACACATGGGATTATAAAAAGTAACCTTGACCTTATCACCATGGATATGTTTAACTTTATCTGAAATGTTTCGCAGTGTGACAATAACCATATCTAGCTTCATGGAGATGGTACCAGGCCACATTACAGATCAGATCTGTTAGGAGACAAATTGAGTTTAAAAACATAGTAGAGTAAGGCATTACCACATGACATCACAAGGTGGAATGGAGTGTTTTCTGTTTGAGAGAAGAACTCAGACTAAATATTCAGGGTTTGTGCGTTAAACAAGTCTGAATGAAACAACATTATAACATACATCAGGAAATAGGTCTTTTAACCATTTTTATTTACACAATGAATGACTATTATGTTTTTCGCTTACATTTCAAGCTGCAGCAAAGCAAATTTTAGTTTATATGAGAATAAAAATGTGAACTTTGCACATCAATTACTTGAGACGGATGCGTTGTTGGAGAAGAAGAAACATAAAGAAAAATCCTGCACATCTTACTTGCAAAATGTGAGATTTATTAAGACATACAGTACAACGTTTCAGCTTATTAGGGAATGAAAATGACATCATATCATCATATAACCCAGTTTCACTCTGACATTCTTAAACTGCTACCACATTTGGCTGGAATATAAAGTTCCTGTCATCTTAGCCTTGTCTAAATAACAAACAATAGACATATGTTGGTGTGTGTGGATTGGGGAAAGTCCATTTTGGATGCATTAGTTTCACCTCCTCCTCATCCCGGGGCCAAACACAGGACCTGACACCTGCCTCACCTGCCTCACCTGCCTCACCTGCACACACGCCATCAGGGCTAATGACTGCTGCTGTCCACTGTAAACACAAACGTCGTTATCTTTGTGTGGATCCATACATACAGATACAGTGTAATGGGATGTCCCGTTGGATTATAGGATTAGATAGAAAGTTCTGGTTAGTTGTGAGATATTTGGAAGAAGAAAAAATACATAAATAAATAATCCAAACTGTAAAATACCTTTATTTAAACAGTGTGCAGATTGTATTCAGTCTAAATTCTTTTTAAAAGTCTTATATTGCACTATTTTCTGATCTATGTTTATAATGTTATTTCCTCATCACAAACATACCTGGAGTTGTGTTTTGTTTAATTTACACATGTTTAACACACAAATCCTGCATATTTAGGATGAGTCCTCTCAAACAGAAAACATTCAGAAAACACTGTTCCACCTTGTGATGTCATGTAACAATACAAGAAGTGCTCCACTGTGTTTTTAAACTCTACTCGCCTTCACTAGAATCATTAGGATAGTTACAGAGCCCTTGTCTACTGAACTAAAAGGTAAAAGGTTCATGACATCACAAACTGTCTTTTCTTTCATTCACACATGCTTGAGAAATTCTTTATTATTAGTGTGTCTACATCTTTAAAGCTCAAAATGCTCTGTTCCACCTTGTGATGTCATGAGGCGGTGGTTTTCAAGTTAGCAGCTACCTTTAACCTTTAGTTTTGTAGAGATTGGCAATTCCAGTGCTGGAATTTTCCAAATGATGTTAGAGAAAGAGTATGAAGTTTAAAAATACAGTGGAGCACTTCCTGAATTAATGACATCACAAGGTGGAATAGAAGGTTTTCTGTTTGAGAGAATAACTCAACCTAATGATGCAGGATTTGAGTGTTAAACATGTGTTAATGAAAAAAAAAAACACAACTCCAGGTATGTTTGTGATGAAGAAACAACATTATAACATAGAACAGAAAATAGAATAATACGGGCTCTTTAAATACATACTTAAAAGGCTATCGACGGCAGAAACTCATCATTTCAGCCCAGTCATTTTTGTGTTTTTATCAAATGTTGTATTGACAGTACACAAACAAACACTGTAAGAAGAAAGTGGATGCATGGATTTTTCTTTCAAAGATGAATAATGTCAACAACTGAAAGGGCCCACACACAAACCTACACTCATGAAACCACATAAACACAAGACATAACTATCCATCCAAACATACAGAACATGGTGTATGAAATGTTTGGGTTGCGCATACATGAACAAAAGATCACGGAAGACAATAAGTAAACACGCATCTCCAGCAGATCTTTTCATACTCGCCTCATTTGCCGTACTTGCTTGGATTTGTTAGCAGGACACAAAACACATAAAGGAGAGTGGACTTTCTCTGTCTTTGCAATGTTTTCTATAAGGAGAAGATTCACATGTACACAGCATGGGGGTTGTTAGGTTGTGTAAACAGATCTGGCATCAAAGCGCCACATACATGCGGTTCTGTGGTTCACATGTTTGTTTTTATCTATTTCTAAAGGATGTGCAGAAACCTTTTATGATAGCAAAGGCAATTTGTATTCACCATTTTATTGTTTTGAAAATGGTGTATTCGCCTAAAACAATGTGCTAAAATGTCCCCCTCCTTTTGCTTCCCGCACTAAGTCACTCCCCCTTCAGAGTGCGATGCATGCAGCTTTTTTTTTTGTGTGTCTATTTGTACAGATGTGCCGAAACTTTTTTATAACAGCAAAGGAAAATGTTACTCTTTGCTACTAAAAGGGTATTACTACACCTATAGAGTATTATTATTGCTTTTGATGCTCTGAGTTCCCCTTCTCAGTCACTTCCGACTGTAGAATAACTTTAGTAATATGAATAATTTCTTTGTTATAATCATTGTAATATGATGCATGATTATGTTAATTGACCAAAGAAAATAAAATAAACTAAAAACTTCAGTTGCGATCACATCACAGACAGCCTGCCTCTCACTTTTCAAACTACTGCACATCGCATCAGGTTTGTCAAGTTGTAGTTAATGTTTTGTATTCACTCAGCGTATATATTTATGGAGGATGTAAACTTGTGGGCTGAGCTTAGGATCGGATAGAGTTGCTAACTGTAAGGAGGTTTCAAAGAGTGCCTGGGAGAGATAATAAGAGTACTCAAACATGACAGCTAAAACCTCTTCAGGCATGTTTTTGATGATAGAGCATTATAACACAGTAAAACGCACCAAAAAAGTTGATTTTGCAAACACTCCCTTTTTTAATGAACGTGAATGTGAAATGAGATAACAACGTTTTTGCCTCTAGTTGTGGAGCTCGAGGGCTGGTCAGAATTCCATGGTAAAAGTTGCAGTTTAATTGCAGTATAAGATTTGTTGTTCTGGTTTAAGAGTATTATTTCTGTAAATACTGGGCCTATCTACATGGATCAAAAGCTGACTTAAAGCTTCTATATTACACAAAATTGACTCTTGTGAGTTTTGAGACATGTTATAATGTTGTTACCTCATCAAAAACATACCCGGAGTTGTGTTTTGTTTGAGTAGTCCTGCATTATTAGTCAGAATGATGTCGAGATTGGCAGTTCCATAGCTGAAATCCAAATGATTTTATAGTGAAGGTACGTGGAGTTTAAAAACACAGTGAAGCACTTCCTGTATTACCACATGATATCACAAAGTGGAGTAAAGTGTTTTCCATTTGAGAAAAGAACTCAGCCTAAATATGCAGGGTTTTTGTGTTAAACATGTGTAAATGAAAAACAAAACACAACCCCAGATATGTTGAGATGAGGAAACTACTTTATTACATGGATCAGAAAAAGAGCCCTTCAAAGTTGAACCCTTTCTGTCAGCAAATTTAAAAAAATATGCAATTATTTACTGACAAAATCTTCACAAAACAGTGCCGCTATTGACCCATTTGAACTTTGAAACTGTGCTCTTACTATTTAGGCTACAGTTTTTTGCCTGTAACTGTTCTAACTGCGTCTGTCCACAAGCTTGTTTTCTTTTTACCAGCCTTACCAGAAATGCTACCCCTTAAGCTAACAATGTACAAACAAAACCAAGTCTTTTACATACTTGAAGAAGAGTATTCATTTCCCCCTCATTTGCATAAACCCTGTCCCACTTCCACCAGCGTACTTTACTCAATAGTTCTTGGTGTTATTTGAGCACAAAGCTTCTCTGTGCGGGCAGCTGGTCTCCATTTGGTGATTGTGGGCCAGAGAACACATGTAAACAACAGCAGAGCCAGTATTCTGAGTCTCCTTCACTGTAATGTCGTATTTGCTCACTGCTCTGGTACTGTCCCATGCAGGTGTACTGTAGTGTATGGACTAAGATAATGGTGAACAGTGACACCAAGTGGTCACCTGGAGAAGTTAAAGGGGGCATAATTAAGTAAAATACACTTCATTAGTTTTTAAACATGTGGTCCCTTGCCAAAAGCTTACTCTAAGTTATATTTTTATTGTGCTTATGCATGTTTTTGTGATCCTGTACTGTCCATTCAAGGTGTGAGTGCTCAAAACAATTGCGTGCTCATCTACCTCCTATCTCCACCCACTGCTCTTCGCTTACTTGCAGTTATTAAAATAAATTCTGGGTACATGTAAGAATAAAAAATGAAGTGCAAAAATTTTGAGAATTGTGTGGTCCTCTGACCATAGGTGAGGGTAGGAAGTTCACCAATGGTCATGAGATCTGGGTAATGACTGAAAGGACAAGAGTGTGGATACAAGTGGTCAAAATGAGTTTCCTGTCTATAGAGTGTCAGTGCTCTCTTAAAGATACGGTGAGGAGCTCAGTCACATGGGAGGAACTTGGAGTGGAGCCGCTGCTCCTACACATGGAGAGGAGGCAGCTGGAGTGGCTCTGTTACCAATACCTCCTGAGCGCCTTCCTTGGGAGATGTTCCGGGCATGTCTCACACGGAGGAACCCCCAGGGAAGCTCCAGGACACGCTGGAGGGACTATGTCTCTGGCCTGGAGCTGGAGGAAGTGTCTGGGGTGAAGGAAATCTTGGAGTCCCTGCTTAGACTGCTGCCCTCGTGACCCAGCTCTGGATAATTGGAAGAAAATGAATAGATGGATGGTATGGTCGTCTCTCTGACTGTCTTTTATTGATTTTATTTGTTATTTTTCTATTTCTAATTCTGATGTGCTTATTTATTTTTTATACTTCATTTTAGTCAATGTGTTAAATGTGCTATACAAATAAAGTTTAATTGGAAAAATTCAGTATATGAAGTTCTCTTTAGTTTTTATAGGAAAGAAGTCAGTAAACCTGTATCTATAATTAAGATGTTTTGTGTGTTTAGGTTTCTCTGGTAAAATACCAACTATGTAAAAATCTATAGTAGTAGTCTGTCCATCCATCCATCCATTTTCTTCCACTTATCCGGGGCCACTAGTCTAAGCAGGGACTCTCAGACTTCCTTCACTCTGGACACTTCCTCCACATTGTCCCTCCAGCGTGTCCTGGGCCTTCCCTGGGGCCTCCTTCCGATGGGACATGCCTGGAATGCCCCAGAGGCATCCGGAACAGACGCCCGAACTACCTCAGCTGGCTCAGCAGTAGTCTGTCTTGTATCAAAACACAAAATGACAAGTATTGCCCACCAATAGTGTTAGTCACAATTAGCCTAGAGGTCACCTTTTCTGTTTCTCTCTGTTAAAATGTACATTAACAGAAATAGTAACTTCAGTGGGCATACAGTTTCTCCTGTCTGAATCCCTATCTTTGCACAATCTGAAAATTCTATAATATAAAGGCACACACAGGAAGCAGGTAAACTTTTTTCCCCATTGGAATATAGTGGCAAGAACACAATTTTTGCATGGTGACTGATTTCAATTACACACCATAGCACCATGTTGCAGAGATCATCATTGTGTTAATGTGCATTCTGTGATCAATTTCCACTTTGTAAATACTGAGTAACAACCAGCCCACAGAAGCTTAATGTCATTATGTTAAACAGCCTGTTGAGTGAATTCACCCCAACCCATGCGTCACAATTAGTCTTTATTGGTCCATTAGCAACCGTTTATAACAAGTAACGTGCCCTTTGATTGGCTGCACAGCTGGTTAAGGCCATGTTGAGAGAGCTGACCATCTGACTGAATTAGTGTAATGATATAATGATGATGACAATTACCAAGAGAATGGGACTGTTTGGTCACTGTAATAACGCAATGTGAACACCGGGTGGCAGCATTATCCTGTGTTTGCAGAGGACATGCGAGTGTAAGAAGCATCAAACACAAGAAAGCGTGGATCTAAGTCTGTATATAGGGATAAAGTCAATGAATAAGTGTTATCATTCTTATTTTACTATTAATTCAGATATAATCCACAATGCTCCACTGTGTTTTTAAACTCCGTACGCTTTCACATGTGGATGGGTTTGCCAATCTCTAGAGAAAAAGGTTGATGTTCACTTGAAAGACACTGTTTCATGACAACACAGGCTGGAACAGAGCATTTTGAGCTTTGGAGATGTAGATTTTGAGCTTTAGATATGAAGATTTTGAGCTTTGGAGATGTAGACAGACAATAATGAAGGATTACTCAAACCTTTGTGAATGAAACAAAACTCTGATGAGAGAATAACATTCTAACATGGTTTAGATCTCACAAGAATCAAGAGTGCTTTTTGGACACTTAAAGACGTTTTTGCATTATTCATTCTCTGCACACTCAGAGGTGGTTAACTACTATTGTAGCCACAGCTGCCCTGGGGCAGACTGACAGAAGCGAGGCTGCTAATTGGTCCCTCCAACCACCACCAATCACACCACTTTCATACTTTAATATTAGACAATGTTGTTGCCATTAAATCTGTGGTGCTACTTTTATTAAACTGAGCTATAATTGCTCTGCCATCAAATGTCACAATGCCATTTTTCACCAGCTCAAAATGTTGAAATGACATTTGCGATTATTATGGACATTTTATCATTTCAAGTAATTGTTTTATAAAAGGCAGCAATTATAGCAATTTGCCAAATTCAACACAAAATTTAAACTTAAAATGCTCAATATATAATTCCACTTCTCCAATGCAAATTATAGTTGATCAGTGGGTTGGGAATATAAGATAAATGTAATATGTATCAACATGTAATATTTTTCCATGTTAATACTGAATGTGATTTGAAAAAATACATGTCAAAGAATCCATAATTTGATTTTTAATAGCACAAATAAGACCTAACTGGGTCCCCAGATACAAGATAGACAAATCAAATCAAATAGAGCTTTTACTGATAATTACTACAATTCTTGATTTATTCTTAATTACAAAAGCACTGGACATGATGACCAAGTCGTTCATGTTGTAATGTGGTATGATGGTTCTCAAGATGATTCAATCAGAAAGCAGAAGCTCATTTGAGTTGCCAGTTTGAATTCTGAAATCCAGTTGGTAGTAGTAGACAGTGAAAGTAGATACTAAGTACATTTGTGTAATATTTTGTGTAACATTTTGCAAATAGTTTTAAACACTATTTGCAACTCTAATGAACTCACCTATTTGAAGTGTTCAGACCAGTGCTTTGCTTGTGCTGTTATGAAACCTGCTTCCTGGTTGTGCGAGCCCCACACCTGCTCACAGATGGTGTTTGGAGCCATGTGTGAGACCAAAGTGAAACTAGAATGTGTAAAAGATGATCGATTTCAGTAGCTACAACACTCGGCTTCCTCCAGATGGCACGCTCGTTAAGTCCTCTGAAGACCAGTCCTTTTAGTCCACCGCAAAAAGGAGAGAAAAAAAAGAAAAAACAGCTCCAAAGTACCTGCACAACTTTATATACTGCACTGCAAAACACAATTATCTGCATGAATTAATGACTTGCATTAAAATATTCATCTTGTTAAACGTGCACTATGCAGCTTCTCTAGTAAAACATTCGCCACCTGCCTGTCTCCATGGAGATGTTATTGCTTTGCCTGGAAGGTTCCAAAACATGGCATGGTTAAACAAATGGATAGACAGCAAAAACTAAAATCTAGCCAAGTTAAGATGACTTGAATTTAGAAATTTGATCATGATTTGGGTAAATTTCACTCGACAAGTAAAACATGGAACAAGAATTTTTCTACTTAAAATATGCACATCATGCTACATGCTGCAACAACTCTTTGCATTTAAAATAAGAAATAAAATCTAATGTTGCTTCAGTTAAGAAAAACACTTATTTTTTGGACTATAAATTGCACTTTTTTTCATGGTCTTGGTGGGCCTGTGACTTACGCTCCGGTGCGACTTATATATTAACATTTTCATATTGACAGCTGCAAGAGGGCGCTCTAGGCTTGTGTGACAGTATCTGCTACTCCTGTTACTCCTGTACCAATGTCACTTCACCCTACTGCACATGTCTCAAGAGTCGCTGTTTTGTCCATTACTTCTGTACCAATTTAAAGAAACTTAAAAAGACAACTGAGAAGATTGAACACAAATTTCCCCAGAAAGAAAATTGAAAAAAAAAAATAAATAAATAAATAAATAAAAGAAAAATTCTGCAGATTACAACCTGAAAGTAGTGAAATATTCAGCCGAAAATGGTAAGCGAGCAGCAGAAAAAAAGTCTGGAGTAAGTGGAAAAACTTGAAAATCCAGAAAAATCTCCAGGTCCAAGACAGCATCTTCATCCTCATCATCAGCCTGGAACATTATGCCTTTCTTGTGATTTGAAAATTGGTCCAATTCACACTCAGAGGCCTCAAGTTTTTTTGTTTTTTTTTAAGTTTGTGGCCTGGTATTCAACAGGGCTCTTGAATCTCCACTGGCTACTTCTCTGGAGAAAGTATTTTTCAGCATAAATACTTTTCAGAAGCATTTCATCACTGGGTTGTCCAAGGAGATGGATGATGGTCTTCAGGTGGTCATCTCTCATGCAGCAGCCCTGGCCCACATATCCAGGTCCTTGGACAGGGAAGCACCCAGGGTCACCTCAGGAGAACGATATGCTTCACACATCATGTGCATGCACTGTTCCAAGTATGACCTCCACAGCCAAAGTCGATCGGCTTGACTTTAAATGGCTGCTCTTGGTGGTTGACCGACATAATATTATCAGATTTCAAGTCACCATGAAGGACTTCAGCTTCCTTCAACGCTTTGAAAGATACAAGGAGCTGTTGGGCTACAGGCCTCAGCTCACTCAGTGTCAAAGTTCCAGGACGGTCCGTGGAGAGCTTGTGGAGGCTGCAGTCCAGTATTTCATACACGATGCAGTAGCACTTCTCACAAGTGAAGTGCTCAGTGTATTTGATGATGTTAAACTGGTCTGGGTGAATGTTCCAGAAAACTAGACGTCAACTGCTATATTATATGTTTTATGCCATTTTGTAATGCAGCTTCGAAATAAGATGCATTGTAAACAAGTTACAAAAACACGGAAATAGACAAAATAATATAGGTTCATTGCAAGTAAATAAAACTACTCCAATAAATCAAAATATTCCATACTGAAGTCATTTTACTCCATTTAGACATAACTATTGTACAGTGCATTTCCTCTCATGCGCCATCACACGAGCCTCTTGGGTGTGAGATTACATATTTCTCATAAGCTATATTGGGTTATGTCCTCCGAGTTTGGAGTACTCTATGGACCATATGTCACAATAACTGCGCGGTCGCTATTTTCAAGAATGGGCTAAACACACATTTGCTTGTAAAGGCGTAGCTTTGTGGGTTACGCCGCTGTGTTTGCGCAGATAAAAGCAGGGCCTTGTTAGGAGCGTGATGGACTTTATGGAGTCAGGAGCTTCTGGGTTTAACTTAAACATGATTAATGGAGGTCCAGTGTTGGTCTGTGAGCCTGCTGCTGTGTGTGTCCTGGATATGAGGCTGTGTTCTACTCTTTACAAACTACATCTGCGGAGGTAAAACTCTCTGTATGGTCTTATAAATCATGTTTGTGACAAGGGTTAGCTATGTAAGCCAGAAATCAAGAGAGTAATAAACAAACAATGCATTTTATGGAAGATGAATTGTGTAAAAGGGGTTACAAATTGTCTTGTGAAACTTAAAGGCATCATAGTATGTAAAATCAATGTTTAAGAGAGATCTATTTAGTCTGTTTTCACCTACCCCCTATTTCTGCCCACTTCTTGGGTTTACTTGTGAATATTCAAAAGATTCAAAATATTTAGAATTTTATCTAATCACTAGGGATGGGCATGATTAATCGATTAATCGATAATTGATCATTAAAAATTTCATCGATTACGTTCATTTTAATCAACAAACCGAATGCGTAGCGTGACCAAACAGGGGTCCGTACATGTGTCTCTCTGCACTCAGAAGGAGCGAGCAGACACAAACATTCGGTCAGTCTGCAATGTACCGAAGCACAAATGTGTATTTAACGATGATTTGTACAAAAATTCCACGCTTTCCGTTGTGTTCGGGACAAGTGGGAGTCCATGTGCACAGTGTACAAAGCAGGAACATGTTTCGGTGTCCAGTGGGAAAAAGCTTTGCCAGGTGAGAGTCGCGCAATGTCGATGATGAGTCCCCACCTCCCACCCCCCGTACGGTGTCCTGGTTTTGACAAACGCAAATATGGTCACACTAACCTGTATTCCACTGAATCATGTCTTTTAATCCAACAGAAATTGACCGCATCAGCGACACAAGAGCTGTAGTTTTATCTTCGCTGAGTTTATGCAAATTAGTGATGCGGTTTTAAGTTTCGTTTCTGTGAGAGTTGCGCTAAACTGAATTAAACACATTATAATCTCAAATGGATTGATGTGGCTCTAGAGTCGTTACGGTTTATATGTCGTAAAGTTGAATTTATTTATGAAGATTATTATTATTATTATTTTCATTTTAATATAAAAACGTTAATGATTAATCGATAATTGATCGTTAATTCTTCTGACGATCGATTAAGAAAATTTCATCGAATGCCCATCCCTACTAATCACTATACCTTATAAAACTATTAAATTGACTGCACAAGGTAGTATCTAAACTTGACTACTGCAAGGTCCAAATACTACTGAAAATATATAAAAAAAATTTAAACTGCATAAAACAGGGCAGTACAGTTGGTACCAGACTGTGATTATTATAGCATTACTAAATGAATGCATCAGAAATTAGATTGGTTATTTGTACACAACAGACTTTTATATTCGGTGCTTACACTATTCAGGAGTGTTTCTGTCACTAAAGCCTCTCTTAATAAATTCAGGCTTAGAGCAGAAATTCATACTTAGGAAATGAGACATGCTTCTGACAATAATGTTTTGAATTTGCCTTCTGTTATTATCAGATTATCTATTTTTTTCTGAACCCCAGGAAGACTTCACTGTCTATATTGGTGATCCAAATAAACAAAACCATGACACAACATCTTAGAATTAGTGTTAATTTCGTAATTTAACCTTTAATTCCTCCAAGCCAAACCTGAAGGAGCAGCACTATAGATCTGAGACTGTTTCACTCTCTTAAAGGAGTAGCCCTCTGACTCCAGAACACCTGCAAGAAACCCCCCCACACACACAGAGAACATGCAAACTCCACATTAAAGGTCCTATATTATGCAAAACTGACTCTTGTGAGCTTTTAGCCATGTTATAATGTTGTTACCTCCTCTCCTTAACTCAAAATGCGCTGTTCCAACTTGTGAAGTCATGAAGATGTAGTTTTCAGCTACTGGCAATTCCAAATGATTCTAGTGAATGTATGTGGAGTTTAAAAACACAGTGGAGCACTTCCTGTATTACCCCAGGACATCACAAGATAGAGCAGAGTGTCATCAGTTTGAGAGAAAAACAATAAATATGCAGGATTTGTGTGTTAAACGTGTGAATGAAACAAAACACAACTCGGGATCTGTTTGTGATGAGGAAACAACATTAGAACATAGATCAGAGAATAGCGTAAAGTGGGTTCTTTAAAAGTTCCGTTTAGCTGCTATGAATCACTGCCACCATAAATGTCTCACACACACACACACACACTCCACGCTATCCATCCAAGTGAGTCTGAGTTTGATCACTTTGTCGGCATGTAATATAAACGAACATCTCAACCGGTAAAATGTCTGACTGTGGTAAAATCTATAGCCCACTTCAGCAGTCAAGGAAAACTGTCTGGAAGAATTAGATTGGCACAGCAAGAAAAAAAAGTCAAATTCTGCTTCGTCTATACGTTCTGTAGTCAGTTTGACAGGGCATGTTTTTTTTCCTCTTTTCCCCTTCAGCATCGTCGCCAAAGTCTGTCAGCTTTGTACTATAGCTCAAGCTGGCACGGAGCTAACAGGTGTACTTGTCATATGTTTTGAGGTAGCCCGCTAAATGTTGTCTTCAATTAACAGACAGCTTAGATGCTTTTACTTTCCATACTGTCTCCCTATGCATAGTCACTCCACTTGGGACCAATATGCCGTACCTGTTTGAGAACTGACAGATTGTGGCTAATTCTGCATATAGTTTACAGGTGCACTATGGGCCTTTTCTTGGTGGAGGGTCTGTCATCTGCTTGTTTCCATAAAGATGTTCCTGAGTATGGCATTAAAAGTAGTAAAATATATTGTGCAAACTTGACGCTTTTGAGGTTTAAATCATGTTATTATGTTGTTACCTCCTCAAAAACATACCTGGAGTTGTGTTTTCATTCGCACATGTTTGAGAAAACCTTTATTATTAGTCTGTTTACATCTCCCAAGCTCAAAATGCCACTACGTGATGTCATGTACTTGTAATTTTCAAGTTAACAGCTACCATTTACCTTTTGTTCAGTAGAGCTTGGCAATTCAAGGGCTGAAATTATCCAAATGATTCTAGTGAAGGTGCATAGAGTTTAAAAACTGTGGAGCAACTCCTCTATTAGCACATGGCATCACAAGGTGGAACAGAGTGTTTTCTGTTTGAAAGAAGAACTAAGCCTAAATATGCAGGGGTTGTGTGTTAAACATATGTAAATGAAAAAAAAAAAAAACATTATAACATAGATATAAACAAAAATGTGGCCGTTTGCTGCAGGTGTTCCAATCAATGCGAGCAGGTAGAGGGTGCTCTTGGAAAAAGGATCAAAACTAAAACACAATGGACTCCAGGCACTCCAAAGAAGTAGAAAAAGTTAAAAATCACATGAGGAAAAGTGAAGTTAAAAGGCCTTTATTTGAATGGCCAAAGCCAACATGTTTCGAACCTTAACCGGTCTTCATCAGGGCATAGTACAATATGAGCTTAGTACAATATGGACATTTTAAATATCCAAGGAGACAAGCAGTTAGCACAACCGGGCTAAATTCCAGGTCAGATCTGTGGAGGGGCAATAAAAGGCAATTCACAATAAGAGAGTAACACCAGTCATGTAGACAAACAAGTGGCTGTCTCTCCATCTAGTTATGTAAAGTTAGGTCCTCCATGTCTTTAAAATCCATAGGCCTGACTTGTTATAATCATGTAAGCACTTGTATTGTCTTTACTTCTCAACTAAGTAATTTGACAATAGCTGCCACCATTTCAACTCGGTACAAGCTACGTTTTTTACTTTCAGTATTAAGCAGTATTTGTTATTTGTTACTGGCCTAAAACAACATGCTCTTGAGTATGTTTGCTGTGACAACTCAGGTTTTAAAATTATAATACATTCTACAGTACAGAAATCTGATGTGGTACTCCATCTACTGGCAGCACAAGAAATTACCATGGGGAAAAACTTACTAATAAGGAACCTGTCGAAACATGTTAATGTAATGAACGCAATTTCTTGGAGTAAAGGCTCTTGTGATAACTTATGAAAATCTGCACAGGGGTTCTAGCTGTGATGCAACAATCCTGGAAAAAAATAAATAAATTAAACTAAGTATTTAACAACCACTCAGGGGAATGGACTTACTGCACAAGATTCATCAAACAAGTATCAGTGAAGCTAAACCCAATTCCAGGTATGCTTTTGATCAGGGAACAATGCTGCTTTAACATGGCTAAAAGTTTAAAATCCATTTTGCATAATATGAGTCTTTCAGGTATTTCCAGAACACATTATTTCAAAACATACAACAAGGATTACAGAGTGAAAACATCCAAAGTGTCCAACAAAAACATACTTTGTAATCATGTTGGTAAAATTCAAATGTAGCTTTCTCTCAAGAAGTTTGTTTTGTGATAACAGGTAAAACAGAGGATGCGCACAACTGGCTTTTGTTGAAGCACTTGGCTCATTACGCTGGTGGGGTCCCGTGGGGAGAGAGTCTAGTTGCAGAATAAGCTCCACAATGGCTTCTCCTGTAACTAGCGACATTTAGTGGCTCAGGGAGAGACGGAGAGCCTGGTGTAATTAACCTGCTGTAATCTCTGCAGTGCACTCAATTTTACTGCCAGATAAAAGCCAGGAACACCAACTACAAGGCTCAAACAGAAAGACGAGGTGGGTGATAGTGTTGATTTTATCCAAGTCTGAAGTGAAAAGAGAGCAGGATGAAGAGAGGTGACATTTTCTGATAAAAAGAAAGAAGAATCAGTTTGGAAATGTAGATAGAAGAGTTTGGGATTTTTTACCAAATCAATGTATGTGGTTCAGCTTAGGTATTTATTTTGTTTGGGGTTTGCCTCCAAGTTTGCTTTATTTGTACCCATGGGTATTGTTTTGCAGTGAAATCAGACATGGCGTTCCACACTCAATCAAAATGTAACACCAGGCAATAAATAATAAAATAACAAAAGACTCAAATGGCACCCACAGCTCCACCAGCTCTACTGTTTACAAAGGGTGGCTATTTTAAAAAATCTAAAATCTAGAACAGACTTTTGTGTTATTTTTACTTTATTTTTATCTAGTACATTCCATATAGGGTCTATTCTTGAAGAAAAAAAAAAAACTAAAAACTTAGAAATGAGGGAACATAGGGCTGTGGGAACATAGACACGCTCCTGTTCATTCATAGTTTAATGCCTTCAGTGAGAATATAGAATTTAAATAACCATTGAAATAAAGATGAAACAAATTAAACTGTGTCCTAACTTTTCACTGGTAAAGTACGGAAAATGGCACATACTCTGAGCATCACTCGTATAGAACGAACCACCATTTGAGAAACACTGTGTTAGAACATATTTTCCACATGACTAATCTATATCGTTTAATGAAAGTCGTGTTAGAATCAGTCTTAAAGAAAGAAAAGAAATTAAAGCCGCAAGTGGCATCGAATGGCCCTTGCCCAGGGTATGTTGTCCCCACAAACGCCACACCCCATAAATGCCAGGCCTAACCGTAAAGGTAACCCTCACCCTAACCCTAACTAACCCTAACACTAACGCCTCGCCCCGCAAACCCTACACCCTGCAAATGCTGCAACCCCGCAAATGCCGTGCACCGCAAACGCCGTGCCCTACACTAACCCTAATAGCTGTAAAAAACAAGCACAAGTCTAACGCCTAGCCCCAATCCTAATGTTAGGCCTAACTCTAAATGTAACTCTAACCCCTAACCCTAACCCTCTAACCCTAAACCTAACCCTATAGCCCTAAATCTAACCCTAACCCAAACATGAACCCACTTACCCTAAACCTAACCCTAATCCTAACTCTCTAAGCCTACCCCTAACCGTGTAACCCCAGGCCTAATCCTCTAACCCTAACTCTACCCCTAACCCTAACACTCTATCCCCAATCTTCTAATTCTAACCATCCCTAACCCTCTAACCCTACTCCTAATCCTAACCCTCTAACCCTACGCCTAATCCTAACCCTCTAACCCTACGCCTAACCTTCTAACCCTAATCCTAACCATAAGACTCTAACCCTAACTCTAAAACTAACCCTAATCCTAACCCTCTAATCCTCCAACTCTAACCCTCTAACAATAGCCCTTTAACCCTTACCCTCTAACCCCAACCCTAACAGCAACACTCTAACCCTAACCCTCTAACCCTAGCACCCTAACAGAGGCCTTGGGCATGGGTTACTGGGTTACTACTATTCATGCTATGGAGAGACTGAGAGGACGAAGCTGCATGACGTTCTCTTCCATTCGCCCATGTGCTCCTCGTTGCCCATGCATTCGTCGTAGCGAACGCAGTAGGCCCTACGCCCTGTTGGGGCTCGGGCCTAGTTAAACAGCAGGTTGGGCACTAATCCAGCTCCATGTTGCCGCAGCACACTTCCTTCCTTCTTTACCTTCTAGCAGCTGGTAGCAGGCATACATCAACACACTGGGGGCTCACTGTACACGTCTTTACAGCCGCCACCTGCCGCATGAATGTTCGCTAATGTACACTGAGCAAACAGCCCCCAAATGGAACATGGAATGTGGAATTTGATGGTTAAGAGAATAACACCGCAGCGGGAAATAATACAATCTGGTTCTTTCACTTTTCCTTGTGCTCTTTTGTGTCAGTAGCACTGCCTCAACCACCCAAACACTTTTCAATCAGGGCAGACATGACGGAACATCAGCTGAGCCCCCTCCACCTCCATAAAGGGGAATGATTCATCTGTCATTCAGCTCTTAGGTGGTATTTCTCCTGCGACCAACAAAAGGAGCTCGGAAGTACTGGGATATTTAAGACACTGGGGATGGGGTAAGAGATGGTTTCACTCATCAACTCAGTATTCAGCTTTTATTATTACTCTGCCCTGCATACTTGTACTTCTGTCTAGGGCTTGACGATGTGGGGAAAAAACATTTCTTTTTTCCATATTGATCGATCTCGATTTTCGATTCAATCTTCTTCTATCTTATCGAAAACACAGACAGACAAAGAGCATGGTGTAAGGATCACTACAATTTTGTGTTGATAGGAACAATAATTCTGAAGAAATTCACATTTAATGAGCTTAGAATTAGTTTGTATAATATATTAAACTTTATGCATACACGTGTTACTGTTAGCAACAGAAAACACGTGCGTGATACCACTATCAACAAAAACCTGTGCGATGTCCGTGCACTAATTTAGGACTTAAGTTTCACTCAAAAGCAGTGAGAAAATTGCTGTTTACTTTCCATAACTTGGATTATAATAATAAGAAGCACCAGAGGAGAGAAAGAGGAGAAAAAGTGAGGAGTTGGATCAGAGAGCAGGAGCAGTCAGACAGCACCTTGCACACACACAGACAGAGGGAGAGAGACACTGGTAGTCAAACTGTGCAGATTTAAGTGGAACACGTGAGGAGACAGACTGCTTTTTCCTAAACAAAAGTGTAAATCCTCGTCAGCAGCACGTGCCCTTACTGACACATGATTGGCTGTAGACCTGTTGGTTAAAATGGGCATGCCTCATCATCAAGATCGACCAAACCGATTTTTAGCACGGCACCAATTCTGACTGCTTTCAACCAGCACTCCATTGTGTTTGGCACTTTCATTTAATTTCAAGTTTCAAATACAGAAAAGTCTAAAATGTAATCTCAAGTAGCAGGATTGCTGCCTGGCATGCAAAAAACACACTTCTCCAATACTTTACAAAGATGTGAGGCTGGTCACCTGGAATCCAATGGGCATGATTGACAGGTGGATTAGCCACTCAAGGACATGTATGGTCCATCCATATCAAATCAAATATGGCTTCATATAAAGAATAAAGAAAGGACAAAAATATAAGACAGGATTGAAAAACATCACAGACTTTTTCGAGTTCCTAAAGTTCCTATATAGTAGATTTTTTTCACATGTATTTGAGCAAAATGTTACTTGCCCCACTACAGATACATGGTATAAATCCACTGTATGTATGCATACAAACTGTTGTTAGCCTTTCCGTCATGGCAAAACTCTGCATTGGCAAAAAGGGCTTATCATAATATATATATATATATATATATATATGACTCTTGCATAAGTTAAGTTTGGAGTAACTTTGGACCATGGCAAATCAATTAAAAATGAAATAGTTCTGTTTTTAAGACAGTAAAATTACGTATAGTGTTTATATTCCCATTAATCTCAGATGAAAAAAATTTGTCCAAACTGACTGATGACCAATGAACTCCTTTGTTTCACATGTAACTGAAATAAACAAATCTGTTTGTACTGTTGCGTCTGGAACCTGGCTCAAGATGCAACAAAGACAGAGGTGGCCAGAGTGGTACCTCTCTATATCATAGACTGCATAAAGAAGTGCACTAAGTGAGTGTGACCAGTCAAATGAAGCTCACAAAGCTAATATAAAAGTTATAAGGGCAAATTTGGAGCCAAGCTACATATTAATAACAGGAATTTATTAAAGGACAAAATGGTGAAATAAAACACTAAGATCATGTACAAACATTTTAAGACCAAAATGATTCACTGCAGCAGTTACAGAGAGAGAGGGGTGACAATTTCTGAATGTAAAGTTGATGAAACTGGAAGTACCTCCATGAAGACTATGTCCATTTATATATAGGGTCTATGGTTTGTATATATATTTAAAAAATCCTTATTGTTCCTTAGGATGATTGGAATGATGAACACTATCACTTTACTTTGCCCCCTTATGACTGGAGTTAGTGGATCTTTTTAACACATTGAACTAAAAATACACTTACATTCAACAACATTCACCACACTTTCAAAAACGCAGTACTCAATCTTTCCATTCCCATTTGCTTCAACACTGTATTCCATGATGCCATTTGAAGTCTATTTCAAATGCGGTTTCACTTAGGGGCTAAAATGTCAATGAGGCGTGCTCTTTTGGCATGCTAACCGCAGCCTAGTGTGTGAGTGTGTGTGTGTGTACAGGTGTGCGCGCGTGTGTGTGTGTGCGGCAGCAGTGACAGTATGGCCTGGTTTGATGTTAAATTCCTTGTGAACTTGGTGCCACTGCTGGAGGGCTGAGGCAGGAGTCAGAGCTGCTCTCTATTGTCCCGCAGGCTGTTCCTTTGCACTGTGACACCACCTGAGACAAGCACATCCACGTTTTATATGTGGACGGGGCTTATACGGGAAGAGTACTAGAGTATTTTTTTTACTGGAAAACTTTGAAGCATCAGAAATAACAACCACTGATTTGGGCAAAAACAGAGTATTCATTTAAAAAGGAAAGACGGTAATAGTGTGGATTATTATTATTATCATTTTGTTTAAGCCTAATTCTAGTTAAATTATCATTGCACAACTGGCTGCAGGAGTATAGTAGTCTCATTCATCAGTCGGTTTCACTTTGTGGAAACCGTCTGAACTCCAAGCATTAGGATTCGTTCGCTCGACGGTAGGCAGGTACTTTTTTATTTAACCAGTCGCTGCTATTTGGTTGTGACATATGTAATGCACCAAATCCCATAGAAAGAAAGGCAATAACGTCTTTCCTCTTGATAAAATTCACCAAACATTCTCTTTGTTCTGGCTTTAAATCCTCGATCTCGGGAATCGTTGCCAACACAGAATGTATGGCTTCATCTACACACATCTCGACCGCTTTATTTACTGTTGTGCTGTACCACAAAAGAGCTCTTCACTGATTGGGCCAGTGTACAGTCTACAATTCCCCCCATTCTGATTCCTGATTTAGTCGCTGGTGAGAAATGAAACTGAGCGGAGGCACTTGATAGCGCCAGCCTGGTTAGGGGTATAGCAATGTGGCAACTAAAAACAGCACTGAAATTGAACCAGAAAACGCACTTAACTTCATGCATCACCTATTTGCTTTATATGACGTTTCTGTAGTCAAAAGTCAAAATATTAGTAGTTAATTTGCACTCTCACTGGTGGAAAATGGTATTGCAATCTCAACTAAACTTGGGTCGCCAGTGTCTCAAAGGGACAGTTTGGAATTTTGGACATTGAACCTCATTTCCTAGTGAGCCAGAGTGTTGGAGACGTGTGGAGACAATTTTTAAAATATATCCAGTCATTGTATTTGCAGAGGTCGCTGGTGTTAGGCTTGTACATGTCAATGGCCATAGTTAGCCTGTCACTAAAAGCAGTCTTATCCACTCCACAAAACACCCGATAGAATAATTTAGAAGTAAAACCAACCTTGCATTTGCAGGATTTATGTCTGAGCAGCAGCAGTGAGTTGTACTTCCTGATACAAAGCTTAGCATCGGCAGACTGATATATAAGAAAATAGTCCCTCAACATGCGACGATTCCTGCAATGCAAGGTTTGTTTTATTTCAAACATTATTCTATCAACACAGACATTTACATGAACAGTCTGGTGTAATAATAAATTTGCTTCAGGTGATTTGTGGAGTGGGTAAGACTCTTTTTAGTGGCAGGATAACTATGGCCATTGACATGCACTAGCCTAGCACCAGTGACCTCTGCAAATACAAGGACTGGATGGAATATTTAAAAAACAGTCTCCACACCTCTCCAACACTCTGGCTCACTAGGAAATGAGGCTCTGTGTCCAAAATTCCGAACTGTCCCTTTAACCTGCAGATACATGTGGACAGGCCATGTCTCATTTGAAAATCTCAGACCCTCCAGATTTTATTCACTGAGCTGCAGAGGCTGCAGTAGCACTGATTAATCAGTTAATCGACTGCTTCATTTACAGTATCTGCCAACCTAAATAACTGATGTGAGCCTCATTCTACTTTATGATTAGATAATTGTCTTGAAGATTTAAACACCAAATGGCAACATAAACAACTTGGCTGAGCTTTATAGGCACCAGGAACACTACATCATCAATCAGAACTCACGTTAAACCAACAGACAATGATTAATAATACCTACCAGTGTAAATATCCGTATGAAAGGATGCTATAGTGCGTAACATGTCAGTTTGTGTGCCGTGGTTGTCCTAGAAAGAGGTTTTGCCATTAAATAAAAATAGGAAAAAAAGTCCCTCGTACAAGATTGTTTGAGCCATTTGCAGTGACGGGGACTTCATTATTTGCACGTGCAGCTTGACAAGTGTTTATTGTAGCTCCCAGCTCTGTGAAGGTTACCTGAGCTATCGCCGGGGAGACTTGCGACGCCGTGACGACACATTTGGAGGTAATCAATCAACTTTTGTCTTAGCGCACAAAGCCTGTCTTGAGGGTTATGGAAATCTAATAAGGATGCTGTCCTCATGCCGAGTGCTTTTTACTTCCCTCCATAGAACCGCAAATAGTGTTACTGGTACAACAACACACACTCGCTCCCATGAAAATGTCATATCACCTATAGTGCGGCAGAGTAGCTTACTGTGCTGACAAGTGCACACTAAATTGAATAACAGAACCACACTGAGTAGGCCTATATACTTTTCTCTGACCCACGTTTTAGTGGTATATCATAAATGATTTATACGCAGTCACTATACATTTACATGTATGCCAGGAAAATCTAATATTTGGTATGCTCTGATCTGAGCAGTATTTCTAAAAATAATTTAGTTTGGGGTGTTGCTATTTGAATCACTCAGAATCACATAAACCTTGAAAGTTCCTGATCTGATCTGACCTGGGAATTTAAGTCGGGTTGGCAGATAGGGGCATGGGAGACATGCCACAGTGGGTGGCAGTGATTCTCATCTATTATAATAGGGATTGTTTGCATTGAAGTAAAAATGGAGCAATTACTAGATTACTAGAACTAGAGTCAAAGTGAAAATAAAAAATAATTTAATCTTTTATGTTTGTATCATCATATTAATGTGTATCAATATATTAATACTGGCTTAGCAAAAATTAGTGTATCAATACTTTAAGATTAGGCGTACATTTTAGACAAGTTAGGATAATGTATTTTCTATTGTTTAAGGTCACAAAATCTCAATCAGTAGCTAAATGAATAGATCAATCATCCATGTGAGGTGTTATGTTTACCCTCTGGATCCAGTTTCAAAAACTTTTGTATATTCATGAAAGTGCCTTCAGAATAATATTTCATTAGCCTGATTCATTTCACTTTGTAGAAACCATCTGACCTTGCAGTGTTAGAATACATTCGCTCGACGGTAGGCGGGTACTTTTTATCATTTAACCAGTCGCTGCTATTTGGTCATGACGTATGTAATGCGCCGCTAACGGGGCTAACTGGTATATTAAGCTTTTCCCAAATCCAGTAGGAAGAAGGGCAATAACGTCTTTCCCCTTGATGAAATTCACCAAACATTTTCTTCATTCTGGCTTTAAATTCTCGATCTCAGGAATCGCTGACAACACTGAAATATGGCTTTTCGCTGATTGGCTGGTGCCCGCACTTGCACTTCCGGGGTTTTTGTGAACCGTCTAGTGTATTTTGATTCCTCACCTAGTTGCTGGAGAGAAATGAAATTCAGCGGAGGTACTAGGTGGCGCCAGCCTGGCTTGTATTCCATAGGGAAAAAATAAAATAAAATAAAATCACTCTCAATAGTACTTGGTATTGTGTCGATACCAACAATTGTGGTATCGCCCATGCCTAGTGTCTACTGCAGTTAGTGAGCTACAGCTTTAGTCAGGAACACCTCAGCTGGTTTTGCCTATTGTGCATTCTTAGGTTACTGTCACATAAAACTAGTGGCAGAACTGGAATTGCAAAACAACACTGACAAAACATGACATGAGGATTTTTGACTCTGACATGAATGACAGCTTTAAATATCCACTTGGAAAAAAACAGGCTGCACTTGCTGGCTCACATTGTTTCAGAAAGCAAAGACCATTCTGATCTGTCATTTGGCTAACCCAGTGAACCACAGCAGCAGTGCCCCGGCACTTCATTTGGCAAAGAGCAAAGAAGACTCCACAGTATGCATGCCTAGTCATAGTCATATTTCATGCAGGCTGCCTCCAAAACACAACATTATAACCCTCGCTGGCATCAGTCCAACAGCAGCACCCAGGGATGCAGTGAAATCTATTGAACCACCGGCCGATTAGAAATGGATTCCTCTATGAAGAGCTCAACTGAGGGAGGAGTGTCTTTTTGGTGTTTGAATCAAAATGGAAATGAGAAGTGATGACCTTCGACAGCGCGCCTGAATAAGTCGAAATAAGCTCAATTTGTGCTATTGCCTGATCTCATCGAAAGCACGGTTTTGTCTGATCCGCGGCATAATTCTCGCAGATCAAAGTGAGCTGTTTACGTTTTCTACTGGTAAATAATACAACCTCTGGGCGATGGAGAAGATCATTTCCTAAACCAAAGCAGGGCAATTTGCGGAATGCACGGAGAGGCAATTTCCAATTAATATTAGGCACGCTATGAAGGAGGGAACATGGAATGAAATTGGTTTAGCAGCACTCTGCGTGTTGGTCAAACTCATTTTATCCAAGTAAATTGTCTGAGAAGTGTGAGACCAAAATATCCCAGAGAAGTGTTGTAAATTAATAAAAGGAAATTTAGAACTTTGGTTGTACTTCAACAATATGAGACACAAAAATAACGTGCAGAGTTGGGATCAAACACAATTTAGTCAAACGTCTTGTCTCAATGTTGGAGTGGGCTAATATATGAAGAGAGTCATATTTCTGAATCAGTGTGTTCACCCACAATACAAACTCTGAGAAGTGCCCAATGTCGTTGTGTCCTTTGGCGAGACACTTCTTAGCAGGCTGGTGCCACCTAGTGCCTCAGCTCAATTTCATTTCTCTCCACAAACTAGATCAGGAATCGGAATACACTAGACAGTTTGCAAGAACCCCGGAAGTTGTAGACCACGCACCGGCCAATCAGCGAAGAACTGTGAAGCCATGACGTCAAACTCATGTGCCTGTCTGGATCCCTTTTATGGTACAGCACAACAGTAAAGAAAGCGATCAAAATGGATGTAGACGAAGCCGTACATTTTGTGTTGGCAACGATTCCCGAGATTGAGGATTTAAAGCTGGAACTAAGAGAATGATTGGTGAATTTTATCAAGGGGAAAGACGTTATTGCCCTTCTCCGTATGTGATTTAGATAAAGCTTAATATAACAGAATCCTAATGCTGCTGCTGAAACAGGCTAAGACACTTCACTCACGTTACCTAAATCTGATGTGTGTGAGTGATTTGTGGTGGTCACAGCGGCTGATGGCGTAGATTGCCCAATTTACATTGGTCAATCTACCCCAGGGCAGCTGTGGCAACGGAAGTACAAAAGCTTACCATCAGCTGTTGTGGAATGAATGAATATTCCAGTGAAAAATGGAAATGAGACTCCAGGCTGTGTAACCAGGAAACTCACTGCAGTGCTCCTGCCCATGCTCCTACAAGACCATTTTATATAAATACACAAGAGATTCAAACAGTACACTACAACTTCACAAACCTGATGCAATGTGCAGTAGTTTCTTTAGCGGAATGCACACTGTGTTGCAATAGCGCTCTGAAGGGGGAGTGACTTAGTGCTGGGAGCAAGGGAAGGGGGACTGAGTTATGTATCAACAATGAATCCCCCACAGAAGTCTCATGCTGTTTAACCTGTAGTAATCCAATGCACCACAAGAGTGTTTAGGTTCTTTTTTTGACAAAGTGACTTTATAACATTGAAGAAAACTTTAAAAAGTCAATTTAACACAATAGAATCCTTGAGTGAGGCCAGCCCACAGCCTGTCTGACTTGGTGCCAGTGCTGTGTGCCCTTTAAACTACACCAATTAGCCACTACATTTTACGGCCCATTTGCACTTGGCTTACACACTTTACATTATCCGTAGAGGAGCTCACCGTATTTCCCCATAACTAAAGAACCACGGCTTGTATTCCCACTTGTCTAATATAACAAAGGTGAATTATATTGAGGAGAGTGGGGCCATTAGTTTAATAAGAAGTTGTTTTGAAGTCTCCCGTCTGTTTAAATGAGTGTTGGTGTTAATTGCAAAGTGGCAGAGGAGTTTGTCTGGTGAAGAGGAGCCTAATCAGAAAATCACAACCCCAGACAAGAGCTATTATGAGCGGGTACTTGAGACACAACCACAACAACAGCTTAAAGATCACAGTCTAGTCTACTTAAGTCTATTTTGATGACTCCTGGACATCTTTTGTTTAATGTTTCACTTTTTAAGACAATCAAAAAGTTGGCCTGTGTCTATGGTTGTGGTTCTCAAACTGGGGTATGGCCCACAAGCTCCTATAGAATTTAGAGTCAGTTTAATCCAGATTCTTGTTTTGTTTTGTTCTATTTTACACCTTTAGACCTGGTTTAGATCTAATGGTACTCAGAAGGCCAAACTGTTTCTTAAGTTGTCGTGTAAAAGTTTTGAGAACCGTTGACCTATGGAAAGGATGTGTAGAAAATTATAGCCTCTAGAGATAGCAAATTTTCCAGTCATGGTAACAGAAGAAGCACAAAAAGAAAAGATTTAGCTTTTCGAGCACCATCTGATCTAAACCAGATCTTTAACAGGGCTGTTCCAAGTCTAATCAAAGGCTAAACCAGATCTAAAAGTGAACTACATCATTTCCACTGTAGCTGTAAACACGACATTATCCAAAGGTGGACGAAAAAGTGGACAAAATTAACTCTGAAGCAGACAACCCACAAAATGAAGAGTTACGTGACCACAGTTTGATCTAGAACATATGGATTTCTATTGCCAAAATAAGAGCATTTTTGGCTGAAAGAGAACAGCACTCCAGGTTTGTTGACCAATAACATTTTGAGAGCTGGAATGAGTTTTAACAAGTGCACAGGGAAATTTAGGGTACAGATTTTGTGGTTATTGAGCAATCTGGTGGAAAAGGCCAAAAATAATTTGTGGTTCTAGCCAAACTGTGGGTGCACTAACTTTCTGGTGGAGGGTCCAAACTTGCTTGTCACTATGGAGATACAGTTGGCATTCAACTTTTCTAACTCCACGTAAACAAGCAGGTAAACACCACCAGCAAAGTTATAGGCCTTAACATGACAAGCATTTTTGCATCAATAAAAACTATGACTGGAATAATTTCAAGATAAATATGTTTAATGCTATACTGTGGAACATGCCAGGCAAATCATCTCTCAACATCTACATGGAGGCAAGCACAAGGCGAACGCTCCACTATAAAAAACTACATAGAGCAACTTTAAGAATTATAACTGTGGCTCCACTGATAAGAAATTTATACAAGTCAGTAAATACATAAACATTTTAGTTGATTAAAACTATTAAGATTTCTTTGACAATGATTCTATATTGTGTAGAGTAGAGAAAGGCTGCTTTGGTATTGACTTTCTAAAACAAGTTCCACTGTCTTCTATAATATCACCACTGTCGTCCCACAGCAATTTGAAATACTCGGTGATGGATATTTCTGCTAAATGACCCAGAACATGAGGTTTAAATAAGCCTACACCTAATAGATAACATTACGCACACTGAACTGACTTCACCTCTACTTCAGCTGTCTCAAAAAATATTAGCACCCTGTAATTAACTCTCTTAACAACTTTTTTCTTCTTCACTTCAGCCCAAGTTTCAATTTACGCAAAATGAGAAATCGTGACATTGTCTTGTGCTGATTTGACATTATAGTCCAGGGACCATTACGGGCATGTCAAGAGTGTTGTATTACCTCTATAATAACTCTGTCCCCTCTGTGAGCTGCGCGGTCACCATTCACCACTATTACTGAAGCATCACGGAAGGCCTGCAGACAGAAGATGTGTGGGCTGAGGAGATAGGAGCAGAGCCACTGGACCAACTGCCATCAACAAACTCTCGGACCATTCAAGCACGCTATCTAGTCAAAGTAAGAGTGCTGGATGATGTATTAGCTATCATTAGAGCGGCTGTTAGCTGTAAAAATAGCATTGGGTGAAGTGTGGGTAGGCCTGTTATGTATTAGCTTCCGAATGACAGTAAAAACAGACAGTGGGAATATAAAGTTTGAATGGTATCGTCTTGTATGTGTGTTTGAGGGAAAAGTTGCAAGCAGATGTAACTAGTTTGAACAAGAAATCTGCTGTTTCACGATGGCCACCTGTCCCTCTAGGCACTGTGCCATGCTGTGTCTTCCATATGAAAGTTCTGTGAGTAGTAAGTTATGGAGATTTATAAAGAATAATTTCAAGAATAATTTCTCTCCAGCGACTCGGTCAGGAATTGGAATACACTAAGTTGTAGACCGTGCACCAGCCAATCAACGAAGAGCTGTGAAGCCATGACTGGGTCCTGTTTTTGTGGTACAGCACAACAGTAAACAAAGCGGTCGAGATGGATGTAGACAAAGCCATACATTCTGTGTTGGCAACGATTCCCGAGATCGAGGATTTGGGAAAAGCTTAATATACCAGTTAGCCCCGTTAGTGGCACATTACATATGTCACAACCAAATAGCAGCAACTGGTTAAATAAAAAAATTACCTGCCTACCACCAAGTGAATGAATCCTAATGCTGTGAGGTCAGACCGTTTCTGCGAAGTGAAACCGGCTGATGAATCAGGCTAATATGAAATGAAATAAAAACTGAACTCGTCATCTGTCATTATCATATCCCTTGTTTCGTCAGAGGTCTATTACTGTCAGACAATCACATCTTCTCACATTTGCTTACCAAATAACTGCTTCTCAAGTTCTCTTCAACATTCATTTTGGTATTACAGGTATGGGACAGGCTCAAAGCTGGTCCCTCAAAAGTCCCAGAAGCCCTATAACATCACCCTGATGGTTGTTTCAGCGAACCGGGGTTAATTTCTTGACCTAAAGTTTCAATATTTGTTTTGGTATCTTACATATAGAGACTTGTATTGCCCCACGCACACTGAAGTTTGTCGTTCTGATTTAAATGAGTCCAGTGACCAGGAGAGAATTAAATAAATGCAGGAAATGTTGACAATAAACTGGAAGTAGTTTAGCGTTTACACAAGCTTTATCCACATCTCACAACACCACAAACTCAGAACTACTAAACGTCTTTTTATAAGAAAAGAACTCTACCCATTCACACTGCAGCTTGTTAGCAGAATAGTATGGGTGATTTTTTTTTTTAAGTGCACTACAGATTTTTTCATATATATTTTCAAAGCTTTTTTTATCTGATTCGTATTCTCATTTTAGATAGATGAGACATGATTCGATCGAAAGAGCCTGCTTAGTCCTCCATTGTGTCAAGTATTATGCAAATGAAACAAGAAAGAGGTGGCAGAGAGTCAGTGCACTAAAAACCAATCAATGGTAATACACAGCTTTGGGTGAGAAGAGAGATAGCTCTGTGATGCCTTCAGGATCAATTCTTCTCACTTGCCTCTATTCTGCATTGCTTTTAAAAAATAAATGAAAAGGATTAGGCTTAATCAGATTAGGAGACTGCAGTTTGTGAGCTCAAGGCGGTTCTCAGTCTGCCAGGACCTAATAATATTAAGGGGATGCCTCTTCTACTCTGTGCACATTGTAAACAGAGAAAGGTGTACTGATACTAAAATACAGAAGTACTGCAAGTATTTGGCAGTGGGAAGAAGTAACAGTGGTCCTCATTAAATGGTATGCACTACTTGACTTTTGCAGTACAATGTTAGAGAGTACTACCAGTAAAAACGATGGGTTGGAGATTATTACCATTTCAAAATAGTCTTCAAACATTTTGTGGCTATTTTACATTTTGAGAACTATAATAGATTTGAAGATGAACAGTCAATTATTTCGAAAAATGGAAAGCTATTTGCTGTGCCTTCACTAGTTCAAACAATGTTTTTCAAAAGATGAATCATTAAAAAAATCTTTGACATCATTCAGCAGTCATTTTATGACTCAAATATTGCATTTTTGTCAGCTATTTAGAGTAAATCATTATATATTTTTAAGAATGCCCTTTCCCGCTTCCTTGCCAAAGCCATTTAAACTTGTATTAAAACTTTACATTGCACAGGTATTTAATCCTTACTTATAATTGAATTTATATCATTCATATATTTAGAAGTTTTAACAGAAATGATGCACACACAGACTGTTTCTATTGATGAGCTTGTTTCAGGTTTAAAATACAAACCAACATAACCAGTGTTTCTCATAGATTAGCTAAAAATACTGAGCAGTGGGAGGAAGCCAGAGAAAATCTAAAGCCACTGCTGCAAATTGATTTAATTACTAACTAAATTATGTTGAGTTATATCATATTTTCAATTTCAAAAACAAAAATTCTGTTGCTAAAAGAAAAGAAAAAAATGGAATTTCTCATCTACAAGTTCAATGCTGGAGCAGAGGGTTGGCATTTTTGTGGTTATTAAAGTCTTTCTAATACATCAAGAGGAGTGACAAGTTCATGACTGGGTTTCACAAAGATGTTTTATTTCAAATGTTGCATGAAATTTCTATGAAAATGTCCCCATTTTCTCTCTGTGATGATGCCATTTCCATGTTCCGTAAAAGTTTTTAGAAGTATGTCTACATTTAGAGTTGAGGTTGATTATCCAAGGCAGTACTCTTCAAGTATATTTTAGATTTTAAATGGGCACTTTAATATGTTTTACTCCATGTTTTGTGAATTTTGTAGTGAAACTCTAAAAAAATAAAGTATCATATAGATTTTTTGGAATACCCCTTAATACCACTTTGTATTGTCTTTAGATTTTCTACCTCTCACAGTTAAAGGTGCTCTGTGTAAATGTTTGGTTGGGATCCGTCATATTCTGGTTTCTATGGATATGTCATTGCTCTGCCTGAATGTTCCACAATATGACATTGAACAGCTCTACATTACATTTATTCAATTACAGGTGGTTTTACTGCTCAAAAATACCTAGAAAAATAGGCATTTTGACTGTGAGAGGGATTGCCTCACCACACCTGGTCTGGTTTAGTCTTTATGAAGGTAGAAAGGTTTAATGCCATACTGTAAAACATACCAGAGAAAGCAATACCATTTCCTTAAAGAAAAGTGTTTGACGAACCCTCCACTAAAAAGGTTACACAATGCCCCTTTAAGTATCATATATAGATTTTTTGGAACAGCCCTTAGTACCACTTTGTATTTTCTTTAGATTTTCTACCTCTCAGTCAAAGGCAAAATTAGAACTTCAATTCACATAGAGGGCACGTTTTGTTTATTTGCAGCAGCTTTGCAAGCACTAAAGAGGGCTAACAAAGATGGAAGATTTGAGTCATTTGTCCATTATATCCATTAACATAGAAGCCATTTTGTCCTTTTCTTAAGGCCACTGTAGACACATTATTGATCTGCCTGTATCGATCAGTGCTCTGGAGCCCAGCCAAAACATCCAGGAGCTCTGTCCACGTACAGCCCACAGATACTCAAGGTTTCACTGTTTGGGGGACTGGCTGGAAGCACTGTTTATCTAAGATACATTATTAATATTAAAGGGTTATTTACAGTGCCATACGTTTTTAGATTTGAAGGTGTAACTAAAATACTAATACTAGTTTTCAACATGTGATTAGAACTTTATTGTGCTGAATGAAATGTAATGTTGGTTAGAGAAAGCAGAAGTAGTTCTTATTTTTCTTTGATAAATTTGTTTAAAGGTGCATTATGACACTTTTAGGTTGGGGTCCACTGATTTCTTGTTTCTATGATTGTTCGGCTTTGAATGATCCACAACATGATATTAAACAAATCTATTTGACATTTATTTAATTACAGGTGGTTATTGTTCAAAAATACTGAGAAAAACATTCATTCTGACTGTGATTGGGGTTGCCTCTCCAGAGATCTGACCAGTGCCTTGTCCTGGTTTGGTCTCCATGATGACAGAAAGATTTAAAGGCAAACTGTGAAATGTCCAGACAAAGCAATAACATCTCAAAGGAGAAAAGCATTTGATGGACCCTTCACCAGAAAAGTTACACAACGCACCTTTAATAATGCCATGAACTACAACATTGCAGTTGACAAAGTTTCCAAAAGTAGTGTTTTAACTTGTTTGATCCTCGGATTTGTTTTGTTTATGCTTCTGTGCCCTACGAAAACTTATTTAAATCAAAAAGTGCGAGTTGGACCAAATCAAGGCCAGTTAGTGTTTATATCAGTGGCGAACCACACAGCTGTCCACTGGGAACTGCTCTTTAGTTTCCAGACTAAAGAAAATCAACCGCTCTTTCAAACTGGTCCACTGTCACACCAGTCCAACCAAACTCAAGTTCGCTTAATGTGAACCAAATTGTTTCGGAAGTAAATTTCCCATTCATTTTCCCAATTTTTCTCCACCAAAAAGCCTCCCTTGTGCTTTTAAACTATGAATATTTAGGACATTTACTTCCAGAACCGCAATAGGCTTCAAAGTAGGCGGAACTGTTGAGTTGCATTCTGTATTAGAATACTTTTTTTTTTTTTTTTCCAATTTAAAGGTGCACTGTGTCACTTTTCTGGTAGAAGGTCCATTAAATGCTTTTCTCCATGGAAATGTTATTGCTTTATTTGGAATGTTTCACAGTATGGCATTAAACCTTTCTATCTTCATGGAGACCAAACAAGACCAGGTTATAGGTCAGATCTGTGGAGGGGCAACTCCGCCCACAGTTGGAATTCCTGTTTTTGTTTTTGTTTTTTTAGGTATTTTTAAGCAATAACCATGTGTAATTTAATAAATGTAAGGTATATCTGTTTAATGTCATACTGTGGAACATTTCAGGCAGAGCAATGGCATATAGATAGAAACAAGCAGGCGATGGATCCTCCACCAGAAAAGTTACACAATGCATCTTTAACTGATGTAAAACTCTTTTATTATTTACCACAGGAACTATCCCACCAAACCAAGTAATAATTCAAAACACACGAAAACCTGTCATTTGAAACAAATGAAAACCTGTTTTTGGACAATCCTTAAAATCCTTGACGGCACCATTGACCCCCCCTTACCAGCTTTTCCACCAATCAAACAAAACAACATTTACTTTTAAGAGGTGCAACCCGAGAACATAAATCAGTCATGTCCAAACACTGCAACATAATGTGAAAACAACTGCCTCCTCCATGGCTTTAAGTGTGTTGTTATTTCAGAGTGACCTGCCCTGTTCAGTCAAGAAGCACTCATTGGATGTTTTCAGCTCAACAGTCCCCCGGCATAGACAGCAGTGATCAATAAGACACCTCTTTTATCGCTCCACTTCACAACTGTCTGCTCCTGCCGCCCCCAAATACTCTGACATGCACAGACGTCGAGGTAAACAAACTTAAAATGGCAAAGGTGAGATTCAAGGGCCCGACCGGAGGCTTTTTATAAAGCATCTTTAAACTTGAGTGGTGCAATTTTCTTTTTTAAAGAGGGGGTGCTATGCAAAATCGACATTTTGGAGGTTTCAATCATGTTATGACATTGTTGCCTTATTAAAAACATGCCTGGGGTGGTTTTATATGCCACCTATACATGTTTGAGTATTCTTGTGATCTCTTCCGGGCCCTATTCAAACCCTCCTTATGGTTACCAGACAAGACTTTCCAAAACTCAGCCCACAAACCTGTCACCCATGCCCCCACACAACTGTTTTCCATAAAAATACAAAAGCATGATACAAAAAATACACTATAGCTTCACAAACCTGATGTATTGTGTAATATTTTCAGTAATCGGACGCAGGCTGATTGCTCTGAAGTGTCTTATTTGACATCAGTCTCTTGCTATTTTTGCTACTCATTTACAATTTATTGTAACCATTCATACTTTTGGTCTTTGTTATTATATTATATTGTGATGTGTGAGCAACTGTGTCCAAATAATTACCCTTGTTGATCAATAAACTTTGTTTAAGTCTAAGAGTAAATGTAAGAGTACTACCCACCCACTACAGTGTACATTGTCTTTTATTTTTGTTACAAGTGATTTAGGTTTGGGTTCTTTCTAGTGTCAACACTTATAAGTATTTGTCTTCACAGAAATGGCGGGTGAGTGGGTAGTTCCGCTGCTCCCGGCTGCACCTCATTTCTCTGGTCAGTCCCTCGGTGAGGAGATGTCACCTGTGATTTGCAACGCCTTGTTCAAGAGTCCTCTGAGACCCGTGCTTAGGTTCAGAACTATGGGACCTCTGATTTTCTCCTGTTTTGGGCGTTGGTGAAGTTGCTAAGCAGTATTTCATTTCAATTTACCGTCTTTTTCGAACTATAACTCGCTCCCGAGTACAAGTCGCACAAGCCAAAAAAATGCGTAATGAAGAAGAAAAAAAACATATATAGGTTGCAGCGGACTGTAAGCCACACTTTTTGGGGGAAATTTATTTTAGAAAATCAGAGACCAGGAACCAACATTTCATCTTGAAAGGCAAGTTATAGTAATAATGCGATAGAGAACAACAGGCTGTTAATGTAACCTGTTATTCAGATAACTATACACTCAAAATCACTAAATCCACTGAATTCTTCATCATCAATGTCACTTCTGAGCAACTCCGCAGCCTCCAGAGGTAAAAGGAGCACTGTTCCTCTTCTGTGTAGCTGTCGTCAGACTTGGCATCAGTTCCAGTTAAAATTATTCCAGCCTTTCTGAATCCCGAAAGGATGGTTTCAGTTGTCTTTATGATTGTTTAAATTAAAAATTTTTAGTGGTATAGAAGTAATGGTGCTATTGACTGACATGATACCAGACCAGCAGCTCTTTCTGCAGGAGACATGTGCAGTAGAGTGAAGTGACAAAAGGAGGAGCAGATATTGGCTCACACGCCTAAAGCACCCTCTTGCAGCTGCCAGTGTGAAAATTTTAACATATAAGTCACATAGTATAAGTCAGAGGACCACCCAAACCATGAAAAAAGTCTGAGTTATAGTCCAAAAAATACAGTAAGTAGGTTTTCAAATTTGTGGTAACTGTTTCTTCCCATAGATATAGGGTGTTCTGCATGTAGGGCACACATTAACAAACAACCAAAATAAGTTTTAACTTTTCTGGAGGTTCCGTCAAATGCTTTTCTCCATTGAGATGTTATTGCTTTGTCTGAAATGTTTCACAGTATGGCATTAAACCTTTCTATGCTCATGGAGACCAAAGCAGAGGTTTCAGGTCAGACCTGTGGAGGGGCAACCCCGCCTACAGTCAGAATGCCTGTTTTTCTAGGTATTTTTGAGCTATAAAACCTGTAATTGAATAAATGTAAGGTACGGGTGTTTAAAGTCATACCGCGGAACATTTCAGGCATAACACTGACATATAGAAACAAGTAGGCAACAGACCCCTTGCCAAAAAGTTACATACTGAACCCTTAAGAGTCTGAAAACCCAAGAAAAAAATACAAAATTGGTTTAAACAACACATTTTCAGGAGCTTGTGATCACAATTTTCAAACAAAAAAGGTGAGAGTGACTAACTGAAAAACTGCCAGCTAGCTTGTGTCTGTAATGTTATTTGAGTGGGTCTTGTTTAGCAAATCAGTTAACCAAACCTTTCTTTCTGGTCAGATTGTGCTAAAACAAAGCTCAGATTAAAGTCTAACTTCAGTAACAGAGCATCAGAGTGAGTAGTACCTTCAGTTAGCGTCCCATCCCCAGAGAATGTTGGTGGCATCAGCTGCCATTATCAAAATTGTTAAATCTCCAAAATATCTAAATAAAAAGAGTGTTTAAATGTGCTGAAATGAGATGAATTCCTGCATACATATGAGTTCATTAAGTCACAAGATGTCATATAGCCTGACAGCTGCCTGAGAAAACGCGCTACATTGATGTGAGCTTGGAAATTTGGAAACTGGGAGATACTGAAGCTATATAATCGTCCGACTTCCCCCGAGAGTGAAGTGAAACGCACGAGCAACAATGACAATAACGTACATTTGCATAGCTTGATTATCTTCGTGGATTCATTGGAAAGTGGTGCAAAAAAAAAAACAATAGTTGCTGTAACAGAGACTTATGTGACGCGATATGCTGTTCCTTGTAGGTGAATTGTGGTTAAACAAGTTATTTAGGAAGTTTTCGAAAAGTTGTATTGCTGAGTACTTCATTAAAGATCCTATATTACGATAAATTGACTCTTGTGAGCATTAAGCCACTGTATAATGTTGTTAACTGTAAATTCCAGGGCTGAAATTATCCACATGATTCTAGTGAATGTGTATGGAGTTTAAAAACACAGGGGCACTTCCTCTATCAGAGTGTTTTCAGTTTGAGAAAAGAACTCAGCCTTAATACGCAGGTGTATTCAACATGTGTGAATGAAACAAAACACATGTCCAGGTATCAGAGGTTGGGACTTGCAAGTCATGATTTGGACTTGAGTCAGATTTGAGTCACTATTTTTAGGACTTGAGACTTGACTTGATATAATGGACTAAGACTTGGAACTCAACTTAGACTTGAAGGTCAATGACTTCGGACTTTGACTTGGGAAGACTTGATGCTTTTCCAAAAAATATGTTTTTAGAAAATACTTTTCTCTTTATACTTGATAAATGTGGAGCTGAATTTTACAGGAACAAACAGGAACATGCCCCCCCCACTTCTGTTTGGTACTTTGGATGGAACTGAAGTAATGTGATATGGTATCCTCAAATGTATTACAGTAATATACAAAACGCTACAGTAAAACAGATTCATTAATTCATTCTATTCTGACAGTTCGAATCCAGCTCTCGACATAAACATCACAGGTTGAGCGGTCAGATCCACTGGCTGGTGTGATTCCAGCTCCCACAGATGAATGCTGCCATTGTGTCCTTGGGCAAGACACTTAACCCACCTTGCCCACAGTGTCTGCGTACACTGGTGTGTGAATGTGTGTGTGAATGGTTGAGTGGTTCCTTGTTGTAAAGCGCTTTGAGTGCCTTGAAGGTGGAAAAGGGCTCTAGAAAAATGTGACCATTTACCAAAATCTAAGCTGTTTTTGTGAAATGACTTGAAGGTCAATGCAGATTACTTGGATTTGACTTGGACTCATGGGCCAGTGACTCCAGACTCAACTTGGACTTGCCCGTCTTTGACTTGGGACTTTCAAAACGATGACTTGGTCGCACCTCTGCCTGGTCTGTTTGTGATGAGGAAACAATATTATAATATAGATCAGAAAATAGCGTAATACAGCTATTTAAGTATAAACAATTTTGAATGAGGATCAATACCACAGTGACTATTAATATACTATCACTCGTTTGAGAGGCCATTGGGGCAGAGTGGTAACCACATCGGTCACTCTGCTTCAGGACATAATCTCCATATACAGATTTGATCACTGCTCTGGTCAAGCTGGGGCTGACCCTCTCATTTAGCACCACAAAACATTTCTAGACAAAGTTCCTTAGTGGGGATATTAAACTTGCGTACTTTGTCATCCATTTTATAATCACTCATCACATATTTTCTCCATCAAAGTTTTGCGAGTTGAAATAGTTTTTTGCATCAAACAGCTTTTATTGCACACAGCACACTCTTAAGTCTTCTTGAGGCATCAAAAGACTGAGAAGCAAATAACATTCTCCATCTACAAAGAGTTCTATTCTGTCTGGTCTCTTAAAGATTGCAATAATGAAGATATTCAGTGAGCTCTATACAAAGCTGTTGGAAATTAATGTTAGCAATTTAGTCAAGTAAAACTACGTGGCAGTGTAGTTACGCATATTACACTATTTTCTGATCTATGTTGTCTCCTCATCAAAAACATACCTGGAGTTGTGTTACTTTATGTTATTTTGTGTGTGTTCGGTGAATTACAACAAATAAAAAGGTTGATAGTTTGATCTCAACTTTGACCAGTACAAAATGTCACTGTGTTCACTTCAGCTATGAATGTGGTGTGTGTATGACTGTTGATGGTTGAAGAGGCTGTTTGTGAGCAGTTCTCAATAGCCTCTCCTTTTGAGTGTAGGAAGTGAATTAATACACAAATGCAATGCCGAATAACGAAACAAAGAGATATTAAGTGCTTATTTGTGTATGTCTTTACTGCATTATGTATAATTTGGTTTAAAGCAGGGATGGGCAATTATTTTTTCCACAGGGAAACATGAGAAACAGAAAATATTGTGGAGGGCCGGGCCAAAATGCTTAAATCAATTCTGCATTTCTTTATAAAAAGCAGCAAATTGGATTGTTTTGCCGAGCTGGTAAAACTGGTAAAAGTTTATGTTATGACTAAGCAATGAAAAAGTGCGGTTGCCTTACAAAAAATGTCCTTTAAAAAAACACCTCTATAATAAAAGCAATGCAGCTTTCGTCCATGCATGAGGTAAAATTAGAAAATTTGTTTATTTTGTAATTAGCTTAAATGGGGCAGTAAGCGTCAACCAAAGTGCTGTATGTGGCCATGGATTTGGTTTAAAGGAACTGTTGTATGTAAGATTTTATTATTATTTTCTTTAATCCACAAACTTTACTCAACTGTATTTCCAGATATGATATATGTAAAAAATATGTTTGATTGAACATAACAATTGTAATGTTGATTTATTCTTAATTACAAAAAAACATTGGACATGATGACGAAGTTGTTTATGTTATAATGGGATGTTTTGGTTCTCAAGATGATTATCCAATCAGAAAGCAGAATGAGCCTCACACAAGTCTCTCATTTGAGTTACCAGTTTCAATGCTGAAATCCAGTTGCTTTAAACCTAAAAGGACTCTCACTGATCTGAATGGTCACTACCTAAACCCCAGTACCTGCAGCCAATCATTAACCAGTGCTAGTGCAGCCTCTGCAGCTCAGGGAGTGAATTCTGGAGGATCTGAGCTTTCACATGAGACATGCCTGGTCCATATACTGAGAAAACCTGTAAATGTTCTCTATATGGAGGTTAAGGCACTAGCAACCCAAGTTCAGTTGTGATAGCACCTTTTTTAAAACAGTAACCCTGTGGCTACAAATAGTTCCTTTAAAAAATAGTGTACCTCACTTGTCTTCTAACGTCAAACTTTTTCCACCTGGTCTTGGTCAGGATTTGCACAATGTCAAAGGCCTAGATGGAGTGACTAGTTCATCTGTTTGTACAATCTCGCGCTTCCCCTCGCAATGCATGCTAAAGCAGGCTCCTACTGTAGATTATCAGAGTAATCCAATAGCGAGCGCGACTCCCATGTCAGCCTGCGCGATACAAAGAATAACAATTTCACATGCGGAGCTGGCACCACATAATAGGCTTGAGTCTATGGGGGACACAGCCATTTGTTCAGGAACAGAGCAGACAGCCCCGAGGCAGAGAGCAAATATGCACTGAAGCTATTGTGTCTCTATGCTCAGATATGAACTGCATGGGGCTATGAGCGTGAAGAGAGAAAGAAAGCACTCACATTCAAAAGAGCAGAGTTATTTTAAAATCGCTTGATAGATTGCTAAACAATTCCCTGCTTTTGTCAAAATTTCAGGAGCCATCAGTGATTGCATTTGTATCGTGTTTGGCGTGAATAGGAAAGACCATCTGAATGTAATGCTTTTAAAGGGCCCCTATTGTGCTATTTCCTGATCTATGCTATAATGTTGTGTCGTCATCAAAAACATACTTGGTGTCTTGCTTAGTTTCAGGTGTTGTCTCTATCTAGAGTGACCAGATATCCCAAAAATTCGGAACAGTCTTGAAATCTAAGCTGTTAATCCCCCTAAATCCCCAATTCAGCCCTAAATGTCCCAGAAATTACACTCAAACAGAATACTGAGTAGTTATTTTCTGATAAACATTAAAAATTGTTTGTAGAGAGGCTGAGTCGACTACTTGCAGTCCTGACTGCCATGGTTCATGTTCTGTAGTGGTTGTTTTTGCTTATTTTATTGTATCTATTTCCTTTAGTGTTGCGTGCCCCTTTATTTTGAAATTTTCCTGTCTGCTTGTAGTTTTGAGCTTTCCTGTCTTTACTGTTTGCCTCGCCCTGTGTCCTGTGTACCCTGTGTTCTCCTCTGCCCTTTGTTGGTCCATTGTATTTGACATTGTCTGTGTCTTTGTCAGTGTCATGTCTGATGTAGTTTCTATTTTTGGATTCATGGATTTTTTAATCTTTCTTTGTTTGTTATTAAAGAACTTTACAACTTTACTGCTGCTGATAGGCTGATGACTTCTAAGTGTGTGCGTGCAGCCCTGGCTACAATCTGTCTATTTTGTTTATTTTTTGATGTTCTACAATTAGGCACAAATATGCACTGACGAGAAGCTAATTTTCATTCATTCGACATGGCTGCTGTACCAGAGCCCCAACACGCCACTAAAAAGCAAAAGTGTCAATGCAGGTACAGGGAGGAGTGGGTGGGGAAGTACCCATGGATTGCCAAAGCCCTAAGCGATGAAATTAAAGCTTTCTGTAAAGTACGTAGAAAAGAATCTGGTGTTTCTCACAGAGGGAGGCAGATGTTAGACTACATGCTAGGTGACATTTTGAGTTCATGATTTTTATGTTGTTTTTGTGTGGTAGAAATATTACTGAAAGACTTGATCTTTGAATAAAAATATGTTTGTGACAGGTTTGAAAATTCATATTTTATTATTGTCTATGTATCATCAGTGAGTCCCACCCCCCCTCCGGGGAAAAAAATAAATAATAAAGTCCCGATCCTATCTCAAACAGAAAACACTGTTCTACTTTGCAATGTCATGTTGTAATACAGAAAGTGCTCCAACCACATTCAACCTTTTGGATAATTTCAGATCTAGGAATTGCAAGTCTCTACTAAACTAAAGGTAAAAGGTAGATGTTAACCTGAAAACTACCACTGCATGACATCACAAGGTGGAAAAGAGCATTTTGAGCTTGTAGACAGAGGAGTAATGCAGGGTTACTCAAACATGTATGAATGAAACAAAACAAAACTCCGGGTATGTTTTACATCATTAGTAGTCTCTGCCAGATTTTACCAAAGCAGACGTGACAAGCTTTTGCCAGAAATCCAACATGCAGTCTAATTTGTGAACTTCTTTGGTCTCTGTGGTTTTTTTAGCAGCCATCTTGCCGATGATTCACAAGGCATTCTGGCCTTCTGGCATTCTCATACCCCTCAGTTTGGAGTGTGCCTCTGAAAAATCGTCGTTTGGAGGCCCTGCCCTACCACCTATAGCCCTACTACTCTCTCCTACCCCTCTGCCATAACAGTTACTGGGACACTCCTACCCCTTCAGAACAGAGGGATAGAGAAAAGTGGTATGGCCAAGGGGTATAATAGGATTCAGCTCAAGTTACAGATCGAATCTGTGAAGAGGTGACTCTGTTCAATGTAAAAATGCATATTCTTCAAGGTATTTGTGAGCAATAAATGACAAATTGTGGTATTTCCATGAGAACAATGTTGTACCTGCTACCAGAAAAATGACATGGTGCTTCTTTAATAATAGGATCGGACCTTCCTCTTCAATATTAACTGATAACATCTATAGCTATAATATTGTACAAAACATTTTATCAGTTTTTGTAACCCCCCTCTGATTTGCTTATAATCTGCATTTATATTACATAGTTCTATCATCCAACATAGAGGGAGCATCCAAGAGAAAATGAAGATAAAACTTTTTAATTTTGAAATTTGGTTCAATTACAGACTTTTTCCAACATTCTATGAACTATTGGCACTTGAGTTTATTTTATGTTATGTTTTGTAATGTATTGCCTGTACACTCATCATCAGTCAAATCTTTATGCAGTTTATGGTTCACACAGTTGGACTCTAGAGGCTTGTGAGGGCATCAAACGACTGAAGATAAAATAAAAGACTATCACCCAAAGCATATGAGTGTCTGATCTGAAACTGCAGGAGTAAAACGCAATCGCTTAAATCACAATTTTTACAACGCAAGACATATGGTTGTTCACTCTAAAATGAAGCCACACCAGTATAAATAAGTTGTAGCAGTCAGTCTTGTATCCACTGATTTCACTGCAAAAACTAAATTTGTTAAAAATAGTTCAATTTACAACATTAAAGGTCCACTATGTAACATTCTCTGACTAAGGGCCTACCGCTGGTTTGTCATCAAAGCTTTGCCTGGAATTAAGCAGAATATACCACCAGTCCAAGTTACAGGTCAGATCTGTGGAAAAGTGAAGCTGCACAGTGAGAATGCATGTTATTCAAGACATTTTTAACCAATGAAAACACTTATACTTGAACAAAAACAATATATTTATTGCCATACCATGGAACATTCCTTTTCTATGGTAACAAGCAGGTGGTACATCCCCATCCCCAGAAAATTGTACCTTTAATCCAGATTTTAGTATTTGTCACTAGTTTTAATGTCCTTTTCTTTGACATTTGTGATTGGTCGAATTGGTGATATAGTTTTAATATGAAAATCTGCAAATCTAGAAAGTATTACTCAGCAAATATATCTTCACTTGGGGTAAGAAGCAGTTAGTGAAATCATTCCAAGTCATGGTGGTTCATTAATTTCCAAACAACTCAAACTAAGATTAATAATCTGGAGTCATTTTAACAAATCTGTTCAATCTGCTGTGTTCCATTTTGTCTCCCAGATAACAGAAACATAGCCTGATTCACCAGCCGATTTCACTTCGTGGAAACCGTTTGACCTCGCAGCATTAGAATTTGTTAATTCTACGGTAGGCTGATACTATTTTTTTATTTAACCAACTGCTGCTATTTGGTCGTGACGTATGTAATGCACCAAATCCCATAGGAAGAAGGGCAATAACATTTTTCCCCTTGATAAAATTCACCAAACATTCTCTTTGTTCCACTTTAAATCCTCAATCTCAAGAATCGTTGCCAACACAGAATGTATGGCTTCGTCTACATCCATTTTGACCGCTTTGTTTACTGTTGTGTTGTACCACAAAAGGGACCCAGACAGGCGCATGAGTTTGAGATCATGGGTTCACAGCTCATCGCTGATTGGTCGGTGCACAGTCTACAACTTCCGGGGTTCTTGCAAACAGTCTAGTGTATTCTGATTCCTGACTTAGTCACTGGAGAGAAATGAAATTGAGCAGAGGTACTAAGTGGCGCCAGCCTGGCTAACAGAAACATACTGCTGAAACAAAACATACACCACCTTGAATTAAAGAAGGGTATTATGCAAAATAAGTTTTGGGGAGCTTTAAACCATGTTATAACACTGTGCTTTCAACAAAAAACATGCTTGAAGATGATTCGTATGATATCCATGCATATCTGTCCATATTCTGTCCAAGGCTCAGCTCACAAGCCGTGCTCACACATCTCAATTTTTCATGAATATACAAAAGTATGATACAAAACAATACACTACAACTGCTGTAGTTTCATTAGCAGGATGCAGGATGAGTATGTTGTGATAGCACTCTGATTTAGCAAAGGGAGAGAAGGCTCAAAACTGAAACTTATTAAACATTTTAGGCTTTTTGGAAAGACAGCATTTTCAAAACTATCAAAGGTAACATGGTGATCTAAATATGTTATGTGTTAGCAATTAACCCCATAGAAATGTAATTGCCGCTCTTTAAAGTATGGCTGTAACGCTAAATATTAAAACATTTGCTTTCAATTTTCATTTCAATTTTACATCTAAAAAAAATGCTGCATTAAAAGCACAGCAAAGCTCCACTCTTGTTTTGTTACCGATGACGAGACCGCATTGGACAGCGGATATGAGTCACTCTCTGCACAAACTTTCTCCCGACTTTTATTAAATCTTCCACCAAATTTCCTTGATATTTCTCGAAGGCCCGGGTCGCCTTGTTTACCCCTGACAGATGCTGTTGCTCTAATTCCGAAAAGGTAAAGTGCTAGTTCCATCTGTGGCTTTCTGGAAGGCTGAGCGTGCATATTTGTCAGGGAGCGAAATGAAGGACTATGTGGAGTGGAGGAGTGAGTGTGCTCGGTCTCCTTGCTGTGTACTGGCGCCGTATTTGATCAAGCGTTCCATAATCATTAGGTGGGCCCTTTCCTCTCTGCTCTCGGGGTTGTTTATCTGCGAGCGCTCCTGGAGACAGCCGTAAATAAATGAAGAAAGAGTAACTGGACTGGGAATTCAGGCATGCATGGGGGGTTTGGGGTTTGTACCACAGACTGGTCATGGTACAAGCAGAGAGGAAGTGTTTTGGTGTATGGATGTGATGGGGCTTTCAGATTAATTTAGTGTTAAAACAAGTCGAGCAAACTCAAGAAATTTAATGTTGAATTTAGTGCTTTTTCTGACAAGTTTATTAAAGGGTCTGAAACTGGTTATTTATGCTTGACAAGATAAAAGCTCTTTACATTATCCCAAACACATGATTCTCTGTCATGGTGCATTTTCAAGAGTGACAAAAAAACTAAATATTAGCAGAGATGGAAAAACTACAAGACAACAACTGCATGACGATACCCCCGGCAGTTGTTTCTGTGTCATGGTGTAATATTGCAGCGGGACTAAGTGGGTAGGTTAATGAACTTAAAATGCTTTAAAATACCATTGTGTACTCAAGATGTTCATTTGTTTGTTATTGACTAGGGATGGGCATGATTAGTCGATTAATCGATACAGAGTCGGCATCAGAGCACATCTACTGGAGGGGCATGGGTCACCAGCGGGGGGGCACTGCCATTTGAGAAATATTTTAACGCGGTGGAGTCATACACAGCAGACATGCTATCAAACACGTTTTTCTTTAACAGTATTAGGCTAATAATGTGTTGTTATTATTATCATTATTATATTAAGATTATTGTTATTAGCTGCAATAGTTGTTGAGGCTGTGTGGTAGACGATAGGCACACAAGACAATAATAAAAGGTTGAGGTTTATTAAAAAACAATAAGGTCTGCCACTGGTTGTAAACATTAAACAACAGCCTCTGGTCAAAAACACCTCTGAACTAGAAATAGCCACGCATCGGACAGCACCAGGGCTGTAGTGAACGTGGTACGCGAGGGTACGCAGTCCAGTCCTGTCCTGTCCTATAGAGACCTGAGACTTGAGGGACCGGGACTAAACCAGGACTAAACCAGGACTAAAACAGGACTAAAACAGGACTAAAACAGGACTAAAACAGGACCAGTGGCGGCTGATGGTATAATTTTTGGGAGGGGCACCAAGGGCAAAATTATAAATATATTATGAATAATATATGTATTATATATATAGGCTGTAGTATTATAGCAAATACCAGAAACAGACATTTTGTTTAGTATTGGCTGAACAATATCGATCAGAGCACAATGAAGAGCCAAGCGCAAACTTTACGCAACAACACAACGTAACACACCGCTCACACCCAGACCCAACAACGTCAGTAAAACTACAATAAGAGACATGAACACAGATGCCGCTCCTACAGCACACGACAGAACAACCAGAGCAGCTCCATCGCACCCACCAGCTCATTTACGCACTATTAACTATTAACACTATAACACTATAACACTATAACACTATAACACTATTTAACTATTAAAACTATAACACTATTTAACTATTAAAACTATAACACTCTTTACCTGTGAGACTCCAAGTTCAGATTTGCCGCAAACTAATGAAAACCAGCCTCTTACCTTCTCCAGAGACTGAAGCAGAATGTTTCCTCTATCCACTGTCCCACTGGTTCTGTTTCCAAAAGTCTATTGTCCAATATGAAGAGATGAAACTGGTCCAAATCCTGGTCCAGTCTGGTCCGTGACGCGAAGTCCGGGAGCCGAGTGCACAAGATGGTTGTAAAATTAGTCTTAATCCCACTTCCCACTGAAATCTGAAAGTTACGGTCAGTCCATATCAGCACCAGGACACCAGGTAGAATTATGCCTCTGCGCGCTATGCTCAGGTCAAACTTTTACACCCAGAAACGAGCGGGCAAAGGCGGATAGAGCAGCGAGCGAGAGCCCAGTCCCGGCAGCGACAGTCCCGGGTCCCGGCGGCGGGTCTGTCAGTGTCTTTGACTCTGTTCTCGCCATTTCCTGTGTGAAGCTTTAGGCTAAAGTAGCAGCTGCCGCTAATCGTGAAGCTGCTACGAGTTGAAGCAGCAGGTTGACGTGACGTGAGTGACAGGACAGTTGTCCAATCACACTACACTAAATAAACAGAGACTGTGATGTCATTGATGTCACAGTAAAGTTTGTGCCCTCAGCCCGAAATGAAATGCGCCAATCAAAATAATTTTAAAATAGTAATAATAACGGCCTGTTGGGGGGTGGGGCACCAGTGGCCGCTAGGGGGGGCACGGCCCTCAAATGCCCCCCCCCTTGCCCCCCCCCCGACAAACAAACAGGGGTCTATACATGTAGCTCTCTGCACTCAGAAGGAGCGAGAAGACACAGTTGGTCAGCCTGCAACATGCCGAAGTGCAAATGTGTATTTAAGGATGACTTGTACTAGAAATTCCACGCTTTCCGTTGCGATCGGGACAAGTGGGAGGCTATGTGCACAGTGTACAAAGCAGCACATATGTTTCGGTGTCCAGTGGGAAAAAGCTCAGTAGGACACTGAAAAGATGAAAAAGCTTTGTCAGGTGAGAGTCGCGCAATGTCGATGACGAGTCCCCACCTCCCACCCCCGTACGGTGTCCTGGTTTTGACAAACGCGAATATGGTCACACTAACCTGTATTCCACTGAGTCGTGCCGCATTTTCCCTTCGCTTAATTTATGCAAATTTGCCATGCGGTTTAAGTTTTGTTTCTGTGAGAATTGTGCAAAGCTGCATTAAACACATTATAATGTCAAATAGGCTGATGTGGCTCTAGAGTGGTTACGGTTTATATGTCGTAAAATTGAATTTATTTATGCAGATTAGTAGTGCAGATAGTAATAATAACGATTGATGATAATTTTAATATAAAAACGTTAATGATTAATCGATAATCAATAGATTAAGAACATTTTATCGAATGCCCATTCCTATTAGTGACTTTAACAAGTTTGAAAACTGTTAGCTAGAAGTTATGAATGGTTTTGTGTTGTTTTTTTGCTTTTGTTTTGATGGACCATAGGCCACCAAATACTCAAATCTGTGGAGTAGGGACTTGAGAGTAGATGAGCTATTATCAATTGTGCCTCAGACATCTATCAGTGCTGATCTCAAAATTAAAATGAGCACATGAAAATACTGTTTGATACTTTGATATCATTTGGTATAGATCCATCCATCTATTGCCTTCCTCTACCTCAGGTCGTGGAGGCAGCAGTCTGAGCAGAGATTTGCCACACACTTCAGCTCCTCCAGGGGGACATGCCTCAACACATCCTCAGGGAGACATCCAGGAGGCATCAGATCAGATGCCAGCCCCTGCTTAAACGGAGACCACCACCCTGGTCTGACAGTCCAGAGGGACTTTCTTCGACCACTATGCACTGTTATAAAGACCAGTGAGCCAAGACAGCCCCACAACATCCAAAGACTTAAAGGTACATTGTGTAACTTTTCTGGCGGAGGGTCCGTCAAATGATTTTCTTCACGTAGATGTTATTGCTTTATCTGGAATCTTTCACAGTATTGGTATTAAAGCTTTCTATCTTCATGGAGACCAAACTAGACCAAGTTAGAGCTCCGATCTGTGGAGAGGCATCCCCAATCCTCACAGTTAGAATGCCTGTTTTTTGTACTTTTGAGCGATAAACTACCAGCAATGGCATACTGTCCTCCTCCAACTCCCCAGTCTCTGCTTCCTCCTCAGATTGAACTAATCCTCAAAGTATTCCTTCCACCGTCCGACAACATCCCAGTCAAGCTTAGCAGTTCTCCACCCACACTGTAAACACACTGTTTGCCAGAATTTCTTTGAGGACAAAAACTGTGCTTATATAATTTATGACCAACCAAATAGTTTGTAGTCTAAGTACTAGTTATACCCCCTCTGGTTCTTTATTTACTCATACATCACACTACAACTACTTCTGGCATCTATTCTCCCTGTAATAAAACTGTTTCCACTGATTAATCTTTTGCCCTCTTTTTTTCCAGCAAGTATTGCAACAGCACCCTACTTATTTCATCTTAGAAATGATGTCCTGAAAACTTTTTGACATTGGCATATTGATAATAAGTTCATAACGCATGTATTATAATTGGTAGGGCTGCAAGATTCATCACAATTGAATGGCTATTTCAATGGATGCAATTAGCAAATCGCAATGGCTGCAATTTCCTCCACAAGCAACAAAATAGCCTGTCTTCTTCTGCATAAAAACGGTTAACCCAGTAGTTTAGATCGTACAAACACGCCCTGAAATGTGATTCTTGTATTTCATTGTCAGTTCATGTTTCAGTCTTTTGTTGATCCTTTTGAACGCATTTAAACTTTGAACAAACCGTATTCTTAAAACATAAATTGCAATTCTAATCGCAACGCTTGTCAGACAAATCACCATTCAAATTTCTTCCCAAATCGTTCAGCTCTAATAATTGGTACTAAAACTGTCAGCAAATAAAAATCAGAAAATGGAAATTACACAGTGAATGACATTGGATCTCTTCTACTACGCCTATAAAGACATTTCTGTAGTATCAAAAAGTCTAGATAGCAATTCAATGGAGGGAGGCGGAGCTGGCTATCCTCCTCCTTCGCCCACTTTACCGCTAAGCTTTGGCTCATTGTCTACAATTAATGAGTTTCTCCCATACTGAGAAACATGCAAATAGAGATTTCTGCTTTGGAGACTGCAATTAGCGAGGAGGCAAAAGGGATATAAAGCGCTAATTATGTGCTATCATTATTTCCATGGCTACTGCTACATGTAGCCAACCTGAACTGAGCAGGAGGAGAACAGTGGCATTCGAGATACAACAACACAGGGACATGGAAGGGGAACAAAGCTATTTATAAAAGCAAAACAAACTGCAGTATTTATTTTTTTCAGTTATAAAATGAAAGTTTGAAGAGTCATTAAACCACTTTTTGTTTGTTGGGGAATGTTTTTAATGGTTTTGAATTCAGAATGACCTCTGAAATTTTTATACAGAGAAATATAAGTTTGGTCCCCACAAGATCTTTTACACCTCAAGTCAGACTCAAAAACAGTTCAGATTTTGAACAAAGTCTGTTTTGTCTCACCTCCTTTTTTTCCTCATAAGCTGTATTTGTTTTGCGTTTCTGTGATTGGTTAATCCAACTGTCAGTCATGCCCATTTGAACTCAAGTGATTCACCAGACTCACATCTCAAGAATTGGAGAAGTGTGTTTTCTAGATGCCAGGCAAGATAAATGGTCACATTTTTATATAACTATTTTCCACCTTCACTCAAAGCGCTTTGCATCCAGGAACCATTCACCCATTCAGACACACACACACACACCGGCGTACGCAGACACTAGGGGCAAAGTGGGTTAAGTGTCTTGCCCAAGGACACACCGACAGCATTCATCTATGGGAGCTGGAAACACACCACCACCACCACCACCTGTGGGTCATTAGATCTGACCGCTCAACCAATAATGTTTATGTCCAGACCAGGATTCGAACCTCTAACCTTCAGATCAGTGGACAAACATTCATTACTATGTGATCTATATATATATATATATATATATATATATATATATATATATACTGTATATTTTATGTAATAAGTGTTCAAAAAAAGCTTATGTAAAATTTTACAGTAATAGCTTTGAATTTATAGCAGAATAATGTGAATTCACAATAGCCAGCTGCACCTTCAGAATAAGTCATGGTGAAATTCACTGAACACTGTAGTAGATAAATCGTGAAATCTACGAACAGCAATATGCTTTTTGTGAAATATGTCTCCTTAACCTTACTGTGAAATTACTGCAGTTAGTAGCCACTAATTTATCATGATTCTCCAAGGGAACATTTAACAGTCTACAAGTGGGAGGCAAAATTCTTTTAAGAAATTATGGGCCAAAAATGAAACCATTTTCTAAATAAATCCACATTATAAATTGTGTGTGGAGAGAAAAAGCCAACATAGATCAGAGCTGCAGAATCCACTAACTTGAAAGAAATGAACAATAAAAAACAGTGATGCAATGTGGTACCAACTCCATTTGTAGGATTAAGAAAGCTATTTAGCTAATTACAGCTAAAGACAAATCTCCTAAACAGGATTCTGACTTAAAAAGTGTATTATTTTTAAAGTAAGTTTGAAGAGTCTCCGTACACTGCAAAAGAATAATGTAATTTAAAATGTAATATAGTGAAAGTACCGCCATTTTCCCATTCCCCATTGGCTGAAAGTTTGCTCAAAATATATGCATGCAATAATATGAAACAAGCAAATTAAATGTAATGTAAAGTATTTCTGCAAATAAATTTGAATCGAATTAGATGATGTAATAATTTAGTTTATTTTACAGTGACCATATACACGAACTTTAATCAAAGAAACGCTGAAGAGATGCTTTGCCCCAGACTACAGCTTTCAGCGCAAATTTCCTCCTGCAGTCCCTGAGACAAACAAAACACAGAATACACAAATAGCACAAAACAATGCAATCTATACACAGAAATTATATAGAATTTTAGAAGGAAAGTCAGGGCCTGTATAACTATGGGGGGTCTGCATGAATGTCTGTGGTATAATGTTCTGCAGTTAGCACAATGGTATGTGTATGGTAAATGTATGTGACGTAAACCAGTACACTACGTGAGCAGATCTGACCTGAGTTTTGCCACTTGGGCAGTGTAGACAGAAACGCTACGGTGGAGCGTATTCAACTTTTCCACTCTGGAGGGTGGTTTTAGAATTTTGCGTTTTTAAGCCCCCAAAACACTGTCACCTTCCAAACGAAAGCCACTTCCGATAAAATGTTTTGTTATTTTTACCCACAAACGTTCTCATGTAAACAGGCCATGATTTGAGTGACAGTGCTTCAGACAGAGAGGTGCCTCCAGTTAGCATCACACCCCATAAAATGTTGATGGCAACAGTTTCAATTGGTGACTAAACCCACAACTTACTATCAACAATCTGCATTTTACCAACATGTATTTTAGCTGCCTCCATTTGTATTTAATAGTATCCATGTTATATACATATACTGTTTATATATACCCGGGTTTGTGTTTTGTTTCATTCAATCACGCACCTTTAAGTAAGTCTTTACTCTGTCATCATCTCCAAAACTCAAAATCCTCTGTTACCCCTTGTGATGTCATGAAAGAGGTAGTTTTCAAGTTATAAGATATCGTTTATCTTTTGTTCTGTAAAGATGGGCAATTCCAGGATTGAAATCATCCAAATAATTCTTATGAAAGTATATGGACTTTAAAAACACAGTGACACACTTCCTGTATCACCACATAACATCACCAGGTGGAAGATTGTGACTGTTTTCTGTTTGAGAGAAGAGCTCAGTCTAAATATGCAGGGTTTGTGTGTTAAACATGTGTGAATCAAACAAAACAAAACTCCACGTATGTTTTAGATGAGGAAACAACATAATAACATAGATCAGAAAACAGTGTAATATGGGCCCTTTAAGCAACTCAAATACAAATATTGGGTAAATCCTGTTTGTCTGAAAACCATGAAGAGAATGCAATGATGTAATCTGAAACCTAACCCAACCTATTCTGTCCTCTCACATTCTCTGATACAACTTTCGTCTCAGAGAAGCAGATCAAGGTCTTGTTTGTGTAGAGTATTTCAGACTTTTACCTCAGAAACGGTGTCACACTTTTTCAGCGAGCACACAAAACATCAGAGCACTGAAATGACTGTGATTTGGTATCCCATTGCCTTACTCTCTGTAAGCCTGTACAAAACACAATGTGCTTTTGTCATGGAAATGTGATGCTATATTACTCTCTCAGCTCCCAATGAAGACACTCAAGTGGTGAAACTTCTGTAGAGAAATACTACAAAACTGCACTTTGAACGTCATACACTTTGGCTTATTGTACTTTGGAATACTAGCTAACCTTTGTGGTGGTGGGGGTGTCACATGTCGGTTTCCATGTTGCGTTAGCCATAATGTTAATACATTTATCTATCTAATCCACACCACATCACATCGCTCACAATAGGAATGCATGTTTTTCTAAGTATTTTTGAACAATGAAAACATATGTAATTAAACAATGGCAGATAGATACATTTAATGCCATACTGTCTAATATTCCAGGCAGATCAAGAACATCTCCTAGGAGAAAAGTAGGTACATGACCCTACCCCAGATTTAAAAGAAAGTTGTCTATAATTTATGACATCTGAAGGATTGCATTTTACAGTTATAAAAATGTGAGTCAAAAACATCTGTTTGTGTTCTTTTCACATTCAATAACTTTAGTTCTTTTCAAAGACAATAGTTACAAAAGATGTAATTACCCAAATGACAGAAGTAAACAGAACTGATATTTGATGTCTGACTGCTGACACTTCCGAAACATGTCAAGTAGTTAATTACATTTCCTTTGTTTACTGAAATAATACATGAAATTTGTGAATATGGAAACGTTTGTTTAAAACAATGTGTAAAGGGGACAATATGAGAAAATAAACTTTCATCTGCATAATCTGAGCTAATGCATTTTATAGGCTTGTCCAAGCCCCTCAAAGCATTACACTGTAGTCATTATTCAGACACCTCACACTCAGAGGTGGTAAGATACTACTGGAGCTACAGGTGCCCTGGGGCAGACTGAAGGAAATAGTTTAATACTATATACCACAAAAAGCATAATCTTTAAGTAGCAGGTTGATAGAAATTAAAAACATAGAGGGCAAACACACTAAAGGCTGCTGAGTGGTACTGTACACAGACTTTATTGGAGCCAGTGAAGATCTTCTTTAAAAGCAAAAAGGATTTTTATGGACTATGTGTCGGTATATATCAGTAAGGGCAAGCATTCAGAACTCCGGAAAGGCCCAGCCGGTACAAAAAAAGTATTTTGCACTGGTACAAAAATGTGTGTAGATGAATCAAAACAAGTATAGGCCTATGTCTTTGATGAGAATCCAAGATTATAACACTATCAAAAGCCCCCTGAGTGAGTTTAACACAACACACACCCCTTTCATTGCAACTTTTGTCGATTTTAGCAGTGAGCATAATCTGTTTTGATTTGGCGGCGTAGTGAACGGGCAAACGCCACTGTGCACGCCACCATCTCCAAAGAGTTTAGAGCGCAGATCTGCTGTTTGACGGAGGATAAAACACAGCATACAGAGACAGAATCGATGTGCTTCTTCTGAACTGCATTGTGAAAGCTCTGCCTGTATCTGTCTGAGTGTATTCAAATGAAAAGTCTATCTCTGCGGTAACAGTAGCAGTATGCTGTTGTGTACCACCACTTAGTCCCAAAAGCTCTCGACTCACCGCTATATTCACTTTTAACTTCAATGTCATCCACCAGTGAAGCCCCCCGCGGGTCCCACTGGTTTGTAAATGCTGTGGTTCACCCCCTTTTGTGCGATGTACAATGTGCCTTTGAAAAATGGAGAAAAAATAATAAGTGCCATTCTCTTTCATGCCACTCGGAGCACCTGGGGAAGTGTTGCGCCCGCATGATGATGATAAGAGGGATATTGAAAAGGGAGCTTGATGGATTTCAATATTTTCCTCCACTCTCGCTGTTCACTCTTTAGCACAAAAGGTACATGAGAAAGATGTTTAGTCTTTTTACTGTTAAGAGAAAGAGCAAATGAATTAACGCTATTTGGTTTTAGTAATATAATGTTCAAATTATTGTTACTAAAATAGAAATCATTTAGTAAGACAGTTGCTTAGGCAGTAGTCATGCTGTCTAGCCAATGCCAGGGACTGACACCATCTCATTATCACTTTCAATGAAGAATTAAAGAAAAAAAATCTCATTTCATTACTTTTCATGAAAAAAGTGGGGGGTTTACACTTCTGTGGGGTATTGACTGCTAACACATGACATATTTAGATCACCATACTACCTTTCATTGGTTGGAAATGCTGTAATTGCTGAAAACAACATTCCAGTTTTTGTATTAGTCCCCCCTCCCTTTACTCGCCTTATTACAATACAATCAGGTTTGTGAAGTTATAGTATATTGTTTTTTATTATAATTTTGTATATTTATGAAAAATGGCTTTGCTAGAGCATGGATGATGTTGCATTGAACAAAGTTACGCTGCTAACTGTAAAGATGTTTCAAATAGGGCCCGGGAGATTGCAAGATTACTCAAAAGCAGGGGTCTTCAAAGTTTTTCAGGCCAGGAACCCCCAAACTGATGGAAAGCTGGAGCAGGGACCCCCTACTATATGTATGGCATATGATTGTGTTTTATATTAAATTGGGCCTAGTGTCATTTATAGAAGAAGAAGAAGAAACGATAAAATCTGTGCCGACGTGTTTGCAGTTTGACAGGAAGCAAGAGACGAGGGAATGAAGAGTGAGACAGATGTGATGATGGAGTGAACTGACAGAACCCACTGAAAACCAGTTTATCCTCATCCTTCAAAAATGAAGAAATATTATATATATATATATATATATATATATATATATATATATATATATATATATATATATATATATATGGGGAGTAACGATATCCAAGTCTCACGATGCGATATCGTCACGGTATGAACCTCAAGGTATGATATTTATTGCGATATTTTGTGGAAGCTAACAAGACTTAAAAGTGCTTAGAACTGTTATTTCTTCTTGTAGTCTACATTGAAATGGAGCAAAGGATCATGGTCTATGTAGTTCCCTTTGTAATTTTTTTAGCTATTGCAGCACCATAACTCATAATTAGAGAGACTTGCTAGAGAGACTAGAGAGACTCAAATAAGAGACTTGCAAATCAATATATTGTGATGGTCCACGATATTATTGTGAGAACCTTAACAATACGATATCACAATATTTTGGTTACTGTTACATCCCTAATATAAAATGTCTAATCAACCGAAGATTTCACAACTCCCCTGCAGTACCTCCTCAACCCCTCGGTTGAACACCTCTGCTCAGTATCATCAGGCATGTTTATGATGAGGGAACCACTTTATATAATGGTAAAAAGTTCCAAAAAGTCAAAAGTTGGATAATACCCCTCTTTAATTTTTTTTTTTATAAATGCATAATTTTTTCTCTAAAACAACTTTCATATTAACAACTTATCTTATTGCGAACTGATTCTACTGGCTCAGGTAGCAATAATAGATTATATTATGTCTAGTATTATATTAGATCTAAAATTTAAAGATAAAATATACATGGCTTTCTAGGCTTCTCTTTAGTTGACTGCAAATCTACTGAAGGAAGAAAATCCTTCCGGCTTGTGGCAGGATTCTCAAAGTTTAGAGTTACTTGATATGCAATGAAAGCATTCAAAACTACAAATGTCCTTTTCCACAAAATTAAAATAGTTACATAATTTCCGCAAACTTCACATTCAAAAGCACTCTCCACACTTGGCACATGCCTCGTATATTTTGGGGATATCCCTTCCCTTGGCCATTGGCTCTCTGGGTTTCTATCTACCTCTTGCACCTCCCTCATCTTCACTGCCAGGCACATCCTCTGAGGTACCATTCCCCTTGAAGGCCCTGTGGTGAGCCAAAGCCCTGCTGCACAGCCAGAGCCAAAGGATTCTGGGTAGTTGAAAGCACCTTTTCCGTCACAGCTACCTTCAAAAGCCCAGGAAGCCATCCAGAACACAGGGACATGAGATCAAAGCTACCCAGACAGCGCTGGCTAATTAGAAGGTGGGACTTTATGTACATGCTATTGTGGGCTGCTGTCAGGTTAGCATATGGTATAAGGTTAAGCAAAAGGTGGTATTAAAGATCCATTATGTAACATTTCTGAAATCATTTGCTCATCATAACTGTCGCCGAAGTGTCCTTGCTTTTATCGTGACTTTTTTCGTATTTTGCATACTAGTGATGGGCAATACCAGTCATTTTTTATTCAGTGCAACACCAAGTAATACTATGACAAGTTTCGTGATATTCTGGGTTTGTATTAAAATTCATTGATACTTTAGTATGACGAATCTGACCTTTTTCATTTTTGCTCCACCCCAGTTTAAATGTATGTTCAGGTACACTTAAGTATTAAAAAAACAAAAAAAAAAAACTAAAACTGTATTAAAATGTTAAAATGTCATTTTGGACACATTTATGTATCAATATTTTTGTGTGAGATTTTTTTTTTTTTTTTGCTTAAAAAGACAGATCTGGCCTGTAACTTTGCCTAGTGTCTGTCTAGGCAAAGTTACTGTCTCCATGGCGATAGGAAAGCTTACTTATAATCCAGGCAAAGCTACAACATCACCACAGAGACTAGCAGTTGGCATGACAAAAGAAAATTAATTAATTCATTTCTTAATTAATCATTGCATTTATATAGCGCTTTACAGTTCATTATTCATTCACTCAACACTCAGTGGTGGTAAGCTACAACTGTAGCCACAGACTGACGGAAGCGAGGCTGTCAAAATACACCGACCACCAACCTCAGTCACGCACACACCACTTTCATACTAGGCAATGTGGGTGAAGTGCTTTGCCTAAGGACACAACGACAGTTTTTGCCACTGTGGTATTTGGAATTCCCAGTGGTCTCCCATCCAAGTACGATCCAGGCCCGGCATTGCTTAGCTTCTGAGATCTGACGAGATCAGGCTTTGACAAGCCGGTATGGCAAAAAGTGCACATCATTAAAGTATATCAAATATGTAGTGTATTGTTTGAACATCTCCATGGAAAAAAGCAGATGGCAGCCCCTCCATCAGAAAAGTTACATACTCCCCTTTAATTGACCAAATGTATGTGTGAAAATGAGAAAAATGCCATGATAGAAGCAGGGACAGGTTAGTGACAGTTGCATTGTATTTAGATGATTTGTGTCTCCCTAAGTGAATAGCGTGTGTAGGTGTATGCTAATGGAGTGCGGCTATGCTAAGTCACATCACAGCAGTTTCCTTATTAGAAAGTCCCCCACAAGGCAGCGCTGACCTCTGCCAATGTCTCTTCACATATTTCCATCTGATTTAGCCTCACATCTCCAGAACTGACAACAATAAATAGCATATCCTTTGTGTCTGGGCTGTTTCCTTCAAGCTGGCGTTTTGGTTTGAACACTTTCGAGGTTTTCAGATATAGCGAGTATATAACAAACTTTAAAAAAAAATTATTTTGCTTGGGTGTTTGTATCTAATGGAAATATGTATAGAGTAATGCTATGTGGACAATGTGCAATCACTAGGCTGACTGGGTTGTGAAAATAGGGGTTGTGAAAATACAAGTGTAACAGGGTGGTCACAGTACCATAATTTCCCACTGTGGTGTGTCCACGAATGTGACGTTGTGTGTGGCGCTCCCGGTGTCACTCATTAGAAATTAGAAAAAGGTGCACACGGCTCAGTGTTGTTGTAAGGGCTTTTTTGTGGGCAGCTGTAAGTAGCAAAGTTATAATGTTCTCTGCCCTTAAAGCCCTGTTCTAATGTGTTTTATGGTATGTTACAGTCGGAAGGGCAACATATTTAAAAGGACACAGGAGCCAAAGTTTAACTTTTAATTTATTTTATTTTGATCTTGTCTTCTCATTTGACCTTCTTTTGAACTGTTCTGAAGAAATTTAAAAAGCCTTCCATGCCCAAAAATAATGAAAACGTAATAAACAAAAAGGTGGACCTGATGAGCCGGCCAAACAGAACTAAAAGGTGCTACACTGGGCCAAACCCATGCAGGGCCGTAGAAGTCCATGCCAGCACCAATAACTCACAAAAACAAACAAAAAACAAAAAAATGAACCCAAAGAAAAACTGAACACAGGACAGCTGATTCCACCAGGTCAAAACAAAAGGCTAACGGCTAACAAAACCTACATAGCAGTCCACCCTGCACCTGTCTGACAGGGGCAAGGCTACCCTCAAGGTGTGTGTGGAGTCTGGAGTGCACAAGGTGAGAGGGGCTGGGTGGAGCAGAGCGCCTAGAGCAGAGAAGCAGAGAGAGCACCATGGACAGGCAGCCGTATTTATAGGCTCTGCAGAGTCACATAAAAATGAACCATGAGAAAGGGTTAAACAAAAAGTACAAATTACAAAACTTATTACAAAAAGGAAACAAAAATAAGTGAAGGATTAAATAAGTGCACCTGCATGTAACATGGTAAGTGTGTTAAAGGTGTTGGCAGTGGTGACGGCAGCTGCTTCGTTGACGTCTGAAGCCTCATGTAGGGTGTAATATTCAGAATACTATTTTTGTTGTATACTTGGGTTGAGGGTGTGTAATAATGTTCTTGATGTTATTCAATGGTTTCTTGTGTAGCAGATTGCTGCTGCTGCTTGTAATTCTGCTCTCATTTTCTCCTGGTTATAGAAACTTTAGAATGTTGTTCTAGTTTATTAAATGCTTATTTATTTAATGGTCATGATTATTGATGCAATAGATGTTTGTGCAATATCCTGGCACCTCAGTCCTCAGTTACACTTATGTACTTTATAGATGGCCAACTACATCACGTCCTATTCTATAATGCACATTTCATTATACAGAGAAAGAAACCTTTTTTAATATGATTGTATAAATAAAGAAATTGTACAATTCCCATCATATACTGCCTTTGTCCAAACTTACCTGTATATATCTCTATATAAATATATATCATTTGGGGAGCCCTGAGCCTAGCTGAGGTTACACAAGTAAATAATACTTCTTGATATGCTGAGCTGAAGTATTTATTAGCCCATTATTCTGTTAACATATATTTACTTTTTAGTTCTGACTTGTATATATGATTGAATATAAGGAAAATACTCAATATACAGTACAGATTTAAATACCACAACAAACAACTGACCTCTGCCTCTTTAAGATCACAGAATGTAATTTGAAACACAAAAATAATACCTTTTCCCAACCCCATCCCATCATAATTTATATCTGTACTGGGGCAATACAAAATTTTGCTCAAATACAAGAAAAAAAGCTAAACGAAACATGGCCACAGACTCTCATTAAACCATTACAAGGCTCGTATTATGCTATTTTCAGATCTTATAATGTTGTTTCCTCATCAAAAACATACCCTCTGTTCCTCTGTGTTTTAAAACTCCATACAGCTAGACTCATTTGGGTAATTTCAGCCCAAGCTCTACCGAATTGCCAAGCTCTACCGAAATAAAGCATTTTGAACTTTGGAGATGTAGACAGACTAATAATGCAGGGTTACTCACATGTGTGAATGAAACAAAACACAACTCCGGGTATGTTTTTGATGAGGTAACAATGTTATAACATATCTTAAAGGTCACAAGAGTCGATTTTTGCTTAACACTGGGCCTTTAAACGTACTCTAAAGACTACACCACAAATACAAGTTCTAAATAACAATTAGTTTGCTGCTAAATAAAACAAATAGACAAACTGCAGAGGGTACATTAATACTGATCATTCTAAAACTACATGGATAAGTCTAGCCATGTCCTTCTTATATGATGTTGTAATAATGATGCTATCGTTACTGCGACTTGAATATTTGGCAGTTTCAATGTGGAACAAGTTAATAAAAGAAAACCTTGACAATGCTTTAGTAAAGCACTCTAAAGTCAAACTGGAGGAGAGAAGGGTCTGTCTTGAATATAATCGGTGTCATTGAAAAGTGCTTTGAGCGGCCATCTTTGAAAGCAGCGGGAGGTTCTGGGAGAATGTCAGTCACGCAGTCAACAGGCCTTGTTCTTGCCTTGTTCTTGTTACAATTTTGTATAATAAAGAAACCAATGAATATTCAGAAACCCCATACAGTGATTTAATGAAGATAATATGTCCACAATGGAAGAAATGGTTCGATGTAACTATTTAGCAGCTGCTTAAGTTCAGGGCTGTTCAATACAGTTTTCTTGAGGGACAGATTTGTTGTTGTTTTTTTTTTTTTGTTTGTTTTTTTTTTACACAATTTAGGGTCACTCAAAAATATCCCCAAACTAAACCTGTCTCAATAATAATAACAGCTGCTATATTACAATTTTATTATATATTGCTATATAATTAGGACAAGACAACCAGTTCTATCCCAGAATTAAACTAGGGCTAAACCAGAACCAACTCAGAATCAAACCAGGTCTAAGCCAGAATTAAACAAGGACTAAACTGGGATGAAACCAACACTAAAACAGTAAACAAGAGAGACTATATTTTGTAATATTTCTAAGATGGGTCTGATTTGAAGGCCTGAATATGCCTGTTTCAGAGGGAGTATTTCACTTTTATTGTGTATTAACTGCTAACACATACCAAATTTAGGCCTCGTTTACTCCTTTTACCAAAATAACATTGTGCACATAGCATCATTTTCAAAAAAAGTTTTCCTTTACATCAGCCTGCATAAATACACCGCCGAGAGCCATCATAACTATGCCAAGCCAATGGGTGGCACCTGGATTAGATTCAAACCTGTAGCATTTATTTCATTACAATTGGAAGTATTACTCAAAAATACCTTGAAAAACATACATTACTGAGCGGGCTCGCCTCTCCACAGATACGTTAAAGCCCTCACTCATCTGAGGTCATGGATATGATACATCAGCTATGTGTACAAATGCAAACACGTGAAAAGTGTTTGCACCAGAAAAAATGTGACTGCGACTCTGAATGCTCCATGATCATCATAACAAAAAATAAACATTGGTCGCACTTTTGGTCAGTTGCCTTTAATGCCATGTATCTCACTTTACACGCAAATGTGAGACCATAGTTTTCCAGAATCATCACTCTAGTCGAAGTTTTTAGAAAGATTTGTTTTCAGCGACAAATTCACCGTTTCTGTGTAAAAGATGAGTACAAATGAAGAGTTTATAAAAATACCCGTGTACATGCCAACAGGGCCTTAGATCTTTCATTGTTTTGAAAATGCTACATTCTCCAAAAACAACAAGGTTCACTTTTGTTTTTGATGTCTTGAGTCTCCCTCCCTTTGCTCTCTCCGTTAAGTCACTCCTCCTTCAGCCACTATCACAACATAATCGACGTGCATCCCGTTAATTAAACTACTGCACATCGCATCAGGTTTGGCAAGACACTGTGTACAGTTTTTATCATTTTCATGTAAATTTATGGAAAATATTCGTGTAGGAGCACGTAGGCTTGTGGGCTGAGCATTGGACAGAATCTTACAGCTATCCATAAGGAAGGTACGAACAAGGAATAGTAAGATCAGTTAGCAATAAGATAAGTAGTGGGAGACATTCCTAAAATACTCAAACATGTATTCATGACATCTAAAACCTCTTCAGGAATGTTATGAACGAGGCAACATCATTCTAACATGGTAGAAAGCAAAAAAAAAAAAGGGTGAGTCTTTAAGTGTGAGACATTGGAAAAAGGAATAAAACCGGGACTAGAAGTCAGTGACCAGACTGATTTGATGTTCCACCAGTGTCAACAGTGACCTCCATCTTCACTCCTGCCCAAATCACTTCATCAAATATTTGCAGTGGATTTCCCCCTCTCTCCATCTCTCAGTCTCTTCTTGTCGGTGTCAGCGTTAACCAGGCGAGCCCGCTGCAGTGTCAGGTACTGCTACCACTCCTCACGAGGGACAAAAGTCAATCTATGCTGACAGCCCCACCTCTGGCATGTTGGGGACCTGGGCGTACGCAAAGGGAAATTACTATCCACTATCAGTCAGCAAATGGTAGACAGGGAAGGTTTTGAATTTGACCCCTAAATGTGCAGTTGTGGTGTTTTGGAGAGAGTTTTATGCATGTTTAGGCTGTCATATTTTTCGCTGGTGTTGTCTTTTTTCAGTTTGGCGCTTCATCTGTAGACAAAGATGTCACAATAGAAATCATCAGTACATTTCGAGAGCTTGGGGGTACTGCTGACTTTGAACTGTACAGGTTGACGTTTGCTGTGGTTGGATTGTTTTTGACAAGCGCATTAGTCAATAGTTCCCTTTATATTATTGTTGTATAAATATTCAAATTGGCTTAAATAAAGGACAGATTTTTGCCTACAAGCTAAATAAATCAAGGATTCAAGGTGCGTGTATGTTTGTTAATGTTAATGGGAGCTGGCCTCAGGGAAAGAAGGCACCTGAATGGTCTGTTATAATGTTCATATCTTGATTTATGGACAAAAGAGTGAAATACTGCAGTAGTTACAGAAAGAGGAGAATAGAACTCAAATGCAGCGCTAACTTCCTGTTTGGAACGTAATGACTAGAAGGTTTGATATGTCCAATCATATATACAGTCTATAGTGTTACTGGCAACCCTGGATTTACCAAACTATAAAGAATTTGAGCTACACCACACCTAAGAATACATTTATGTAACTTCACCAGATGTTAATGTAAATATGATAAAACTCTTCACCTTTTGCTTACAGTTCTTCAAGGGACAGACTGAAATATTGGACATAGGACCTCATTTCCTAGTTTGCCAGAGTGTTGGAGATCTGTGGAGACACTTTTTAAAATATTCCATCCAGTCCTTGTATTTGCAGAGGTCTCTGGTGCTAGGCTAGTGCATGTCAATGGCCACAGTTAGCCTGCCACTAAAAACAGTCTTACCCACTCCACAAAACACCCGAAGCAAATCTGTTATTAAGCCAGACTATTGATGTGAATGTCTGTGTTGATAGAATAATGTTTGAAATAAAACTAACCTTGCATCGCATGAATCGTTGCATGTTGAGGGACTATTTTCTCAGCAGCAGCAGAATTTTCCTTTGCCAGTAACATAGGTGATATCAGTCCGCTGCTGCTAAGCTTCCTATCAGGAAGTACAACTCACTGCTGCTGCTCAGACATAAATTCAAGGTTGGTTTTACTTCTAAAATTATTCTATAGACACAGACATTGATATCGGCAGTCTGGTGTAATAATAGTTTTGCTCCGGGTGCTTTGTGGAGTGGGTAAGACTGTTTTTAGTTACAGGCTAACTATGGCCATTGACATGCACTAGCCTAGCACAAGCGACCTGTGCAAATACAAGGACTGGATGGAATATTTTAAAAAGTGTCTCCGCACATCTCCAACACTGGCTCACTAGGAAATGAGGTCCTATGTCCAAAATTCCGGACTGTCCCTTTAAGACTTGAGCCAACCCATTGGACAAGACTCTGCACTGTTGAGGTCCTAAGATGTGGTTGTAAGTTGAAACATAATTTCAACCAGTGAATATTTTTATTTTACTTTTATTTATATTTATATGTTGTCAATAGAAATCTCATTTTTAATTCATGTTTCCTCACCCACATGTATTATTATAACCTGTGCACTTAAAGGCTCTTACAGATTTTTTCCCATGTATTTGAAGTAATTATAAATTGCCCCAGTACATATATATAATATGTACTGTGCTGTGTACTGTCTGCATCTAATTATAAATTGTTTTACTGTCAGATAATTAGAAAGTGCACATTAACAAGCTAGTTGTCATTAGAAAAAGGGCTTACTCTATCACATACTAGTTGTCATTAGAATTACCATCAAGGCAAAAGTCCACACGGGTCTCAGAGTTTTCACAAGTATCTGTAAACTCAGCACAACTATGAAATAGGTTCAAAATAGGTTCATCTGGTTAAAATGTCACAGTTTTCAGACACAAAAATCAGTGCCTTTAACTCAAAATTGTAACTATACATAAAAAAAAAACTTGCTTGCAATAAATATACCAAACCAACAAATAAAGTATAAGGTAGCATCATGTTTGGTAGCTTTCTCCGTTCCCATGACGCTGCAGACTACAAACAGCTCCATGGGGGCCTTACTAATGCATAATGTATTAGTGTCTTTTAATGTCAAGATAAGATGGAACTGAGAGATGACTTGCCACGGGGGATTTGTGCACCATGTTTATGACTCATGCATTAACTCTAAACATTCAAATACACATGTGATAGAGTAAGCCCTTTTTGGAATTGGAAAACTTCGGAAAGCCGTGATATTCTGTGAGCCAGAGCAAGACTGCGACTGCTATCTTGTATAGACAGAGATAGAGGGTGTCAGTGAGGGAGGCTGGTGAGTACGAGACATAAGGATGTTTAAGAAGGAACAAAAAAAGATTAGGTTTTATCGCTCCCTGTGGTACAGCTGCACAAACACAGAGCCTCTGGCAGAACCAACCGGGGCTGGAAATATAAGAGAAAAGCATTGAGATAGCGCTCTGTAGCTTCAGGCAGTTACACTAAGGACCTGACAAACACTGGTGGTACAGAAGCTGAGGGTTTAGCATTTCAGCCTCACAGCAAGAAGGGTCCTATGTTGGATTTTGAGTGGAGTTTGCATGTTCTCCCAGTTTTAAGGGGGGTGCTTTGGGGTCCTCTGCCAGTCCAAATACTTGAAGCTGATTGGTCAAAGCGTCACAACAGAAGAACAAAACAAGAAATCAAACTCATGTTAAATCCAGTTAAGAGAAAAACACAGACATCTTTCCCATCTGAAGTACATCTGTCTGCTTCATCTGAAACAGCAGGAGTCAGTCCAAATGATTTCTTGTGAGTTTGTGAACTCACAAACATTGTGGAACTCATCTGGCTGTGCAAGGTGAGATAGATCTGGTCTTGGTTTAGTTTTCTGTTTAGCCCAGGTTTTTGCCACAGTCATATTTTGTTTTTAGAGTCTTCCAGTTTATTTTTTTGTTCCCAATGGATTACTTATTTGAAGTATAATTTTGTGTGAAAAGTCTGTGAATGAAAGCTTCAATTACTGAAATAAAAAGAGCTTGTTCTTGATTGAGATTAAATTTGTGTTTTATCTGGCCTTGCCATCCGTTAGTTCCAGCCTGGATGCCCTCTCATTGCGCTCCACTGTGTGGGTGATTGAGCATGTTCATTTAAAGTGCATGCCATTACTTAGCCTCTATCAATCCCCCACAGACACACATAAAAACACACACACAGACACTCACATGCTCTCTGCTAAGGAGGTGACAGGTATTAAAATCTCGTCTCATCCTTAAAAGGCTACCGTTCTCAGAGTATATTTTAAAGTATCTTGCTTAATTGCATGTTGTCAAATAATATAATATAGTTCAAACTTGAACCAAGATCCTCTCAAATCTCTTCTTTGTGGCATTTCCATTTTAAAATGGAAATGACTGACATTACTGAAAATGACTCATTTAACCATCAGCACTGTGTTGCTAGCAGCCACGCTATTTGAACACCATAGTTCACCGCTGATTCCTTGCTGAACCTCTACCCACATCTCCATATGTTTGTGTAACATGTTTGCAAGGTCATCGTCAATTCTGATTGCCAACGTGAGACACAGTAATTTATGGTATGGTTTCTATTTTCTCTTCATGCGATCACCAATGTCACCCGCAGACTGTACATGTGACAGCTTGTGGCTCCGTTGGTGCATGGCAGATCGACAGAGAGCCTTTTAGTGCAATTACATGGCTTTCTACACATCAATTAGCAATCCAATTAAGGCCTGATGTGATGAATGGTGGCGAATGCGCTGCAGGAGCTACTGATCTCACTAATAATGATCTGGCGATTACTCTGATCACTCAGCGGCTAAGCAGACAGACAAGCCAAGGTCATCAATTAGCATACAGTGCAATGGCAACTGTTAGCAGATTTAAGTTATATTCTTCATTAGCATGCACTGTTGTAGCTGATTGGTCATGGTGGCACACTCATTTATCCATGGGCTGTGGTTTCATATTACTAGTGTATGCTTTTTATTAAAATGAATATACTGGGATCCAGGAGTGCAGTTAAATATGCTTCACAGTGCGTTTGTCATAGCTATATTTTTCAAGTATTCTTGTGAAAAAAAACGTGCTAGGGTATTTTACATAAACAGTGTTGGGGAGTAACAGATTACATGTACCGGAGTTACATAATCAGAGTACAAATTATGAGTAACTGTATTCAGTTACAGTTACTGTTTCAGTGAGTGGTAATTGGATTACAGTTACTTTGTTGAAATAAATGGATTACACGGCGGTATTTTCCTGTTTTTACATTTTGGGCTATATATATATATATATATATATATATATATATATATATATATATATATATATATATATATATATATATATATATATATATATATATATAATTTTTTTCCCCCTGTAATTCTACTCATTACCGGACACTAAACCAGGTCTAAAACCAGGTCTAAATCAGGTCTAAACCAGGTCTAAACCAGGTCTAAAACCAGGTCTAAATTAGGTCTAAACCAGATCTAAATCAGGTCTAAAACAGGTCTAAAACCAGGACTAAAACCAGGTCTAAACCAGGTCTAAACTAGGTCTAAACCAGGACTAAAACCAGGTCTAAAACAGGATTTAACAGGACTAAACCAGAACTAAACCAGGTCTAAACCAGGACTAAACCAGGATCTAACAGGATTTAACAGGACTAAATCATGCTGCGTGGACGTGTCTCCTCATCTTCTATCAATAATATTTTTAATACGGTTAATTAAAGTCTGGGCTTTTTATTTTCTTTTAGCAGACAAAACTTCTTATGTTTGGGCGGCAGTAGCTCAGTTGGTAGCCCACTGATCTGAAGGTTGGAGGTTTGAATCCAGCTCTCGACATAAAACATCACAGGTTGAGCGGTCAGATCCACTGACCCACAGGTTGGCTGGTGTGATTCCAGCTCCCACAGATGATGCTGCCGTTGTGTCCTTGGGCAAGACACTTAACCCACCTTGCCCACAGGTGGAAAAGCGCTATAGAAAAATGTGACCATTTACCATGTTACGATCCTCGTCTATGCTTCTCTACAGCAAATCAAGTAATCCAAAGTATTCAGATTACGTTACTAACCTTAAATAATTTAATGGATTATGTTACAAACTACATTTTGGGGTATGTAATCTGTAATCTGTAGGGGAATATATTTTAAAAGTAACCTTCCCAACACTGTACATAAGGGCCACTGAGAAGTTATTCAGTATTTTTCAGTTACTTTTGATTACTAGAAGTAGAACTTGCACAGTAAGTAAAAGCAGTGTAACATTTTTAGGTACCTGTACTTTTTATAGTGAGAATTGAATTTTATTTCACTATATTTGAGAGCAGGTATCTGCTTCTACTGCACTGCATTTTTAAATTTGAATTTCAAAGGACTTTCTTTATGGTTTGAGACTGCTGAGATGGTTTTTAACACATTCATATTCATGAGTTAGTTAGTTATTTCAAACCTGCACATACAATTCACATAACATAATACAGATGTAGATACTAACATGCGTGGTTTGAAAGCTCATACATTTCCAACCCCTCCCACATTTCATAGAACAACATGTCAATTATACATGTATATTATGTATATAGACAGACAAAACAAACATTAAAACACTCATCCAGACACAACACTCCCTCCCCCTGACATCACTCACGCTCTGTGCTGAGGACATCACTGTCTCTCCTCCAGGTATTTTTCTCTTTTAAATAGTTGTTTAAACTGTACCAGGCTCCTACAGATTTTTAGTTCTTCTGATAATCCGATTGTTCCATAGTTTAACTCCACATACTGAGATGCACATTGACTTTAAAATAGTTCTACATTTCGGCTAATAAAAGTTTTTTTATTACCTCTAAGTTTGTAGTTATGATGAGCATTTCAATCTTGAAATAAATAATTTAAATTAGCTGGAAAAGAGTTGATAGATACCCTGAACATAATTTGAGTTTGAAAGTTTACCTGATCATGAAGTTTTAAGTGGATTTGTTGGATAGTGGACCTTGTGAGTGAAATTAAAGGCAGTAAATGAGTCATAGCAGTTTCCCCACACTTCAACATAAATAATTAGATAATGTCTCAAATTAGTGCAAACAAAAATCAAACACAAATCAAAACATCTGTTCTGTTTCTGTTTTAAACTGATACGTCGATACTTTTACTTTTATTGTAGTTGTACTTTTACTTAAAACACTAAATCAAACTGAATATGTGCTGCCTTCAGTGGCCATTGCAATTTCAAGTAGAGACCACAGACCTCTCCCCTCCTCCTTTTTCTCCCTTGTTTCTTTAGTCCTTCAGTTTAGAAGCTCTGTTTGAAATGTGTACTTCTTCCTCCACTGTTCAACAAAAAAGGCTTATAAGGCAATGTGTCCCTTGTTGTTCTCCTTAGACATTCAAGCTAAATATTTTATAGTCTGTAATATGAGCTATGTTAACCCTGTTTGGCAGCTTGAGTTCACCTGCACCTTGCTAATATTTGAATATTTGATGGTTCAGGGACGCACATGGCTGCCTGCTGGTTAATTGTATTTGGGTCAGTGGTTTTAATGAATTAGATTCCATTCCCTTTTGAGCCAGCCCCCTCCCTCTTTGCACAGCCCAGATTAGATATTTTAGCAATTGAAAAATGCAGTCTCCATTCGCTAAGTGAGGGAATTAAATTATTCTCAAAGAAGGCCAACAGAGATATGTAGAGTTGTGTTGCAGAACCAGGCAGTGAATAGTTGGTACTTTTTCACGCCAGACACTATTCCCCACAAAGAGCCAAATTAATACTCAACCTGGATTGGTAATAATGCATCAAATACAGGAATATTTTGGGATAACTTTCAATAACAATGTGATTTCTCAAATGTGAATTCATTAATAGAACAGTCTGTTATTATTCACATGGCACTTCAAGCCCATTGCCCAGTCCAGTCAATGATTCTCATTTTTAAAATGTTCAATTATGCAAAGTGGTTTATTTAAAGGTACCCTGATTTTTCCTGTCTTCAAAATTTTAAAACAGAATTGTTCATTTTAAACAGTTTGCAGCGGTCCAAAGTTATTCCTCACTTACTTCATGAATTCAGAGCATGCTAATTATCCATTACGATGAGTTTATAGGAGCTTTTCACAACTTTCAGAGAGCAGTTATTTTGACTGCTTATACAATCTATGAGAAAGAGAGAAAGAGAGACAGCGAGAGAGAGAGAGAGAGAGAGAGATACTTTATTGATCCGGAGGGAAATTCATTTTTGCTACGGCAACATTTACAATGGACTTCACAGTTGCCTTTGTGTCTCAGTCAAATGTCTCAGTGCAGTTTAACAGCAGGACTGGTCAGGTAGGGTCAGCAGATCCAGGTGAACATAACAGGAAAGCCCTCACTCTCATTCTGCTGTGTTGTTTTGGTTGGTGATGAAATGCTCATTCCCTCTGGAAGATCTCCAGGTCTCCTCTGGAAGGTTTTCTGCCACATTTGATGTAAAAAACCCTGCAGCATCTCAAATGTCCATAGCTCACTCCTGAGCTGCACTGTCTTACACTGTCTCTGTGGATATAAAAAAAACAAAAAGTTAATTTCACACAAAACTTCTCAATATTTCAGCCAGGTAGCCACAAAAGCAGCCAACTACTTTGTTGCCATGGGAATCTATAATAATAGTACATGTAAATCTATATATAACTACTGAGTCAAGACATTGCTCAGATATATGGAAAAATCAGGTAGGCTACAGGGCTAAAAGCTATAGGAGCTATAACAACAAATGCAGAAGCTTCAGAAAATGTTGACAAAGGAAGCACACTTTAAAGCTCATGAAACCCAGGTTAGAATTATATAGGACATTTTCAACTTTCCCCTATATTTTAAGCCACAGTGTTCTAACCTTTATTCACTTATTTATTTCAAAAGACGCATTGCACATTAATCAACATCAAACTAAATGTGTCCAAGCTGATTTGAGCTAATTTCCAGTGATAGTCCCCTGGGCAGAAGTGAAAGGGCAGCCTACAAGTGAATACAGGTAAAAATCACTCACGAAATTTACAAAAATAAAACCGCAGAAACAAATACCCCAGTGCTCGCAAATCTGTGTATCCACCAGTCGTTTTAAATTCATCGCTGCTGTTGTAAGGACGAGGATGCTGTGTGCTTTGAACACAACCAAGTCATCATTGTCACAAGATTACTGCCCACAGAATCTGCAATGAACTTGATTTTGTTGTATTTCACGAGACTCTCTTCACACTGGCCCATCTGCCCTTGTGAATAAGGCACCTGCTCCAGATGAGACCAGTAACCTTGCCTTGCTCCACTCCTCTCTGGTAGATAGAAATTAAATAGATGTTTGGTACCACTGTTTTGTGCTGAAGAGCAGCTAAAACTTACTTTTACCTTTTCATATTTAGTATTCACTGTACACACATCAGAATGTCTTATAGCAGTATAATATTGTTGTAAAGCTATTCTGTATTGATAAAATTATTGATCAACTATTGTAACTTGACACCATTCCCTGCTGTTAAGATGACTGAAATTCACATTTTCCTTGAGCATACTGAATTTTAGTTGTACGTTACCCGTAGAGTGTCTAATGTTATCACAAATTAGCCTTCAAAGGTTTCAAAATCACAGCGCATGAGAGTGAGAAATCCAATTTAATCTTAGTCTTAGTCACTTCCCCCTAAGACATGTTAGTGAAGCAACACCAAAGAACAAGCGAGTCAATGCTAATATATCAATCTATATATTAAAATGTTTGTATAAATGAATATGTAACAATAATTGGCAATGACAGAAGCTTAAATTGCAAGTTTCAATGTTGTTTACTCATCATAGGCAGTTACAAATCCTTCATAATTACACTGTGTTCTTTACTAAGACTGAAAACATTTCCTGTGGTGTCATTAAATGGTAATACAGGAAATGCTCCATTGTGTCTTAAACTCCATACACCTGCACTAGAATCATTTGAATCATTCCAGCCCTGAGGTTTCTGTCAAGTTACAGCTATGGTTTTTGTACGGAAGCCGAGAGGGGTCACAACAAACGCAAACGCCGCAACAAATACAAATGCGACAACACAACAAAAAGCCACAACAAACCAAAAAAAAAGCCACAACGGAAATGACCGCAGGACTCTATTTGAATGCAAACGCCACAACACAAACGCAAATGCCGCAACACATTAAAAGGCCACAACACATTAAAAAGCCACAACACATCAAAAAGCCACAACAGAAGTTACCACGGGACTCTATTTTCTGACGGACCGATCAAGCGGGAAGTGAAGAAGAAGAACAACAACGTGAAACGAATAATGATAAAACAATAAATTACTTTTAATTATGTTTCCAACTTCTCCGTTCCTTTACTTTTCACTTCTTCTTCGTCCCGCGGTCACTTCTGTTGTGGCTTTTTGATGTGCTGTGGCTTTTTAATGTGTTGTGGCTTTTTAAAGTGTTGTGGCTTTTTAATGTGTTTCGGCAGTTTGCCTTTGTGTTGTGGCATTTGTATTTGTTGCGGCGTTTGCATTAAAATAGAGTCCCATGGTCATTTCCGTTGTGGCTTTTTTTTGGTGTGTTTGTTGTGTTGTCGCATTTGTAATCGTTTTTGCATTTGTTGTGACCCCTCTCGGCTTCCGTATTTTTGCCTTACTGAAACTACTTCACTCCAGTGTGGCACCCGCAGATATTAGAGACTTTTTTTTTTTTTTACAATCTCAATGGTACAAAAGGTAAAACTAAAACATTCCAAAATAAAAACAACTCAAGGTTATTCTATAGTTTCATAGAGCAAAACATTTCAATTGAGGCTAAAAATATCTGTTAACCTTAAAACTACCTGAAGTGAGACATTTTGATCTTTGGGGATTTGTATTTTAAGGTTAGGTTTGTTAAAGCAGGCCTATTATGCACAAACAACTTGTCAGAGCTTTGTTATAGTTGTTTCCCCTTCTCATTTAAGGCTCTCCAAGTTGTATTTGGAGTGATTTGTGCATATTTGGGCAAGGTTTAAATGCATATTTCAAGATGCTATATTGCCAATCAATCCCTGTTTTCACCACCACTGGCATATGTACTTCATTATTCAATTTTATTTTCTTAATCTGTGGAAATACCTTGGATTTGGCAGCATCACAAAGTCATTTTGGTACAAAAAAAAATCTGATGATCTACTGCTATCCACCAGTTTTGCCAAATCTTTGTTGTGATGGGCAGCGCAGTTTTCTAAAGCACAAGTTAGTAGATTTTTGTCTTTTATTAAGTCATTTTTGATTGATATGATTTAAATGGTACAAACATAACATAATGATCCAAGGGTGTCATAGATTATAACTATATAGCAGTCTCAAGCACAATATGTCTTCTTTAACAGGTAGAATAAGTTATGTCACATTTTATACATATGGAAAAAGGCCATGCATAATTACAAAAAACATCAAACACCCATCCCAATGTAATTATTCATGTCCATTCCGGTAAATGCTTGAGTCCATTTTATCTTTCTACACAAAGATCCGATCTGCAGCAGGTTGCACAACTCCTACAGTTTGGTATTTTATTGGTCGCTTTCACATCACACCATTCATCAAACACGGACCTCTTTGTCTCTCTTTGCCAAAAGCACAAATCAATACAGTACAAAATGAATAATAAGATTCCATTTTATTTATTTAGTCCACCATGCTTTTTTGTTTCTTTCCTGTAAAGAGTGTAGAAGGTGTAATAGTCAACATAAAGCCTTTGAAGCAGTATTTCAAACGGCTAATTATGAAAACACCATATTACATGCATAATAAATCTGCTGAATAGAAGTAAAAGTGCATTTTAATACAAAATTGTCTTTTTGGAGTGAAACATTCAGCCTTGACTCATTCCAGCTTTCTCAGGGAAACCAAACATTTCTTTGTGCAAAATAAACTGAATTTTCTGTTTTAATTTGAAGAAAAAAGGTAATTATATCACCATATATTCACCCAACCACACATACATATGCTACAGTAACATATTAGGATGGACAAATGCTGGAGCTGAGTGAATTTAATAGAGTAATAAGGAAAGTTTTATCCTTGTGGACACTTTGACCACATAAGATCTGATGTAGAGTTGCTTAAAAAACTTAATTAAAAAGTACTCTTCTTATCTGTCTAAGAGAGATGTTAGATAATACAAAGAAAAAAGAAAATGCAAAACATTTTGTGCAAACCTTACATTTTAGGTAGTGTTTTACAAACCAGGCTGTAGCTCATGCTGAACCATGAACGAGGAACATACTGTTTTTCAGTTTGAACATTTAGCCCCGTCCACTTAGTCCTGTGCCCCACTGACATTGCACCATGATAGACAAACAACTATCATAGGCAGTTGCTTCTTCCACATTCTGATCCAAGAACTAATCTGGTTGGATGAAAATGAGTGTCCCTGGCAGTTGCTTTCATATGGTACTCCGCCAATCAAATGTCATGGGCAACATTATTCATTATTCATATTTTTTTTGTCAGAAAAAGCTGCTACTACAACTACTCCAAGTTGAAAAGTGAATGCTGTTTTCAATTCAATAACAGCTTATATTATGGCAAGCACATTGAGACAATACCAACAGCAACAATTTTTTGTACAGCATTTTTATTTATTTATTTATTTTTATGACAGCTTGAGCTGGTCTAAAGAAGTAAATGTTTAGATAACCTAAGATGTAAACAAGAAAACGGTGGCTTACCCTCTCTGGGTGCGTGGAGGGTCCCTGCCTCAAGTGGAGGAGTTCAAGTATCTCAGGGTCTTGTTCACGAGTGAGAGCAAGATGGAGTGTGAGATTGACAGGAGGATAGGTGCAGTGTTGGCAGTGATGTGGGTGCTGTATCAGACTGTTGTGGTGAACAGAGAGCTGAGCCAAAAGGCAAATTTACGGCTCAATCTATGTTCCACCCTCACCTATGGTCATGAGCTTTGGGTATTGATCGAAAGGACAAGATCGCAAATACAAGTGGCTGAGATGAGTTTTCTCCGCAAGGGGGCTGGGCACTCCCTTAGTGGAGCTCGGAGTAGAGCTGATGCTCCTCCACGTCGAGCAGAGTCAGTTGAGGTGACTCGTGCATGTGTTCTGGATGCCTCCTGGATGCCTCCCTCGGAAGGTTTTCCGGGCATGTCTCACCGGGAGGAGGCCCCAGGGAAGACCCAGGACACACTGGAAGGACTATGTCTCTAAGCAGGTCTGTGAATGCCTCAGAGTCCCCCCGGAGGAGCTGGAGGAAGTGTCTGGGGTGAAAGAAGTCTGGGAGTCCCCGTGACCCGGACCTGCATAAGCGGAAGAAATGGATGGATGGATTAAAAAGTGAATTTAAAGAGATTTTAAAGCTACCATTTGTGATAAGATTGGCGACATTTCCCTGTTGCTTTCTCACTTATCACCACTAGATGCTATCTGTATTACTGCACTGTGTAGTGTCCCAGCTTTCACATCTGCCATCTACTGGTTAAAAAAATAAAATAAATGTTTTATCAAATTAAGAAAGAAAAAAAATAAAATCAAATAAAGATACAGATAGAAGCTTTCGGTATTCATGCTTTCGTATGAGAATACATACTTTTCAATATCTTGTATTTTGTTATAGTGCAAAGGGCATTTTCTTGTATTTGGAAAAAAAACATAGTCAGGTCCAGGCCCTTTAAATTCCCTCTATGCGCAGCTTTCATTTCATCCCTAAATATAGTGTCCACATTCAGAGTCATATTTATATAATTATGCTGGGTTGAGAGTGAGTGCAGAGGAGAAGCCCAGTGGAACATGGCAGGAGCAGCTGGGTTGGTGGTACTACACTTTCTGTGGTGGTAAGGCCATCCATCAGGGAGACTACAGCTCCCCCAAGAGAGGGAGTCCAAGAGCAGGGAGGGCCCCACTGCGCCACCCCCCAGCCTGGGACATTAATAAAGCCGACATATATGGAGGCGCTTACAGAAATACTCTTATGCAGAAGATGTCCAGGAAATGGTACAAGCATGAAAATGTGTGACGAAGATTACAAAACTGAACAGTAAGCATTTTTAGTCTAGTTGGTGCAATACTTTGTTAAAAAAAAAAAAAAAAAAAAAAAAGGTATTTAATGGTATTATTATTATTATTATTACATAACATATTTCAAATACCATTTTACACTTTATTGCCAAAAACACCATGTTAAAATGTGTAATTAAGTTCACTGTTATTTCACTTTTGTTTTTGATGGTCTGAGTTTCCTGCTCCCTTTGCTCCCTGCTCTAAATCACCCCCCCTTCAGAGTAGTACTGAGACAGCATCCTTGCTACTAACAAGTCAAGTAGAGAGACTTCGACATGCATGGATGACAGATAAAACTACTTCTGGCATGTTTTTGATGAGAAGTACACAGCTCCCTAACCCTAACCCTCCTTATTCATTGAATTGAACTGTTTGCTAAACTCTAGTTTGGAGTAATTGTATGCAGAAACTAATAGTATGTTCATTCATCCACTTATTCCTTTTTTTTAAAAAAGTATTCGTATTAGTATACAGTATTTTCATAGTAAATAATTAAATTTTGCCACTAAACAAAAAAAAATAAATAAAAAATGTAAAGAAAAAGAAAAAAAGGTGGGTGGTGCAATACTGTTTTTGTTCTTGCATTTCTGACCATTTTTATTGTAAATACAGAAGACAACCTTGACTTTTTTCAACTTTGTCAGAACTATTACAGAAACTATTTAAAACTATTTCACAGTGTCTGCTAGAAAGAGAAAGGGTTTCATCCTATAGACTGAGCATATACACAACAGACAGAGCAAGGTTAGTTCACAATACCATGTACCATGCACTATACCGTACCTGATTATGATCTATGGTTGTGTGGAAGATGGAGATGGGCCAAGCCTTCATATTTTTTATTTACTGTATTTATATGTAAAAGAAACCACACATGATGAATATTTACATGGGAGATTGGTGTCAAACAATTTAAAGGACAGGAGGAAAGCAGCAAATCACACCAACACACTCATTCTACATGCATGACCCTCAAATAAGCAATGTGTTAAAGCTTTAGAAAATTCTTCATTCTTGATACAACACAACAGCAATACAACTCAAAACAAAACAGAAACAACAACAAAACATTTCCTTTCATAAAAGCCAGATGGACTGAGCCGTACAGACCTTTTTCACAATGGCTGGAAGTCCTGTCCTGGAGGCTTGTAGAACTTCTACAATGCTAGAAATGTAATCTGTGAACATCTCTAGCATTCAAAGTGCCTAAATCAACCTGTCTATGCTAATATCTGCATCATGAAATTATTTTTAATTCTAGAATCAGAGTTAACAAATTACTTATGCTTTATTCATTACCATAACATTGTCCTCAGGAGTAGTTATAATGCTGTTAGCCTTTAGGTAAGTCTTTCTTTAGTTGTCGACCTTGCTGGTTGAAGATTTGGAGATGGGGCAGACTTATGGAGCTGGTGGAGAATACGCAAGACCTTTCCACAGACATTTTGCCATAGAAAACCATTAACCGGCAGTTCCGCATCCCTAAAGGGTGTGATTTCCAGCCGTTGTGAAAAAGGTCTATTGTATAGAAACCAAACCAATGACAAACCAAGTGCTGTAATTCCATCAAAGTACAGCTTCACAAGTGTGCAGTATATAACCTTGGTTTGTTGTAATGTCCTGAATTGTTATTATAAAGATATGTAGTAATATATTGTACACCAGTTTTTCTTTCATTCTATAGATGATGTATGCTGTTAGCTGTTCCCTGTGTATTGTGTTGGCTCAATTGCATGTTTATAGTGTGTGTGTATACTGAACAGGTCCCATAGGGGCCACTTAGACTTCAACCTGAAAGTACCTGTGTATCTATGCTACACGTACAGTGATGTGTGATGAATGGGTTGCTTTTTTTCATCCATCTTGTTTTGGGGTGTGTAAGGAGATGTATTGTGGAAGCAGCATCTAGTAAGTTAAAGGTAAAAACAGTAGCATGTGCTCATACGGCAGCTGGTTTATAAAAAGCAATTCAATCTCAACTGGGATTTCATTACCCGTCATAAAGTAAGGAGATGTACCTCTGAGAGCCCTTTTGAGGTTATTGCAAACTGGTTTTAGATGTATTTAAAAGGGCCCATATTACGCCATTTTCTGATTTATGTTATGGCATAGTTTCCTCATCATAAACATACCTGGAGTTGTGTGTTGGAGTTGTTTCATTCACATCTGTTTAATACACAGCCTCTCCATATATATTTTTTTTCTTAAACAGAAAAAAATCTCTGTTCCACCTTATGATGTCATGTGGCTGTAGTTAGCAGCTAGCTTTTACCTTAAAGGAACAGTTTGGAATTTTGGACATAGGGCTCATTTCCTAGTGAGCCAGAGTGTTGGAGACGTGTGGAGACACTTTTCTAAATATTCCATCTAGTCCTTGTATTTGCAGAGGTCGCTGGTGCTAGGCTAGTGCATGTCAATGGCCATAGTTAGCTAGTCTTACCCACTCCACAAAACACCCGAAGCAAATCTATTATTACACCAGACTGTCGATGTGGATGTCTGTGTTGATAGAATAATGTTTGAAATAAAACAAATCTTGCATCACATGAATCGTCCCATATTGAGGGACTATTTTCTCATATATCAGTCTGCTGCTGCCAAGCTTTTTATCAGGAAGTACAACTCAACTCATAAATCCTTCAAATGCAAGGTTCGTTTTACTTCTAAATTATTCTATCAACACAGCCATTCACATCGTTAGTCTGGCATTACAAAGGTTTTGCCTCGGGTGCTTTGTGGATTGGGTAAGACTGTTTTTAGTGGCAGGCTAACGATGGCCATTGACATGCACTCGTGACCTCTGCAAATACAAGGACTGCATGAAATATTTTAAAAAAGTGTCTCCAAATGTCTCCAACACTCTCTAGGAAACACTCACTTGGAAATGAGGCCCTATGTCCAAAATTCCGAACTGTCCCTTTAAGTTCTGTATAGATCAGCAAATTCCAGGACTGAAATGATGCAAATGATTCTAATGAATGTGCATAGAGTTTAAAACACAATGGAGAACATCCTGTATTACCACATAACATCACAAGGTCGAACAGAGTGTTTTGGGCTTTGGAGAAGTAGACAACCTAACAGTGCAGAGCTACTCAAACATGTGTGAATGAAAGAGAACACAATGCCAAATATGTTTATGATGAGGAAATAACATTATAACATAGATCAGAACATGGTATATTATGGGCCCTTTAAGCACCAGGCGGCGGGGTCTAGACTGCACAACAAATGACCCTGTATACCCATATAAAAGAAAGAATAAAGACTTAGATTATTATTCCTATATTTCTCCTGATGCATATTTCTCCTGCTCCCAAGGCACTTATTCTTATGTTAGCCGATTTTCTGCTGCTCACATGTGCACTGAACCAGACTACAGACTATTAAACATATGATTAACCCCACAAAGGCCATTCCCAACATGCACCTCATTTGCATTTCACATGAGAGCACTATTATTGTTGAAGCAGGTTCAAGACAGACTTTCACGTGATGTCTTTGTTTCTGTAGTAGACTAAAAGAGGTATAGCGGTGTATTTCAGTTACCGCGCCGACAAAGTGATGCATGTGTGATCTGCCCCCATGCAAGGACTCACAACTCACTACTGTCATAAGAGCAAGGCAAGGGGCTGCGTTATTCACTTACTATGGATATTACATTATTCATTATATGAATTATTAAAATCAAGTGATCTACGATAGTCATCATATAGACCTGAATTACAAAAAAAAGAAGTGGAGGGGAATAATGGAGGACATAAGACCTGTACCTAATTGTTTTCACATTTTAATAATACTGGTAAAGTGTAAAATAAATGTAAATTAATTAGTGAACATTATAATTTGATTTTAGTAGCCCTGGTTACTTAGAAGGCTGTTTGATGTCTTTCTTTCTTATAAATTAATACATTTAATTTTTAAATATGATAAAGAATTGAATGCATATATGCTAATGCACTTTGTGTTCTGCCCTAATCATTTTTACTGCACTTCCTAATGCAGCCAACATACAGGCCAACAATTATATGTACTATTGCTCATATAGACACTGCAATAAAAAAAATACAAAATTAAAATCAACTATTAAAATGACCAGTGCTTATATTGTACTGTTTTGGTTACTGAATTACACACAAAAGAAAATATAATGAATAACACACACACATATTATTGGTACTAGTGACCTGATCTGTTTTTAGTTATTTAACAATCCTAGTATTTTCTCTGTCGATAAAATTTCAATACAGTGGTCCCTCGTTTATCGCAGGGATTACATTCTAAAAATAACCCACGATGAGGTGAAATCTGTGAAGTAGTCAACTTTATATTTTACAATTATTATATCTGTTTTAAGGCTGTAAAACCCCCTCACCAATAGTTAACCCTTTTTGCATCCTTCTTAAAACTTATTGCTGCTGTCGTCTTCATGTTATTTTCCTCCTTCTTTATGTAACGAACCAAACACTAATTTATTCTGTAATGGAACCCTACAGTCCTGCACGGGTCCGTTTTTGGAGTCCCGCACCCACCCGCACCCGCGCAGTGCAGCACCATTAACCCGAGATTATATCAAACTTTTGTGCTGCATATGCCACGGACTGAACCAAGACTAAACCAGGACTGAACCAGGACTAACTGTTGGGACAAGCTTGGAGATGACCGCAGGAAAAAGGATCGACGGAGAGCTCCACACCTCACGGTAAGCACGGCAATTACCCAATCACGCAGCACTTCAGAATCACACTGCTAACGATCAAACATTTATGTAAATTTGGCAAGATGAACACATTCTGTACTGTACAGGAGACACAGCACGGAGGAGATTGATTGACAATGGTCTGCAATCCCTTAGCCAATAAGGACAGGGGGCAGGCAGGGGGGGGAACACAATACGCATTTATACACTTCAAAAAAAAAAAAAAAAAAAAGAATGCAAAATTGTACTACAAAAAGAAAAGCGAAACAGCGAGATGGTGAACCGTGAGGGACGACTGTATTTGGCATCAGAACATATGATGGCAGTAGTTAGCTCAGTTGGTTTCCACCCATTAAAAAAAAAGTTTAAGGTTTAATCTCATTACAAGTGTCAGATATCTGTTTTTGTGTGGCAAGAAACTTCACCCCTGTACCAGTAATAATGTAACTGTTAGCCATATCATAGTCATGGAGTCAAAGTTTTAAATAGGAGCTTTCATACTCCCATATTGTAGTTTATAAAAGCCTTTTGAGAAATGTTCAGTGATTTCAATTATGTCTAGATGGGCCTTTGACAAATCCCCTTCATTTGTTCCTTTGTTGAAAGTTATGTCGACGTCAATAACACCCTTCAGAGTTTGAGCCTTGGGCATAAAATGGAATTCTTCTCACTGATAATATTTTAGAAAGCTGTGATTTTTAGGATGATAACTGCAATTCTCAAACTCATATTTTGGTAAATTGGTCAATTCAAGAAAAACAATAGTTATGCTAATACTGAAACTAATTTGCATAACGGTTGGATTGTTTATGTTTTGAGTTGAAAGAGAATATCCATCTACTGGTCATATTTGATTTGAAAATAAATACATGATATAAAGAAATTAGGCATTGTTAGTATGTTTAGCAAAAGCATACATTTTTTTTCAATGACCTATAGGATACCAGTCTTAAAAAAAACAAACAAAACAAAAAAAAACAAAAAAAAAACATAGCTCATTCATTTTAATTTGCAGTGGTCTAAGTTTGGACTTTGAAATGAGTTTATAAGCACTTTTCACAACTTTCAAAGGCCAGAGCAGAGTTTACCATCACCGTAAAGCCAACAAACATTAGTATGTTAATGGCGTACTTCATGTTTCGCAGAGAATAAAACAGATTTTACTGAATTAGATGTTAAAGATCTTATATTATGCACAAAAAACACTGTCAAAATGTTGTTGGGTCCTCACAAACATACCTGCATTGGATTCTTTCATTCACACATGTTTGAGTACCGTATTTTTTGGGTGTTCCTGCGACTTATACTCTGATGCAACTTATATATTAAAATTTTCACACTGACAGTCGCGAGAGGGCGCTGCTACTCCTATTACTCCTGTACCACTGTCACTTTGCTCTACTGCGTATGTCTCCTGCAGAAAGAGCCACTGTCCTGTCTCTCAAGATATTTTGCAGATTACAAGCTGCAAGTAGCGAAATTTGCAGCCGAAAATGGTAATCAAGCAGCAGAAAGAAAGCTTGGAGTGAACGAGAAACTTGTGACAATCGGGAGGGTGCACCATGCAACTTTCCTGGAAGTCACTGGATGGATCGACAAAGTACGGACTTCAGTGACACCGAAACCATCCTATCGAGATTCAGAAAGGCCGGAATAATTCTAAATGGAACTGACGCTGAGTCTGACGACAGCTACGCATAAAAGAAAGCGGTGCCCCTTTTACCTCCGGAGGTCACGGAGTTGATCAGAAGTGACAACAAGGATGAAGAATTTAATGGATTTAGTGATTTGGAGAAAAAATACGGTAACCCTGTATCATTTGGCTGTCCCCAAAGCTCAAATGCTCTGTTCCACCTTGTGATGTTTTCAAGTTAACAGTTAACTTTTACCTTTAGCTCAGCAGAGATTTGAAACACATCGCTGTAACACACACACACAAAAAATAGCCTCACACTGGCTGTTTCATAACTCAGTCAACTTTTTTCTAGCTTCCAGTTCATCACTTATTCAGCTCAAACTTTGCTTCTGACCTCTGTAAACTGTGCTATGATGAAAAGGAAACACTTGTATAACCGACATGAAAATTACAACACTGTCATTAGTTTAACTTTGTCCTGACATGCTGTGTACTGCCTCTTGTTTGCACGCACCACCATCAAAAAGCTGAGTAAATATATGTGTATTAGCCTGTGCTATTTTTGGGGAAGGTACACGTGGGAGTCTGTTCTCATGCTGCACAACTGAAATTAGCATAACCACACTGAGCCATTTAACACCCCAAATAAACAGCAAGGGAAAAAAATCGACCTGGATCAACCTGCTGTTCCCATTTGACCTCCGATGAGATTTTTCTGCTAATTGTAGAATCAAGCCGAGCAGTTCTTAGAGAGACAATAAAAGGAGAAAATATCTGAGGTCCACTGTGGTCTGAGTAAAAACAAGACACACATTGGTAGCACTTTTAATGGTGACACGAAATAATTAGGCAAGTATCAATGTAAAACGTTAGGGAAGCAAGGCAGGGATCAACAAGCAGAATCTGTTGATCGCTGCTTTTAAATTGAAGGTGCTGTATCTGAACTTTACTGTCTTAAAAAAACGTGAAAAATAGAGGTAGATCTGGTGGTCCGAAGTTTTCCCTCTTACCTTCTGCATTCTGAGCATCCTAATTATTTACCGCAATGGGTTTACACATGTTTTTCACAACTCTAAGAAGCCAGGGTGGAGTTTTGCCAAAGCTGAAAACAACTATTGTGCTAACATACACTTCTTGATTATCTGACAATAAAATGCTTTGTAATTAGGTGTAGACAACAAACAGTGGACTTATTTTGACCTCAAGAGCTGCTTACACAATATTACTGGGGTGAGACAAATTTTGCGGGGAAAAACATCTGGAACAGGCCTTAATGATTCAACTTGGTTTAGGCCTTTAACACAATTTGCAAGTTTAAAAATAAAAAAAGTGTAACATATTTGGTGTGTAGATTTGGTCATATAATAAAGAGATGTGACATTTCGTTCTCTTTATATCATTGTTTCCCAAAGATTGGACCCTTCCTGCACCTTGACTGGAACGTGCTACAAAAACGCAGACAGACCCTCCTATCTCATTAGAAATGTTGAAATGTTAAGACATGTTTTATATAATTTCTAATCTTTTTGGAATTATTTTATTGACTATTATGTTCCAGTATTGCTGGTTCAATTGAGTATTGAAAAGAAAAAGAAATGGGCTACATTTAATGTCCAAATAGGCAACTTATGGATCCTTTTATTGTTGGTTCAATGTTTTTTCATTGTTTAAAACTTGAGTAATACTAATTGTTCAGAGAGACACGATCACTCACTCAACAATAAAATATCCTCATTAATGTTCGATAATGGTCAAATCTACCTTTTATGTGATTTACGAATAACGTCTCTTGACTTGGGTCGCGAGTTGTGACTTTTAAAATATGACATACCCAGAAAAAAGTTTGTGAAACATTGATTTATATGACCTTATGCAGTGAAGAAGGAATAGTTATAATTCTTACCTCAGTGGGAGAAGGTCCTCTGTTTGATTCCCCCACCAGAAAGACTTAAAAAAATTTTTTTTTTGCATGTTTTCCCAGTGTGCACGTACACTTCGGTTCCTCTAACTCCAAAAGCTTGGATTATGTTGGCCTCAAACTTGAGACGGCTCAACCATAGCCACTAATTTGTATCATATGCCTCTCAAATATGGAAAACATCTCCTCTTGTATCGTTTAGAACAAAATATATAACTTCTTTGCCTGAGATAAGTAAAAGTTTGGTGCTTGGCTTGTTGATTCAGACAAAATCCACATTGTTTACTAGTCCCTTAAAGTTACTTCGTCCTGTCAGTCAAACTCTTGAAAATTAGGGAGACAGAATACGGCTTCAGATCCACTCGTCTTTATCGCCAAAGCCAAAGCATGTGGTTCTGGCTGGTCAGGTAACATCCTCACAGCACTGATGGAATAACCCTGTGTGTAACCAGACCTTTCATTCTATCATCATTGTATTGTTTTATGCAAATGCTGCCATGCCTCAGTTAATACATCAGTTGTAAATGCAATTATCTTGTATGTATTTTCTATTTCTCCCAGTTGAATTAGACAGATAAATGAATCGGTTGCACAGAACAAAATGACTTAAATGACAATGTAATGTATTGTGTGCCCTGAACATAACAAAGCTTCTGAATGACCACAAAAGACGAGACATTTGCATAATAAAATGACATACAAATGAACATGTACCTCTGATGCAATAATACGTTTTTCAGAGCAATATCTTGAATTTAGATAGCGTGGAGATACAGCTCATATTTTGACCTACCACAAAAAGTACAAGGTTGAATTAATCGTCAGTGTGAGAAGTCATCACTAGTCTCACTCTCTAAAAATGTAAAAATTTAGAGGTAATAATGAACTCATACATAATAAAAATAGCAACGGCAGCTTTTTAGTAAAAACAATGTCAAAATCAAAGTATCAAAAATAAATAAATAAATAATCAAAGTCAATATCAAATATGTGTGTTTTTGACTTTGGTGTATTGTTATTCTGATGTGTCCTTCCTTACTTTGAACTCATTCATTGATTCCTTTTATTTTATTTTATTTATACGACGAAAGCCCAATGAGAGTACCAGACTGTTTTTTAATGAGCTCCCTGTTCAGACAATATAACAAAACAATAACTACAATTACATCTGTCCATTAAAAGATTAAAAAAAATGCAAATCTGACTATAAATGTCTATCACAAGGTTATTAAAATGAGGAATGCACACAGATATCGGCACTGATACTGAAACATTTGTAGGACGGGATATCGGCTTCCAAATATACTGTTGGTTCAGTCGATATCATGTTTGGACACATACACTGATGTATTAAAGGCACAGTCTGGAATATTGGACATAGGACCTCATTTCCTAGTGAGCCAGAGTGTTGGAGACATGTGGTGACAGTAAGTAAGTAAGTGAGTAAGTCAGTAAGTAAGTCAGTAAGTAAGTTTTTTTTTTTTATTTTTTTTTTTTATTTAGCGCTTTTTCACAGACATTTGTCACAAAGACGCTTTACAGAGCATTATTCAGTCACTCCATACCTTTCATACTAGGCAATGTGGGTGAAGTGCCAGTTTTTGTGACTGGTGCCCCATGTCAACGGCCATAGTTAGCCTGTCACTAAAAACAGTCTTACCCACTCCACAAAGCACCCGAAGCAAATCTATTATTATGCCAGACTGTAAATGTCTGTGTTGATAGAATAATGTCTGAAATAAAACTAACCTTGCATCGCACGAATCGTCACATGTTGAAGGACTATTTTCTCATATATCAGTCCGTCGCTGCCAAGCTTTCTATCAGGAAGTCCAACTTGCTGCTGCTATTCAAACATAAATCCTTCCAATGCAAGGTTAGTTTTACTTCAAAAATTATTCTATTGACAAAGACATTTACAGATTGTCTGGTGTAATAATAAGTTTGCTCCGGGTGCTTTGTGGAGTTTGTAAGACTGTTTTTAGTGGCAGGCTAACTATGGCCATTGACATGCACTAGCCTAGCACCAGCGACCTCTGCAAATACAAGGACTGGATGGAATATTTCAAAAAGTGTCTCCACACGTCTCCAACACTTTGGCTCACTAGGTAAAATTACAAACTGTCCTGTTAAGGCTTTTTACTTTTTGTACACAGCCCAAAAAATCTCATGTTGAAATTTTTACTTATACAAAGTTGTTGATTAGTAACTAGAGAGATAAATAAGACATTTAGAGCACTTCTGTCTTATTTTAATTATGATTTAAGCAAATAAATGCTGTTTTCAGTTTTTGCAACAGTATCAGTTGATAGATATCAGACAGACATATACTTAAAGCTATAGTATCGGAATCGGTATCGAAACTGAAAAAGCTGGATCGTTGCATCTCTAATTAAAATGCAGTAGTAGTAAAAAATATATCCAGTTTTTTGAAAAGTATTTCATTTCTGGAAAGCAAAACAACCTAAGGCCTTTTTCCAAATTTTTTACATCAAATTGTCTTCTACTGCTGACCACTTTCTTAAGGTAAATACTGTTGCTGAAACTATAGATCTGACCATCCAGTTTTTTGTCCAGAGGGGTTTACACGCACACATCCATATTAAAATATCATCTTAAAAGGGCTTTCACTTTTCTGTTACAATATTACACCATATGTGATCAGCTTTTCATTTCCTTCTTGCCCTTATACCTTTTTACCTTTTACCAATATTTCACTTATCTCCGGAGTTGCAGTTTTCTTACAATACAGTTGCAGGAAATCTCGGCAATCCATTTTCAAAGTGATGATATCAGCAACCGGGCGCGAAGTGAGCAGCTGTGCCAGAGGAGTCATTGTAATCTCCAGAAACCTCCACTCCACTCCACAATACACTGTACACACTCAGGACATATTCTCTCTCACCCTCTCTTCTGCATCTCCCCTGTCAAATTACTCACAAGACAAGCTCCATAGATAGATCTCATCACTGCAACAAAGGAGGCGGAGAAGATACTAGATAGTTCAATTCCCAGCTTGCCGTTTAGCACAGATTTGCGGTAACAGTCCCCAACAGACCTGCGCGAAGTTAACCTCTCCATTCACGACGCAATGGCAAAGAGACGACCGAGAAGAGCTGTTCAGTGTCTGGGGACTTTGACTCAATCGAAATCATCCATCGGGAATCTTTCAGTCCTTAAGGTTTTTTAGCAATGAGATCCCCTGCTATCTCACATCACCATACAGCGATCTGGGCAGGTAGGGGCCAGCAAGGACGGTAATTGATTCATGCTTTTAGCCAGAGGATTGAGGGTGTTGGAGAGGTTTTCAAAGTGCCTGTGTGAGGCTGTATTAAACCTGGCTGGGTCTGATCAGTTATTCTTGTACATGTCTGTAGGGTGTTCAAGTGCATGAATAAGCTATGGGCGACAAGAGGAAAGAAGAGAGGATGGATGTAAGAGGGATTTATAGATTTCATTTTGGTGATTATGATGTCGGGGATTTGTGGCTGTCTGGCCGTGTTTATTAATACATCATAAGCAAACTTAGTGAAGTGACATTGTTTTCTAGAGGTGGTGGTGATGTCAGCTCCATGATGGGCTGGCATAAGCATATTTTTGGACGTTTTTGGCCAACAAAACTCCATTGATTTGATAAACTAATTAGATTTGACCAAAGTTCATCAAACATCATATGGTCAAAAGTCAATAGCTCTGTATGATGGAGTTTTTTGCATCACTATATCAATTTCAGAGTGTTCAGTATCAGCCAGTCACTGGTTTATGATAGAATGATATGTGTAGCACTATGAATTGAGTTCTACACATTATCAATATGTAATGTCTTTGCTAAAAATGGCTGGGGCCTATCAGAACATTCAAATGAATGCCCCAAGCTAACTGGTTGACACATCACAACAGCTCAACACAACAAAGTTGAAAAATCAGTACTTTGTTAAACCCATTCAAGAGAAAAGCGGAGACATCTTTCCCATCCACAAATGCACAAAGAGCTTCCCTTTGCACATTTTTCAAAATTAAAATAGTTCATATTTTTGCTTAAAAAGGCAGCAGTACATCCTTCATCATCGCCAAGTTTGCTTTTGCTGCTTGGACACTTCACCTTTGGTTTCCACTCAAACCACAATGCTGCTCTGTAATTGGTCCCGTCTCCAGCCCACTAGAGGACGGGCCTATTACACCAGCAGAAGCCAAGATGGATTCTCATGAGTTTGTGAACTCACAAATAGCGTGAGAATTCATCAGCTCAAATTTCAATAGCTGGCACCAGAATATATCAGCAGTTGGTTTCCACCAACTTAGCCATCCCCAACAGACCCGGGCGGCAATGTTAACTCCATTCACGACTGACAAGAACTGTTCAGTGTCTGGAGATTTTGACTCAGTCCGAATCGTCCATTGGGAATGTTTCAGTCCGTAAGGTTTTTAGCAATGAGATCCCCTGCTATCTCACATCACTATACAGCGATCTGGGCAGGTAGGGGCCAGAAAGGACGGTAATTGATTCATGCTTTTAGCCAGAGGATTGAGGGTGTTGGAGAGGTTTTCAAAGTGCCTGTGTGAGGCTGTATTATACCTGGCTGGGTCTGATCAGTTATTCTTGTACATGTCCCAGAGGTTTTCGAGTGCATGAATAAGCTATGGGCGACAAGAGTTCGAGTTTCTATCAAGCAGCGCTGCACATAAAGAGGAGAGAGGAACAACATAAGAGGGATTTATAGGTTTAATTTAGGTGATTAAGCTCTGAGGTTTGTGGCTGTCTGGCGGTATTCATTAAAACAAAAATCAGAAGCAACCAAAATAAACATTTAAAATGCTTTTTTTTTTGGTTAAAATGTTAGATCTATGGCCTTAAAAGATTCAAAAGGAGTGTATAAGATAACCTGAAGCATATAGAACCAAAAATGTAAGTAGCATTTAAAACTGTTTACTATCAATGTTAGATGCTATATTTATCATTGCTGATCTGAATACATTTGTTTATTTAAGATTAGCTTGGCATACAGTTTTAGTTGCCTTTTTGCAACTTAACAGTTTGCAAGCTTTTTGCAATCACAGCACTGTACACAGAGTCTGAAACTTGGAAAAAACAATATTAAAGGGCCCATATTACGCTCTTTACTGATCTGTTATAATGTTGTTATAATGTTGTTTCCTCATCAAAAACACTATCCAGAGTTGTGTTTTGTTTCATTCACAATATATTTAACATACAAAGCCTGCATATATAAGATTAGATTCACCTTGTGATGTCATGTGGTAATACAGGATGTTCTCCTTTCTGTTTTTAAACTCCATACACCATCACTATAATCATTAGGATAATTTCAGTTCTGGTATTACCTAAGGTAAAAGGTAGATGTTAACTTCAAAACTACTGCTTCATGACAACACAAGGAGGAATTTTGAACTTTGGAGATGTAGACAGACTAGGCAAGGCAAGGCACGTTTGTTTGAATAGCACAATTCGTACACTATGTAATTCAAAATGCTTTACAGAATAGGAAATGCAAACATCAATAAACACAATAATGTGAATAATAAAGGGTTATGCAAACTTGTGTGTGTAAAAGAAAACACAACTCCAGGTATGTTTTTGGGGAGATAACAATATTATAACACGGCTTAAAGCTCACAAGAGTCTATTTTGTGTGATACAGGACCTTTAACCTTCAGATTGACACAAAAACAGTGTTCAGAGGTGGAACATATTAAATGACCTTTCTTAGTTTTATTTTGGGTTGATGGGGAAACCGAAGCTACAATTCCAACTCCACAGTGAAAGGTGACTTACTATTTCCTGCCTCCTACATCCTCATTCAGAACTCCTGCCGAGGTGATCTCTTCCCATCTATCAAACACCTCCCCAGCCGCTTCAAGAGGTCATTGTCAGTGCTCCCTGTTATGGAATCACTCCCGCACCAGCGCCCCCAGGTGGTCCGGCTGTGGCACCATCTCCAGTACTCACAGAATACCTGCCTGGTAGACTGGGGCGTGTTCATTTGGAATAGCCCTTTCTCCATCAAACATATACTGTGCCAGCCAGACCCTCCTGAGAGCGAAATTGGCTACGACGAAAGGTGCAAATGTCAACACAAGCATCAGGGTGGCAGTGAACTCAGGGCATACAGGAAATTGAGTCACCAGGAATTGTAGAATGTTTTGTGGAACTTGGAATAAAGCACTCAATAAAAGAGAATAGTAGCAGATATAGGACCTACAGTTTCTAGTACAAGATACAACAACAAGATGCTGCTTAAAAATTGTAAATGGGTTCCCAGACATTGCGCACCAGTTGGTTCTCACAGGTTACCAAGCCGTAGCTGAAAGATAGGTCAAATGCAAGTCAATCTGAGCTAACCAAAAACTTGAATTTCTCTTCTCTCTTTCAAATTTAGACAGCCTGATGACATACGTGAAAAAAAAAAACTAAATCATTGCCTCAAATTACTATTTTGTTCTCAAAATATGTAATTTGTTCCCACGTTTTAGTTAAATCGTTCCCATATTTTAGTTAATTCGTTCCTATGTTTTAGTTAATACAACCCCCACCCCCACATTTTAGTTAATTCAGTCCAAAGTTTTAGTAAATTTTTTTTTCGGTCATATGTTTTAGCCAATTTGTACACTTCACTGCGGGGTCAGCCCATTGGTCTGAAAGCCCATTAGTTCGACCATACACACAAACAGTACAGATGCTGGTCGTGTTGTAATGTGCTGAGGATAAACTGTTCGTAAATTCAGAGTGTGGATGGAATTTTTGTTTGTTTAGAGCCACACCAGGGCAGGGAGCCACAAACACCATAACAAGAGAAGAGCCACAAATACTAGAACTAGAAAAGAGCCACACTGGGGCGGGGAGCCACAGACACCAGAACAAAGTGTGGCTCTAAACGAATGAGAATTCCACCCACACTACGAACGGTTTATTCTCAGCATGTTCCAATGCATCTCTACTGTGCAGCATCTCTACTGTGTGTGTGTGTGTGTGTGTGTGTGTGTGTGCGTGTGTGTGTGTGTGTGTGTCGTGTGTGTGCGTGTGTGTGTGTGTGTGTGTGTGTGTCCTACGGTCGGACTAATGGGTTTTCGGACCAATGGGCTAAATTGGCTAAAACATGGAAATGAATGAGTTAAAATGTGGGAACAAATGAACTAAAACGTGAAAATGAATTAACTACAATGTGTGAACGATTTAATTAAAACATGGGAACGATTTAGCTAAAACGGTTGGAATGTTTTAACTAAAACGTGGGAATGAATTAATTAAAATGTGGAAACGTATTAACTAAAATGTGGGAACAATTTAGCTAAAATGTGGGAACGAATTAACTATAACGTGGGAATGAATTAAGTAAAACGTGAGAACAAATTACATATTGTTAGTCAGGCTGGCGCCACCTTGTGCCTCTACTCAATTTAATTTCTCTCCAGCAACTAGGTCAGGAATCAAAATACACTAGACGGTTCGCAAAAACCCCGGAAGTGAAGGTTCGGGCACCAGCCAATCAGCGAAAAGCCATAAATTCAGTGTTGTCAACGATTCCCGAGATCAAGGATTTAAAGCCGGAATAAAGAGAATGTTTGGTGAAATTCACCAAGTTATATGAGTTAGCCCCGTCAGCGGCACATTACATACGTCACGACCAAATAGCCGTGATTGGTTAAATGACAAAAAGTACCCGCCTACCATCGAGCGAACAAATTCTAACACTGCAAGGTCAGATATCAGCCACTTCGTTTCACTTCGTAGAAACCGGCTGATGAATCAGGCTAACATATTGTGGGAACGAAATAGTAATTTGAGTAATTTGATTTAGTATCTTTTTTCACTTACTTTATCAGTCTGGCTTCCTACAAACTTTTTGAGAGGGCCTTTGATTAAACTTCACACCAAAGATAATACACAAAATGAAAAAATCCCCATTCTGGTTGCTTGATTTAGAGCTCAAATAAATCAAAAACTGTCAAAGGTGCTTTGTGTAACTTTCCTGGTGGAAGGTCCGTCAAATGCTTTTTCCTTTATATCACAAATTACATATTTCCTGAAGATCCTCTGAGAAGACCGAAGCATTTCAATCTAGTAACATTCCAACCTTTTATAACAAAGCTGCTTGGTGGAATGGGTGACTGCTAGTTCAGACATGTTTGCAATGAGAACAATTTGAACTCTGCTGATGTCTAGGCTCACTGTCCTTGGTGCTTTATTGATTTAGACAGGAAAAGTAGACTGTCTGGTGGCTGTTGGTGCCTATGACATAACTACACTTCTGTTAATATCTTTTCAAGCTGATGATGTTTGGGAGTTTTAATGTTACTCTTTGATCTCATATTCTTACTTGTAATGGAAAATCTAGCTTTCAACTCTGACTCGAAAATGAATAAATACAGAAATACTTAAATTTTCACTATATTGACGCTGATACTAACTAATTGTAGGCTCTGCTCTGTCTGAAGCTACTACTTAGACTTAAATGTGAGCTTTGTTCTAACAGAAACTGATTGTAAAGAACTGACTTAGCTCCAAGTACAACAGGTGAGATGGTTCGTGCTTGCTAAACAAGTCACTTTAAAATAACGTTACAGCCAGTTATTCAGTTCATCGATCTCACTTTTTTGTTTAAAATCAAACACCTTAACATTTTAAATTTTTTTCTTGAGTTTCAAACTATTTTAAACCTTTTTTTTTTGGTAATATCAGCATGGTAACTGCTGTTTACATAAACTATGGGTCAAAAGTTTAAGAACACCTTAATTTTTCCAGTTATTTATTGCAATTCAAGTCATGCAAGTCCAATGAAGAGCTTGAAATGGTACAAAGGTAAGAACAGAACAGCCAGAGGTTTAAAAAGATAAAAGATACAAAACACAAGTCCAAGCTCTGCCAAAACTACCTCAGGAAAAAAGAGCAAGATGGTAAAGCGTGAAAACATGAAGTGTCCAGCACAGTCTCCAGATTTAAGCCCCATCGAGCTGGTTTTGGGATGAACTGGACAGAAGAGTGAAGCAACCTACAAATGCTACACATTTATGGAACTTCTGCAACAGACTTGGGAAGAACTTTCTAAAGAATATTTGATTTCTATTGTAAAAGAATGAGCCTCGAGTGTGTTCAGCTGTTATATCTGCCAAAGGTGGCTATTTTCATGAATAAAAAGTTTAGAATATGTTCTGGTCAACAGTAAACAGTAAAAAAACTGTAAACATTGTGGTGTTCTAAAATGTTTGACTGGTAGTATACATACAGAGCCCCCCAGCATGATGTAACTGCAAATAATCAGTTGTTCTTAAATTAGGTTTAACTCACTTTTGGATCTTCAAAATATCAAAAATACAGTGTTCAAAGGGCTTTGTGAATATCATAAAAACAATAAATGTGCACTTTGTAACAACCTACGTATCATTTGTTCATTAGTTTTTCTATATAAAACCAAAAATAAGACTAGAAAAGCACTCAGAGAGCGCAGACCTCCGCCAAGGACTACCCCCATTTTTTATATAAATTGCGATAAAATCAGTCTTCTGGATCAGATCCGGATCAGCCTTTGGAATATGAAAGAGGATCCCATTGTCCATCCCTGAGTCAAATTTCATGGGGTTTGGTCAATAATTAACCGAGATATTGAGAAACAAAATTTTTGGCCCCATTTACCATAATGTTATCTAAAATTTCAAAGTGATCCAGAATCCAGGATTTCTTCCAGATCACCCCCAAAATGAAATCAGTTCTTCCTTTTCACATTTCCAACAAATCCTGAAAATTTCATCAAAATCGGTCCATAACTTTTTGAGTTATGTTGCTAACAGACAAACAAACAAACAAACAAACAGACAAACGCCGGCAAAAACATAACCTCCTTGGCGGAGGTAAAAACTAAAAAATAACTATTTTCTTCATTATTTGTCTCCAAAACCAAAATGAAAAAAAGTTAAAAAATGATTTGTTTTTTTTTCAGCTTTTGATTTTGTGTTTAAATAAATAATGGAAAAAAAAAAAAAAAAAAAAAAAAACAGATAACATTAACTTAAACTGCGACTTAAACTGCAATGCCGGACTGAATCAGGACTAACCAAGACTTAGCCAGGTCCAGGACCAGACAGGAACCAGACTGGGGCTGAGACCAGGACTTAGACCGGGACCAGACCAGGACTGAGGTTGGGACTAGACCAGAACAAGACCGTGATTGAGACTGGGACTGAGACGACCATACCGGGAACAGACCGGGACTGAGACCAGGACTGACACTGGGACCAGACCAGGACTGAAAATGTTTTAGTCCTGGTTTAGTCCTGGTTCAATCCGGCATCTCAGTTTAAGTCACGTAAATGGGCCTTTATTTGTTTTTTCCATTATTCATTTAAACACAGAATTTAAAACTGAAATAAGAAATCATTATCTGTTTTTTCTTTTTTTCATTTTTTTTTTCATTTTAGTTTTGGAGACAAATAATGAAGAAATTTTATTTTTTTTTCTTTTTCTTATTTTTGGTTTTATATTGAAAAACGAATGAACCACAGATTTGTAACTATTATGGTGGAGGGTCTGCTATCTGCTTGTTTCCATGGAGATTTTAATCAATGTTCCACAGTATGGCATTAAACTTATCTTAAAGCGTGATTGCACTATACCAAGTTACGTTAGATCTTCGGAGAGGCAAGTCTAGTAAAAATGTATGCTTTTTTTACTTTCTTTTTGTAATATCAGAAAAGTTTAATGCCGCATTGTTGAACATTCATCAAAGCTATTTCTTCATAAAGACAAGCATATGGCAGACCACCCACCAGATGAGTTACATAGTACAAAAGTTTTGTAATATGAGCTTAATATTTTTTTTCTAGTGCCACAATGGAAAATCTAACTTGGATATCACCGTGCCACATATAGACAACCCATGGGCATTTTGAATATACAAGCTTTTGCTCCTATAAGGGCTCAGTGCAGCAAACTCAGTAACAGCTATGTAAGTTTCTTGGCTCTCTTCCCAAAACAGATAAATATGTGGACGTGTTGAAAATAGACCAGTAAAGTGAATAGTCTCCATTGGTTGAAGCGTGGAGTCTATGGTCCCTTGACAAATGTCCATTTCTGCACCAGTCATTTGCAGATCGTAGCACACGGACTGCTTCTTTCTCCCCAGTTTCTCGCCCAGAAATGAAAAAGGTCATCAGCACAAAGCTATAACAGCGGTTTTACATTTAAGTGTTAGCCGAGGAAAAAAAAAAATCATGTCGGAAAAGGTTGTGCATATTGCTAATTTTCAGCTGGCTGCACAGAGAAGCAAAGTTAACTACATAAAGGACAGAGGAGAAATCAGAGTATTTCAATGTGGGCATATTTTACCATATTGTACTTTTGCGTGACCCTAAAGTCGCAAAGTCTGAGCGAGCCGAGCTTCACTTTGGTCAATGCAGATTTCAACTTTGAGATAGTGTGGGAGGCAGTGTTACACCACCGGGGGTTTGGGGATATGCATTTGGTTTCCATTGTGTCTCAAAGCTACACATGTATTCAGCACTGCACAATTTAAGGCATAAATATAGAGGTAAGGTCAGCAGTAATCCCCAGATGGTGAGAGGCCGGATATAAAGGCAATGTAGAGTCAATTTAAAGTGTTAAAGCTATATAACTCTATGCTAAATGAATATATCTCTGTAAACGTCAAATAATAAACTCCATTAGAAAAAAAAAAAAAAAGCCTTGTTAGTGGTGAATCATAAGTTATCATTCATAATTTATAATAGAATTTGTCATTCATTCTCTGTGTCTTTTTTGTTGCTGACTGCCAGGTTATGTTGGATTCAAATTGTGTATTTGTATTGTACTTTCATTGTACTAATGCTAGAAAATATCATGTATTCATGCATGATAATGCATAAGTTCAGCTCCCCTTATTATAAAACATTACTAAAAAAAAATTATTAAATTTTTATGTGTGGAAGGTCTGCTGTCCTCCTATTAGACAGTCAAGTGAGGTCACCAGGCCAAATTACTGGTGAGAATACATGCAACATAGTTACCTTAATGCCACAATGTGTACCATTCCAGGAAAAGTAATGACATCTCCATACAGACAAGCAGGTGCTAACCAAATGTTACATACAGCACCTTTAAGCTGCATATGACTTTATATTATGGTTAAATGTACATCTCATATTCAAATGTGAGAACCAGGTAGAGCAGTTCAAATGCTTAGTTCTTATTCCTATTACAAACTATTTTGAACCATGTCACGTAAATTCCTTTTGCGATTCACACATGAAGCCATAGCTTGAGGTGTGTTCTGTGTGAGCACACATATGAGCTGATGTAGTAGTGTCATTGACCTTTTGACCTCGTCCATCTCCACAAGAGCAGCTCTAATCTTGTAATTAGAGTCTGAATCCTAACAGAAATCCTGCTCCACTCCAGCCCTGCTCACAATTCAGCCACCATTGAGGAATGTAAGAAAAACTGTATGGTGATTCATTTGCACATTTTTAGTCTCCTACTCTCTCTCCCATGGATTCATTTTGAAAAAGACAAATTTAGAAAATATTTTTTTCTTTCACAGAAAATCAAGAGTGAGTTTGTTGAAGGTATTCACCTCCTCCCACCTGCACCATGATTTGGAAAGAGGCGGACACTTAACTGTTAACTTAGAGATGGGAGGCAGCTGATTTGGTCTGTTGTTAATGTTCATATGTTAATTTACGGACAAAATAGCTGAACTAGAATGGGATAAAACTAACATTTTAAGGTCAGAATGACGAGCCTGACAGCACCAGTTACAGACAGAAGGGCAATGTTGTTGGTTTTTTTTTTTTTCAAAAGAAAGTGAATTGGAGCCTATGGAGCCGAAACGCCCGATCTTCGCTTCCTATTTGGATCACAGCGGGTAGCAGCCTATAGCTCTGTCAATCTATATATAGCCACATATGTGTTGCATCCCTGAACTCGACTTCAAAACTCACATTCATTTCAGTTTTCGGGCAACTTTGAAACACAGTTCTCGGTTAATTTATAACAGGTTTTCTTTTTTTCTCTTCACACAATGCAAATCAATCTGTTTCTGTAAGTCTTAAAGTAACATGGCCCTTTTATTACATCGGTGCAATGAAATTATAAAATCATTATTAATTATTAATAATTAGATTATTAATGAAACATGTATTTATATCTAATAAAATTTGTTTTAGCTATTTAAATTAAATAAGAATTTTGTAATGTCTAACTGTCTAATGAGCTTTATAACAGAAAGACTGCAGAAAGACTCCATACTTGTTAATTGAATCGTTTACTATTTGTGTTGATGAAATCATCACAAAATCATGGAGATGGATGACAATAATTACTTGCAGCTCCCTAGCAGCTTTAGTCATTATGCTTTTCTGTCCTTATCTGGAGAGATTGGCCTGATAAATATACTACAGTAAACCACTACACTACATGAGAATATGCCTGATTTTGGAGGCAATTTGCTTCCCCCTGAGTTTGAGTAGGCGTGACCTGACTTTTGAAGCCGCTGTGCTCCTCATGTGTGTGGTGTCAGTGTGACTCTGAGCTGTTCTGTCAGATTAGAACCACCAAACATCAGCAACGCTACAGTAACAGCCAATAAAAGACATCCTCCGGGGCAGAGGAGTGATGAACACAGAGGTGCAAGATAGACTCAGGATAGAGCGAAAATCACTAGAAGACTTTATTACTCACCTCTCGTAAAGTAGTAAATTTAAAGTGCAGCATCTCATCCACATTATCCATACAGACTGCCCTCCGCAAATAATGACATCCAGTCCACAAAATGCTATTAAACCAGTTTGAAAGTAAAAAGGCAAGAGTAGCTCCTCACATGTGTCTGTTTACATCTATACAGCGCACTGATCGAGGTGAAGCTGCAGATGAGAGACAGCGACTCTACTTCCTGTGTACTTATCGCCGATCTTTTATGCTTTAAAAATCATATATCTGAAGTACTGCACCACATAACCCAGTTTTGACTTGTATCTAAACTAGAAGTGCACTGCTGTGATCTTTTGAACACTTAAGAGTCTCAACGCGAGTCATTTTTGCACTCACAACTTTATAGCCTGTGATACGCAATCATATCCCGCTGCAGTCTTTCCGATCGCAGATTTTAAGTCTCATGAGATTCTCCTTGTGTCTGTGGTGTGCCGCTTTTTGTCGCATGTTTAAAAATCGTTTAAAAATCCTGTAGTGTGTGGCGGCCTTTAGAATGTCTATACTTGCAGTTAATCATGGGGCTTTTTATATCAACCTTCCATCTTAACTTTATTTTATTTTGAAAGCATGAATAATATGGTTACCGTGGCTTCAACAAGACTTACTAAATTATTCATACAGCTAGCCTAAATTGTGTTCCATTTGTCCTTGTAAAATATAGAACAATTAATAGAAAGTACCCTGCTTCTATCCCAAAATAGCTCTGGTAGACCTTGGATAATAACATGTAACAATGAGATTAAAGGGTCCATATTATACTACATTCTAATCTATGTTATAATGTTGTTTCTTCATCACAAACAGACCTGGAGTTGTGTTTTGTGTCATTCACACATGTTTAACACACAAATCCTGCATATTTAGGCTGGGTTCTTCTCTCAAACTGAAAACTCTGTTCCACTTTTGTTTTTAAACTCCATACACCTTCACTAGAATCATTCGGATAATTTCAGCTAGAGAATTGCCCATCTCTACAGAACTAAAGGTAAAATGTCGCTGTTAACTTAAAACTACCATGGCATGACATCTGTGCGAATCATTCTCTGTGTTTTTAATGTTTCATTCATGTTAATTCACCATGCAATATAGAAGTAGTGCAGTGTTCAATGACATGTTGTGTTGTGTCTGGACTTTGAAGTGTCAATGGGTTGGGATATGATGTGTTATAGACTTTGGGCTGTATATGGGACAGAAAAGGGGTGGGTCTGAACCTTTAGCATATGCCATTCCATGATCATATGTATCGCACATGTGTTGGGTCAGAATTGTTGTGTATGTTTCTGCTGAAAATGCTAAATCAAAAAGTTATGCAGTCAGTTAATATTTGTCAGATGGCTAGTATAAAGGCACCTGTTTTTCTGTGTATGGTCAGTTGGGGGACGTCGTGTGGCTGAATCATGTAAATCAACTTGAACCTATACCTGTTTTGAGCCAATAAAGAGACATGTCTGTGAACTACTTTAACTCTCAGACTCTTCTTTAAGACTCTCTGTTCAGGTTGCCTCCAGGAGTAATCTGACACATCACAAGGTGGAATAGAGCATTTTGAGCTTTGGAGACGTGGACTTACTTGTAATTTACTGTTATGTGTGAATGAAACAAAACACCAATGCTATAACATTGTTTAAAGCTCACAAGAGTCAATTTGTGTAACATAGGACCTTTAAACATAATGTAATTGTGCAGTATTTTAATTATCAAATGCAACAATCTAGTTATATGTGTTAGATTTTAAGTCAGTTTTAATTTTAACACATGCAGTCTCACACAAGTAGGATTTTTGCTGGAAGTGGCCCAGATGACAAAGATAGCATTTGGATTTGAACCTGGAGGACTGGACCCCCCCAAGCTCCCACCCACTGACCCCCCACTGTTCACTCAGCTGTCCGCACCCAACCAACCCCACGTCCCCCCAGCCCCCACAAAACCAACAAACTGAGTTCTTAGAGGGGCCCGCAGGCAAGGCCACTTTACATATATCCAACTGGACAGCTGAGCGGGGAGGAGCCAGGAGCAATGACCCACGCGCTTCAGTTCACAAGCACATCTCTCTCTGCCGCTGTCACACTGTGGATTCTACTCATTTCAGACATTTTATTAGAATATACGTTTTTTATCAGCTTCTTTACAAAATGTCATTGTCCAGATCCAATTACTTGTTTCCATGATCAATATACCTTTAGCAAAAGAAATTCTAGCAGATTTTGTGATTTTGATTTTAGGGATGGGTCATATATTGGCTAATATCGATATTCAGCATTGATATTTTTTGCATTCTCTCTGTGCCCATGTGTCATTCCCAAATAGTCCTCAGTACATCAGATTAATAGAGTAACAAGTAAAAATGGAAACTAAAACGTGTTATACAGTATTTTTCAGACTATAAGGCACACCGGATTGTAAGGTACAATATCAACAATGTTGAATTCTCTCATTTATTTTCATACATAAGGAGCCCCGGATTATAAGGAGCATAAAGCGAAGCAAATGGAGACACTTGAGACTGATTTCTTAGCCCAGGCATCCACGATCCATTAGCAGATCGTGGCGTAATTCGCTCGGCGTTGCCTCCTTGGTGAATGTGTATTATGAATGTGAATGTGGATGGATCATTTAAGTTGTTTTTTTTTTTTTTTTTTCATATGAGAAGGACTCAAATATACATTGAGTAATATTGTGTTTAATGCAGCTTTACGCACCTCTGTTTACGTTTTACAGAAATGAAACTTAAAACCACATGACTAATTTGCATAAACTATAAGCACTGAATAAAACAGTTCACTCCTTGTGCGCTGATGCGGGCAGCTTCTGTCGGACTAAAGGACACGACTCACTTACTCCGCAAGGCTCCTGACTACAATATCCGTAGTGCTCCAACAATCCATCAAGAGGTGCGGCTGCGTAGTTTACCAAAGTCATACTAAACCATTTTGACAGATTTTTGAGTACCGTGTTCCACATAAAATTGGTTCGAGGTCAGTAAACACAACCAGAATTAATACATAAGGCGCACCGGATTATGAGGCGCACTGTTGATTTTTGAGAAAATGAAAGGATTTTAAGTGTGCCTTATAGTCCGAAAAATACAGTATATGTATGCTGTATGTTCACACAGAAATGTAGCATTATTTTTACAAAAATGAAAAGTTTATAGATGACATTTATTTAGTGTTAGTGTTTAGTTTTACTTTAAGATAAATGTGTTTGCACTGCTTTTAACAAAAATCAGACATCAGTATCGGATAAAAATAATCCATACTGGCCAATCCCTGTTCAATTTGATTTCATGATAAATACAAATGTAATGTGTTGAATTTTAAAGACATTTTTGTGGCTTCTTTTAGATTTTCAAGTTTTATCATGAATGCCTACGTATCCGCTCAGCTTGATAAAGTAAACACATTTCATTATTTATGATGTATTTTTTGCAGACTTTATAAAAAAAAAAAAAGATGATCTAGTGTAGTTTTCCAAGTTTAATATCATAGAATTTTACCCCTATTAAAAGAGGACATGGTTCAGAGGAAGGTTGAATGCATTTGTAAGATTTGGAGGAGCACTTTCTTTTGAAAATATAGAAGATTATGGGCTCATCATTGGTGATTCTGAAATGTGTTTAACGATACAATGTGTTAGTTTTTTTAATTGGACCATCTTCTACCTGCATTTGAACCCTTTTTACTTCAAAATAAAACTCACTAAAAGCTTCATTCTTACTAGTGTGTCTTTTAATAGGCTCTTGAGTAACCTTGTTTTGACCTCAAGTAATGTCTTTGTAAAGAACTAGGTAGGTACTAGCAGTGTTGTACATGAATGAGTTCAAAAGAACGCGTTCATTGAACACGTTCACATTTCAATGAACTTTGAACTGAACGCAACACTTTTGTAAATCAAGAACTGGAACGTGAATTTGTTCAAATTATGTGTGATGAACGACGTACGTCACTGGGGTTCAGTTAAACGTCGGAATTTGACGATCTGCTCACACTTCACCTCGCGAAACCACAGCCGCGTGTCAACGCGAAGGCGACTCCACCGGCAGCTTTAGCGGAACATACGGGCTCTTGTGTCTCTCAATGGGAAAGTCAATCAAACTTGACTGGGCGCGTTTAGCTGCTTGTATTTACCTTCTGTACAGACTGACCACGGCAAACGCAAGGATTTCAAACGTTAATTTCAAAGCACTAATTAACAGTCTGTGTGGATCTGGGCTCTTTCACATGATACACAACTGCCCAGGGAGCACAATGTGCTGATGGTAAATGCACAAATACAACAACAGATACATGCTCTCTGTGGATTTTGACGGGGATACGCGCTTAAGCTCGTGTAGAGCGTCAAAAAATAGGATGTATCCTATTTTCTGAAATCTACACGCACAGGACGTGCTGCTCCGCGCGCGTATTATTTTACTTGGTACATATGTCAGTAACGCGCGTCACAATGCTTTTTTAACCTGGATTGAAATGGTGGGTTTTTCGTTTTTCTTCATACAAATTTGCTAAAATCACCGCGATATCAGCAGCGGTGAAACGCCGGAGGTGCGCCCGCGTAGACCGTGATCCTGAGCGAAAGGACCGACGCAGAAGTCCGCGCTCCACCGAGATAAACGCAGCTGACGCCCGAGCGCACTCGGGGTTCTCTCAGGGGCGGTCCTAGATTCCAAGTTCTAGTCCAGGATTAGTCCTGGTTTGGTCCTGGTTTAGTCTTGGTTTAGTCCTGGTTCAGTTCTGGTTTAGACCTGGTTTAGTCCTGGTTCAGTTCTGGTTTAGTCCTGGTTCAGTTCTGGTTTAGACCTGGTTTAGTCTTGGTTTATTCCTGGTTTAGACCTGGTTTAGTCCTGGTTCAGTTCTGGTTTAGACCTGGTTCAGTCCTGGTTTAGACCTGGTTCAATTCTGGTTCAGTCCTGGTTTAGTCTTGGTTTATTCCTGGTTTAGACCTGGTTCAGTACTGGTTCAGTTCTTTTTAGTCCTGGTTCAGTTCTGGTTTAGACCTGTTTTAGTCTAAAATAAATGCAGCCTTTCATTTACAGATCTCACCTAAATATAACATGAACTGAACTTTGAACTAGTTCAAAATTAAAATTGTGAACTATGAACGTGAACTATTCATTTTGAACAAGTGTGAACTGAACTTTGAAAAGTGTGAACTTGCACAACACTGGGTACTAGGTCTTTTTTTCATCTTGGACATTCATCAGACTAGAATCTGGTGTAGGCTTGTGTAGAGCTTCGCTAAGCTCCGTTAGATAATTAAGAAACATGCCCAGAAATCTTAATGTAAGCACACAATTGTAATGTATGTGATTTGACAGCACAAAGACTTAACTAACTGTGAGGCAACAACTATCGAAAATTCAGGATTTTGTAACGACAAATTGTGACATCTCAGAAGGAACAATGTTAAAACATGGCTAAAAGTTGTTCCATGGTATGACTTTAAACATTTCCATCTAGCATTTATTCATTACGGGTGTTTCTATGGCTCGAAATGTTGCTTGTCGCCCTTGCCATGCAGGTTTAATCTACGCTGTGAAACATTTTAGACAAAGCAGTGACATTTCCATGGAGACATCAGATGGTGAATCTTTCACGACAAATGTTACGCAGTTACTTTACTTTAAAGTCAAAGTCAATTTTGTATAATATGTGTTCTTTAAAGTTATAAAATCAAATATTGTGAACAGAAGGAAATAGAAACCATTTATCTGTATATAAAGATGACAGAATCTGATTTTATGACTGCTGTAACTGATACAGTATCTATTTTCTGCTGGAAGAATTGTGTTGCAGAAACTTTTTTAAAATCATTAATAACACAACAACAAGTGTCACAGTATTTTCAGCTGACACACTCACAACAGCAGGCTGTTTCTGCGTTTTAAGAAAGTGGTTTATAAATGTTTAAATTGAAGAAACCACATATCAACAAGAGTCTTGTCACAAACAACACAATCAATATCACCGCATGAATTATTTTGTATTCATGCAGTGTAAAGGAACACTGCTCTTGTTGTAGTAGACTCTGTAAACTGCATGCAATTGTCAAGCCTTTTAGAGGAGATGGCCACACATAAAGATGATATTACAGTAAATTATAATCCACTAAAAAAAAAAAAAAAAAAAAAAAAAAAAAAAAAGGTAAATACATGCAAGTGTATAGGACTTAAGAATGGTTAAAGGTTTGATGTTAATGGTTGTTTAAAAAAAACAAAAAAAAAAACATGCAGATTTCAGTTCTCTACTGTCGACAAGAGGATAGAGCAATTTTCATCTCTTTTAGCCTTAAAGGTCCTATATTACACAAAATGGATTCTTGTGAGATTTGAGTCATGTTATAAAGTTGTCAGCTCGTCAATAAAATAAAAATTAACAAAATGTAAAATTTATTGCATTCACATGTTTTCAGTAACCCTTTATTATTAGTTTTTTCTACATCTCCAAAGCTCAGAATGCTCTGTTCCACCTTGTGATGTCACGTAGTGGTAGTTCTCAGGTTAACAGCTACTTTTTATGTTTAGTTCAATTGAGATTGTCAATTGTAGGTCTGAAATTATCCAAATGATTCTTGTGAAGGTGTATGGAGTTTAAAAACAAACTTGGAACACTTCTCGTATTAACACATGACAGTAGAGAAGAACTATATACCTAAATGTGCATCAGTCCAGGTCTGTTTTTGATGACGAAACACCATTACAACATAGATCTGATAACTGCATACTATGGTTCATTTAAACATAAAGATGCACTATGCAACTTTTCTGAGCGTCCACCTCTGCCACCTGCTTGTCACCATGGGGAAGTTATTTCTTACCCTGGCTACCTCTGACACTGGAAGCAGTACAAATGTTTTTCAGTATATTTTTGAGAATACACCATCATGAAATAAATCTTAGATAGATCTTAGATGTTTATGGATATACTTCAGAATATTGTGTTTGTAAGAATTTTGTAAGAATTTTTCGGACTCTGAATCGCTCCTGAGTATGTCACTCCAGCCAAAAAATCCATAATGAAGAAGAAAAAAAGCATATATAAGTCGCACCGGACTATAAGTCGCACTTTTTGGGGAAATTCAGGAACCGACATTTCATCTTGAAAGGATGAAGTCCATACTTTGTCAATCCATTCCACTGACTTGCAGGAAAGTTGCATGGCGCATCCTCCTGATTGTCACAAGTTTCTCGCTCACTCCAAACTCTTTCTTTCAACACCAGGTTAGTTGAAATGAGATTTTCAATATTTTCTTCATATTTATCACTGACAGTAGAAATTTCGCTAAACAATTGTACAAATGGTGCAGAATGAAAAAACAACACCATCTCAACATCTCAGAGGCTTTAAATGACAGATACCTAGTGTCCCAAGTGTCATTAAGGTCTTACGGGAACGTGCTCTCGCATTGGCTGTGACTTAAGAGCTCGCTTGTTGTCAGCGGGCGCCGGCTATCATCTCATTTCGAACCCAGGAAACAAATGAAAACACGCTAATACACGACCTGTCAATTAATATTACAGAGAAAGACTGAGAGGCGGAAACACGGGCTACGGTTGGACTTGAAATGAATTAAACTCATCTGCATTCGCCTCTGAAATGTTCCGCGGACCCTCTCATCACCGAGCAGCCACGGAGATGACATGGTGCGCAATTGTGGAATAAATGAGCTTAAAGGGAAAGAAGACAAATGGAAGTAGTGTTTGCCAGTCGTACCGTTGTTTCCAGGGCTATCTGAATTAAATCTGTACGCTCATGAATCAGGGCTGCATTAAAATGGTAATTTGGTAAGCTAGCGTCAGTTTGTCACAGGCGTACTTGTCATTATCTTTATCCCGTTTGGCTAATACAGCGTGTTATACTGTTGTAAACAAAGTCAATCACTCGTACTTCAGGAACTAAGTGTTTCTTTGAGACATGCCTATAGACTCTCGCATGCATTATTGAATTGTTTCATTTGTGTTGCGGTAATGTGATTCCTGCATAATGTTGTGTGTTAAATCATATTCTCATTTCCATTTGTTAAGTTTGGTGACAGCTCTGTACCTGAGCTGAAGGCTAGATATTTACAGTTTTTAGCAGAGGTGGAAAGTAAGAACATACTAAAGCAAAAATACATTACTTAAAGGTTGTATGGAGGATTTTTTTTTGTTTCAAACTGTCAGTGAAAGATTAAAATATCATTACAGAGACGCAGCAGCTTTGTAATTATGATGACCAAAAAAAAAAAAAAAGAAAATCTATCAACTGTGGACGTGTTGAGGCCAGATAAACATCAGCCAATAGAAAACGAGGCTCCCTCATTTTCTATTGGCTGTTAGGTTGTCAATCAAACTCCCTAGTATAACTGACTCGTCGGAGCGCGGGGATTACGTGGTTTATGCAGAGGTTCTTAGAGGCTTTTTCGAACTGTCGCTTCCTCGCATTTCACACAAAGTTTGTCGTGACGGCGGACGAGAATCCACGACCGGTTCGCTGCAAAAGAAAGTCCGTTTTTTGAGGTCACTGAAAGAAGAAGAGAAGGGGAAAAGGATCAAAGCCAAACTGAGGTGATTCTTGGAGATCTCGTCCAGCGATGGCGCGACCGAAGCAGGCGAAGGGTCTAAAAACTGACGCGTCGGTCGCTGAATTACTTCTAAACAGGTCACTTCAACACTAATTCTGAATGCGCACAAGGACTGTCGCTGTATTTCTCTTCCCTTAAAAAAATCCTCTATACAACCTTTAAAGGTGTGTGTATAACTTTTTGGTCACCTGCTTGTTTCGAGACATCATTGTTCTGCCTGAAATGTTCCACAATATGACATTAAACAGCTCTACCTTGCATTTATTAACTCTTTCCCCCATGAAGACAACATCTGATGACCCCTCTTGTATCCTTAATGACGTGTTTCGAGACCTCCGCTGTATCACTAAAGACGTGATTTGACGACCATTAGAAACTGTTCCGGTTTTTCACATGTAAACAGAGGCTGCGATAGGTGGGGGCCACTACAACCCATTCTAGGCTGACCAATAGGATTCAAGGATATGTTTTCGATGATTTTTCCAAAGTTAATCAAAGTAGTGACGATTGTAGCTTCGATTGTTTTCGATTTTGCACCTGACCAGGTAAACTCTCATTTTCAGTGAGCTGTAAATGAGCTGAATCACATTTAAACATCCATAAATGAAGAGTTCAGGGTCTAAGGTTTCCAGAGATACCAAATATGTCTGTGTTTCAATTAAGTTCATGAGTGAAAATTATTTGTAATCACTCAGGGAAGTCAATTTTCTTTTATGCAATTATGCTCTAAGGGTAGCCCTAGTAATCTATGTATGGTTTGTTCCTAATAGGCGTCCAAGGGGGAAAAAGTTAAATCACAGGTGGTTTTATAGCTCAAAAATACCTAGAAAAACAGGCATTCTGACTGTGAGAGGGGTCGCCTCTCCACAGATCTGACCTGTAACTTGGTCTGGTTTGGTCTCCATGAAGATAGAAACATTTAATGCCATACTGTGAAAAAAATCAGACAAAGCAATAACATCTCCATGGAGAAAAGCATTTAACAGATCCTCCATCAGAAAAGTTACACAATGCACTTTTAAGAACATTTTTTTATGTATCTGTACTTCAGAGCTGGAAAGTAACTGAATACATGTACCTAGAATACATATTCAAAATGTATTCAGGTACCATTACTCTTTAATTTAGTGGTATTCAGATACAAATACTTGCAGTATTTGGTCACACAATTTAAACTTGAAACTGAGAAAAATATGAATTATTGTTCTGATTGCATGTGGGATTTTCCCTTAGTGATAGAAATTGCTTTACAAATTGTCAAACAAATATAAAGCAGTTTTTAATCCAATGATGCGTCTTTACACTGTAATTTAAATGTCACAAACTCGATGTAAAATATTCAAAATACTATCATTGTCTGTACTACAAGTAACTTTCACATGGACAAGTTTCACTGAAAGTATTGCAATTCACAACCTCAAATTTATTTATTTTTTAATTGAAAAATAGTGCAAATAGAAACATAAAAAAAGATAACAGTTCAGCTTTTTATGCAGTTCGTATTCTTGCCTTATTAAAAGGTGCCAGGTGTATGTCCCAGGAAACTATCCACTGACATTTAAAGGGACTTGCTATAATTCAACACCAACAGTGTAACAACTATACATCTGCTACTACATGACCTTTGCACTTGAGAAAATCATACATATTCTTGGATAAATTTCAAATCCCTCTTGCCCCTATTCCTCTGAGCTCTGCAGTGGAGTATAATACGTCTTACCAGGGGAATTCTGATCTCATACTTTCACTTACAATTCTCCAACCCACACACCACACACTCAGTATTTTGCAATTCATAAGTTGAGTAATGTCAAGATAGTTTTTATGTGAGCCATGGAGATGTATTACCGTGTATAAATATCTCTCCGTAGCCTCCAAACACAACAGTTTGACTCTTCATGCTCTTTTTGCTCCGTGATAGGAACTGGCATGTTCAAATATGCTTCACACTGTGAATGTTTTCATCTGGTTAAAAGAACATGGATTTGACACTCAGGTTTGTGTTGGAGGTGGTTAAGCTTCAATTGATTTTAGGTGGATTTGAATGGTATGTTTTTTGGAATGTGGACAGATCACGCCTCATGTGAAGTGTGTACATTTTAGCACACGTTCCGTAGATTCATGTCAGTCTTACATGGACTCCGAGTTAATTACAGTTTCACTTGGCTATCCAATGCAATCTTGACTGAACTAAAGGTAAAATGTAGCTGTTAACTTTACAATGACCACTTTATGACATCACAAGGTGGAACAGAGCATTTTCAGCTTTGAATATGTACCGTATTTTTGGATTAAAAGTCGCACCAGACAAAAAATGCATAATGAAGAAGATAAAAACAATATATAAGTTGCACCGGACTATAAGACGCACCTTTTGGGGAAGTTTATTTTATAAAATCGGGGACCGGGAACAAACATTTTATCTTGAAAGGCAATTTATAGTAATAACAATAGAATAAAGAACAATAGGTTGAATAGGCATTAGTATGTTAACGTAACATATTAACAATTATTTAGATAACTATAGCATAAACAACAGAACATAAGTTTACCAAACTCACGATCTCACCCCAAATCACTAAATCTACTGAATCCATTGAATTCTTCATCCACGGTGTCACTTCTGAGCAACTCCGCGCAACTTCGGTTGTTACTAAAGTCCATGCTTTGTCATCCAGTGACTTCCAGGAAAGTTGCATGGTGCACCCTCCCAGTTGCCGTGAAGCTGTGTTCTCCATTCCCGCTTTCTGCCAGTCCCTCACAATTTTCTTGCTCACTCCAAACTTTCTTTCTGCTGCTCAATTACCGTTTTTTGCTGCATATTTAACTACTTGCAGCAGGGTAGAGCTTTTTCTGCAGGAGATATGCGCAGAAAACTGATACACAAGCCTAAAGCGCCCTCTCGCGGCTGTCAGTGTGAACATTTTAATATATAAGTCGCAGGACCACCCAAATCATGAAAAAAAGTGCGATTTATAGTCCAAAAAATATGGTAGTCAGACTAATGATGCAGGATTATTCAAACATGTGTGAATGAATCAAAACACAACTTCGGGTATGTTTTTGAGGAGGAAACCGCATTATAACATGGCTTAAAGCTCATAAGAGTCAGCTTTGCATAACATGGGACCTTTAGGTGAATAAGAAATAATAAAATGACAGCACAGTTTCATATGCACACATTCAATCAGTGTCTAGTTTACAGGTGAGTATGAACTTGACTAAGGTGACCCCAAATCACACTTAAGAACCCAGACACTATCAGATAACCTCTACTTTAATGATGTAAGAGTCATTCTAATTAGATCCTCCTTTCGTTAAATGAGAATAAATTAGCCTATAATCCCCCAAAAAAGTACAGTACTTTTTGACAGCAACCTGGCCATTTATCTCTTTTAAACTTCCTTATGTGGAAAGCAATGACAAACCTATTATCTCACACCACCAAGGTTACCACGCCAACAGATCCACAAAAATCAGAATTGGAAAACAGTACGTTTTTTACATCAATGCGTTGTTACTTTTATACATATTTTCACCATATCTGAAAGTATTATAGATGATCACTGCCATTATGAATGATGAGGTGCTGCTGCGCTTATTCTAAAGAGGAAGGCGCGAGGTTAGAATGACTTTCATTTGGTCTCCAGATAGGATCTCTGCTCGTAGTGTGCTGATGTAGATGAGTGGGAGAGCGAGGTAATGGGTGAGCTGAAGGCAAAGTGCACGAGATTCAAATAAGGGCAAACTATCCTCATTTATAACACGAGTCAGGCTAAGAGCTCATTACTTATATCTGCTGGGTCATATCCAAACTACATTAGAATGAGAGGACTTATATGCATATACAGGATCGTGCGTGGTCAGGTTACGGGGTACAGTAGTGGTCAGACTTATTGATCAGTGCTGCCAGATCAAATTGAGCAGTTGAATGCAGTTGAAAAATATTGTCCATGTGTTGGGTGCGAGTTGTTTGCTGTGTTAAATGTGTTGATTTTTGAATATTTTTCTAATCAAAGTCCTGAATTTCAGTGACAAATCTTCAAATTAAAGGGCAGGTTCATACTCAATAGTGATCTTAAGATTGGCTGTTCGATTCCCGCTCTTGACATAAATATCATCATCAAATCCACTGACCCACAGGTAGAGATAAATACTGTTGTTGTGTTCTTTGGCAAGTCACTTAACACACCTTAACACAAAAAAATCCTCAAAGAGAAGTACATTTGCAGCAATGACATCCGATATGGGAAATGGGGAAAATGATTTAAAGTCAACCCTGTTTTGGGTTCAGTTAGAAGGTAATCATTTTCTAGCCTGATTCATCAGCCGGTTTCACTTGACGGTTTCATTCTGACCTCACAGCATTAGGATTCGTTCGCTCAATGGTAGGCAGGTACATTTTTTTATTTAACCAATCGCTACTATTGCTTTGATACTAAGCTTTCCCCAAATACCGTAGGAAGAAGGGCAATAACGTCTTTCACCTCGATAAAATTCACCAATTATTCTCTTTGTTCCGGGTTTAAATCCTTGATCTCGGGAATCGTTGCCAACACAGAATGTATGGCTTCGTCTACATCCATCTCGACCACTTTGTTTACTGTTGTGCTGTACCACAAAAGGGACCCAGACAAGTGCTTGAGTTTGACGTCACGGCTTCACAGCTCTTCGCTGACTGGCCGGTGTGTGGTCTACAACTTCCAGGGTTTTTACACCGTCTAGTGTATTCCGATTCCTGACCTAGTCTCTGGAGAGAAATTAAATTAAGCGGAGGCACTAGGTGGCACCAGCCTTGCTAATCATTTTCTACAACTCAAGTATATTATATTAAGTGCGCTATTTGTATGTAACCATAATCTTCTTCAATGTCCAAGTCTATAAAATATACCCGAAATAAAAAATATGAATGAGTATTTGTGGAAATACAAATCAAATTTCTTATCTAGGGACACAACACTCATTCAACTGCACCATTATCATCCCAAATGAGAAGGTCATACTTGGCAGAGTTAAGTTTGTTTATAGGTTGAAATTCATGAGTCTGCAATACTGTTTCGATTCTATCTCTCAATTTTCCCAATCTGCACAAGTTGCCACTCTACATGTTCCTTTTCAACATTTTTCCAAAATAGATGAAAAATAACTGTCATTGTGATTGGTTCCTTGATTTGAACTAATGCAGTGTATTCCATAATATTTCTTACTCACTGCTTCCTTCTCTCAACTGTGAATTTTCCCAAATTTATTTTCGGTTGCGGCTGACTAAGCAGCGCGGAGCAACTCGACTTTTATTAATAGAATCTGTCAGGAGAGATCAGGTGTGTGTGTTTAGTAAGCCATACCATAGATTACCATAGCACTTTGTTTAGCATACAGATGAGGCCTATTTGTTGAGCATGTACCTGCAGTGCATCAAATTTAACATGCAAAATTGGCTTAATTATACCAGAGATAACATCAATTCATTATGTCTCAGCGAGGTTTACATCAACAAACATGAGGAAAACAATTTGTAGTGTTGGCCCTAACAAGAAGTATAGCTGTGCATCGTAGTTATTGTTTAACATAAATTAATTTTGAATTTCCAGGTTAGAAAAGTCATTTAGGGGTCACTTTGCTACTACTTTCCAGTCTCAAAATTGAACTGCAGCATTAAAAACAGTAGTTTTAATGGTCAAGAATGTAATATATCTGTAGATAAAATCCCAAATTCATTCAAGGTCGACATGTCAGTAAGTAATTGACAGGTATCCACGGAGACTGTGTAAGAGGCTATCTAAGGATCTCGCTATCGACATTTGAGATACTACAGGCTTTTTACACCATATAGCAACCAGTAAGCAAATACACTAGACGGTTTGCAAGAACTCTGGAAGTGCGAGTCAATCCAGTGAATCAGTGAAGAGCCATACATTCTGTGTTGGCAACGATTTCCGAGAACGAGGATTTAAAGCCAGAACAAAGAGAATGTTTGGTGAATTTTATGAAGGGGAAAGACGTTATTGCCCTTCTTCCTACGGGATTTGGGAAAAGCTTAATATACCAGTTAGTTCTGTTAGCAGCGCATTACATGTGTCACGACCAAATAGCAGCGATTGGTTAAATAAAAAAAAGTACCCGCCTACCGTTGAGCGAATGAATTTTAATTCTGAGGGCAGACTGTTTTGACTAAGTGAAACCGGCTGATGAATTAGGCTAGCAACGGGTAGCACTGGTAGCAAATGTGGCAGAAGACCTTTCAGAGGAAATGCTTTGAGTTAATTCACCATTTCACCGGGATCCCCCTGGTCACTGCTGTGATGGTGTGACGGAGCGCCCGTAGTTGCCAAATCGGATCACTTCCTGGTCAAGCTATAAAAAGCCCTCGGTAGCACTAAACGACGTCACGTGGTCATGGACTCGACCATTGCTGATCATTTGTGTGTTTATTTTGTTTTCTTAAGTTTATCAGTTAATAAAGTGTAGCCATATGGGGGGTTATTTAAGTCATTTTTATTATGTTGGTTTACAATTTGCTTTATGTTCATGAGTGCAGTTTTTACCTATGTTAAACCTTAAAAACTCTGTGTTACATTAACTGGTTAGCCCAGAGGGAGGGGCTAAGAAATATTTAAGGCTCATTCTGTTGATTGTCCTTGACTTCTCTAGGTGGGTGCTGGCTTGCTGTGTGGGTTTAGCTGTAAATACTTCACTTTCTGGACTGCTTCTTTTCAGTGAGTGCGTATACATGCACATCAATAACCCGGTTATTAGCCATATCCCGGTTCTGTCAGTATTCGGGTTACTGCGTATACATGCGCACTGAGAAACCGGGATACTCATATCCGCGTGTACATGATCAAATGGAGTATCCCGGTTTCTTGACATAATCTTACAAATGCGCAGGCGCAAAAATTAACTTAAATCAATTTCATAAACCAGGAAAAATACAAACCGTGAGCTCCTTTAGCATAAGAAGCTAAGGAGCTACGAGATTTCCCACAATCCACTGTGCAGATTCTTCATTAAAATCTTCTGCATAAATAAACTCAACTTTACAACATATAAACCATAAAGACTATAGAGCTACATCAGCCCGTTTGATCAGATAATTCAGCTGTGATCACATTTGTTTATGTTTTACAGAAACGAAACTTAAGTCCGTTTGGCTAATTAGCATAAACTGTTAGCGGCGATAAAAACAACTCGCTCCTTACGCCGCTGATGTGATCAGTTTCTTTTGGACTAAATGACACGACTCTGTGGATTATGTGTGTTATTTCTGTGACAGAAGAGGCGCTAATGATGGTAAGTGTGTTCCGTGCATATAGAGTATAGGAGATAGTTCATGTTTTAGCTTTTCAGCGTCACACGAGTCCAGGTCGTACGAGTGCAGATTGTACGTGTGCAGGTTTAGCGCAGCTCTTTATTTTACAGTAATTTCACTCGTTTGGTCACTTTATTTATGTTGGTCAATTTATTTATGTGACTACTGTTGTGGTGAAAGGCTGGAAAGTGTCTTTTGGACGCATGCGCATTCAACTTTATGTTGCAGTAACCGGGATACTGTGTTTACATGCCACAAGTAACCCGGTTATTATCGGAATAAACCAGCTACAGTAACCCGGTTATTATCAGAATAAACCAGCTGCAGTAACCCGGTTATTATCAGAATAAACCAGCTGCAGTAACCCGGTTTCTAATAACCAGGATACTGCCATAACCGGGATACTGAAACCGGGTTACTGCGTATACATGCACCATGAAGAAACCGGGATACTCAAAAAACCCGATCATAACCGGGTTATTGATGTGCATGTATACGCACTCACTGTAAATATTGCACTTTGAACTTTGGGCTGTGGTGTGAATAAAAAACACTTAAGTGAAGTTTTTTTTGCAACTGAGCCATCGTTTTTCCCATTTAGTCTGTACGGATCCTTCCTCTCTTCAAACTGCCCTGACACAGATCTGCTGACCCTACCTGACCAGTCCTCCTGTTAAACTCCACTGAGACCTTTTACTGAGGCACAAAGGCGACTAAGAAGCGCAGTGTAAATGTTACTGCATCAAAACTTACATTTCCCTCTGGATTAATAAAGTATCTCTCGATCTCTCTTTCTCTTTCTCTCTAAAGCATAAAAATCAAGATGTTAATGAAGTCTGTGTAATAATGGTGTATTTAATATACAAATAACCCACATGTAGCTGAATGTTTTTTATTTGCCAAACTCCCCTTGAATTATGCCCTACTTCACTTTTACTTTATACATTTGTTACGTTTGTTTACCTATGGCAGACATTATAGCGCCTATAGTTTGTACTGTACTGAACTCTATTTCATCGCTAATTGATTGTGTTTTGGGAGAGGGTGCAAAACTAAATCAAGACTAATGAGTACTGAAGAAGTAAAAGGAAGATAAATGGTTTGATGGTGGCGAGACAGGCACAGCTGAAGAACTCAATAACTTCCCTATTTTCTCCATTCGAGCAACACTTCGTCTCCCAGGACAAGAATAACAATTTCAATTTGCAAAGTAAGAGCGGATCTGAAATGAGACAAGTGGGTGTTTTGAACTGTTCGTTTTCATCTATTACAATGCACACTTTGAATACACTTGCTTAAAGGGAAATATGTTATATGTTGATGTGGTTGTTGCTAATGTGTGATGTGTATCAGTATGAGAAACATCTGAATGAAAGAAATATGCTAATTCTTTACACCTCCAATGCACTTCACAGGTTTGTGGAAGCCTCTCAAAGTGCTAGCCATCATTCATTCGCTCCACACTCGGTAGTGTAAGCTGCTACTTTAGACCACACTTGCCCTGGGACAGACTGAACAAAACAAGGCTGTCAGTCTGCACTGACCCCTATGACCACCAAGCAGTCGCGCACACACCACTTTCATATGTGAAGTGTTTTGCCTAGGGACACAATAACAGAACTTGACAGGACTTTTTCTTTTTCAACAACCCCTCTATTCCCAAAGATCTCTGCTTTCTCATTCAGACTCTGATCATGCTAGTGAAATATTATAAACATGAAACAAAATGGACTCAAAATAAACCAAATTATACTAACAAAATACAACAATATTTCCAAACAATAAAGCAGATCAAAAACAAACAAAAAAAAGCTATAAAAACATACAATATCTATAGGAAATACTTATAACAGTATCACTCTTCCCTAGCCAGGCTGGTGCCGCCTAGTGCCTCAGCTCAATTTTATTTCTCTCCAGCGTCTAGGTCAGGAATCGGAATACACTAGACGGTTTGCAAGAACCTCGTAAGTTGTAAACCGCGCATCGGCCAATCAGCAAAGAGCTTGTGGAGTTGCCAATTACTTGGACACCACTGAGTGTTCTGGGGCATTATATACATCACGACCAAATAGCACCGATTGGTTAAATTTAAAAAGTACCTGCTTAATGTCAAGCGAACGAATCCTAATGCTGCGAGGTCAGACGGTTTCCACAAAGTGAAACCAGCTGATGAATCATGCTAACTCTCCCATACATCTTATGTTACAATTCCTTTGATTTTGGTTTTGTGGTATTGTCTGGTTTTGTTTTTGTTTGTGTTTTTTTGTTTTTTTTTTTTTTTAACTTCCTTGTGCAATTGACTACATATCACCCCTGTATTTTTTTGTATGTATGTGTATTTGATGTCCCTGTATCTGAACATATGGAATTAAAAACAAAACAAAAAAAAACAACTCAACTTTCGTGTTCATGTCATATTGTTTATATACAATTTATTCTAGTTACAGAATATTATGACAGTACGAATGAATCTATGACAAATCATTAAAAGAGTCCAACAACATAAATTATTAACCCTAACCCTAACCCTCTAAATAAAACACAGCAACTCAAATGATGACATGAAAAACATGAAAAACAGAACTAATTTACTTTCAGGTCGTTTGCAGTCATCCAGTTATTCCTCACTTACCTTATACATTTCAAGCATCCTAGTTATTCAACACAATCAGTTTATGAGCACTTTTCACAACTTTCAGAGACCAGAGCAGAGTTTTGCTGCTAACATCAAGCATGCTGACAAACACCTCCTCATTATCGATCAATACAATGCTTTATAATTAGATGCAAACAGTACACAGCAGACTTATTTTGTACAGTACAGCATATTAGTACGGGGACAAGATGCTCTGAAGTTCTGCAAAAATACGTGGAAAAATTGAGTACAAAACCTTTTTAGACAGCTCTTTTACTGACTTGGAGGCGAATGTGTACAGATTTATGTAACTCAAAACATTGGTGGGCCCGTTGCCAAGTCAACTAGACTTTCCACACTGTTTTCCTCCATTCTTGATGCCTTTAATGACAGTTAATGTATTCCGCGGACACATATTCAAGACAGAATCTGAATGTTTACCACTGATCTTTTGTGTGAGCGCCCTGTTTGGTGTTCTGACAACTATCGCATCACACACACGCATAACAAAAGGGCCGTGTTACATGCTGCTGAATGGTAATAGTCAATTATGCCAATCAAAATCCAATTGTCCCGGCACAAATCTTGCATTATTGAATTTATATCTAATGTTCTGAGCCAGCCCCGCGGAGACATTATCAGATTACACTGTCCCCGAGCCCCTTTGGTTTCCACTGAGGGGAGGCCGGAAATGACACGACTGTTGCATTAATCAGATGAAATTCAAATGAGAGAATTAGCTGTCCATGTCGTAGAGGTCAGAAGAGCAGCCCGGTAAACATGTGTCAAATTACTGTTGTCATGCTTTTTGTTGTCATGCCTTTGACTTTAGTTTAACATCTTTTTTGAAACTAAATGTATCTAACCCTTGTTCTTCTTGGAAACGTGTCAATTTAAAATGTAAATAAAAAATGGTTTATATAGATAGATATGCATACATAGATAGATTGGAGAATAAATCAAGTTGCTTCAGGTTACTGTCTGCACGTAATAGAATATAGTGCATTGGAAACTCTGCACTTCCCTTCCCCATGCAGGTGAATACCAGTGATAAGAGAAAGTTATAGACCAATCTGCTTTCTTGTTTCGCTGTTTGGAAATCAGGTGTATATTTTTCTGCTCTGCTTGATGTTGCAACACTGTATTTTCCTCACACTTTGACAAATCAAGGTTCTCTTTTCTTGATATATATTTATGAAATATACACTACCGGTCAAGAGTTTTAGAACACCCTAATTTTCCAGTTATTTATTGCAATTCATGTTGTGCAAGTCCAATGGAGAGCTTGAAATTGTACAAAGGTAAATACTGAATAGCCAGAAGTAAAAAAAAAAAAAAAAAAGATGAAAGATAACACAAGTTCAAACTCTGCCAAAACTACCTCAAGAAAAAAGAACAAGATGGTGAGCTTGAAAACTTAAGCACCATTGAGCTGGTTTTGGGATGAACTGGACAGAAGAGTGAAAGCCAAGCAACCTACAAATGTGTGTGGCACTATGGGAACTTCTGCAACAGACTTGGGAAGAACTTTCTGAAGAATATTTGATTTCTATTGTAAAAAGAATGCCATGAATGTGTTCAGCTGTTATACTGCATGTATCAAGAGTTTAGAATATGTTTTGGTCAACAGTAAACAGTAAAAAACTGGGGTGTTGTTCTAAAACTTTTGACTAGTGTATATCATACTTAGCACATGTTCTGTACCAAAAATGCTTCAGTTCATTTGGTTATTTAAAAGTCCTATATTACGCAAAATTGATTCTTGTAAACTTTTAGTCATGTTATAATGTTGTTTCCTCATCAAAAGCATATCTGGAGTTGTATTTTTGAGTTGTTGTGTTTGAGTAATCATTTGTTATTAGTCTGTCTACATCTCCAAAGATAAAAATGCTCTGTTGAACCTTGTGATGTCATGTAGTGGTAGTTTTCAATTTAATAACTAGAAAAGCACTCAGAGAGCGCAGACCTCCGCCAAGGACTACAGTCCCCCTCATATTAATTGTGTTTTCCATAAATATTTGTCTCGTATCTTTCAATTTGGAATATGAAAGAGGATCCCATTGTCCATCCCTGAGTCAAATTTCATGGGGTTTGGTCAATAATTAACCGAGATATTGAGAAACTAAATTTTTGGCCCCATTTACCACAATGTTAACTAAAATTTCAAAGTGATCCAGAATCCAGGATTTCTTTCGGATCACCCCCAAAATGAAATCAGTTCTTCCTTTTCACATTTCCAACAAATTCTGAAAATTTCATCAAAATCGGTCCATAACTTTTTCAGTTATGATGCTAACAGACAAACAAACAAACAGACAAACGCCGGCAAAAACATAACCTCCTTGGCGGAAGTAACTATCTTCTACCTTTTGTTTAGAAGAGATTGGTAATATCAGGTCTGAAATGATCCAACTTCCTCTAGTGAAGATGTATGGAGTTTAGAAACAGAGTAAAGTACTTCCTGTATTACCACATGACATCACAAGGTGGAACAGAGAGTTTTCAGTTTGAACGCAGCCTAAATATGCAGGGTTTGTGTGTTAAACGTGTGAATGAAACAAAACACAACTCTAGGTATGTTTTGTGATGAGGAAATAACATTATAACATAGCTCAGTAAATAGGCTAATATAGGCCCTTTAAAATTCCATGATTGCTCACTCCATTATACAAACACTTATACTCAACATCAACACTCTCTTTACTGCCGTTCCCTATGCGTTCAAATGTTTATTGTACCCTTTTAATTCCTTCACACTAACTAAAGGGACCCCCACAGCTGATGCAACCGTCAAAGCAGACAGACACCACAGGGCCTCTGGGCATAAGACATTCTCTTCTATTGCCTTCACATTAGACCTCCACCCAGGAGACGCACTCAAGGATTCATTTAAACAGCATGAAGAGTGGCACTACTGTACGCTGATCGCTGCTTATAGACTGCTAACACCAATCAATGTCAATGTATGCTACCAGGAGAGTTCACCGAGAGGGCCTGAACAGTTTCCAATTCATCGTGGTGTGATTATGATAATATGTGCAATGTAGGCTTTTGCAGTTATTAAAGGGGGACCTGGTAATGAGAGGAGCTATTCATTCTCTCTCAAATAGGCCTAGAATTACTCCCAGTGTGTTAAAAAGCACTAGATGCTAACAGCTAATATAACCAATAGTCAGGAACAAGCTCCATGCAATGTTATTGATTGTACTGACCTATTAAAGCCGCACTATGTCATCTTTTTGCCCCACAAAACTGGAAAAGTGGCTGACTCCAACCAGGCTTCCATGGGAATGTTGTTCCTTTGGCTATGATCTTCTACCATATGACATAAAACTGATCGATCTCCCTGGAAAATGTTCCAATGTATGTATATTTAAACCTATTTCCATGGAATCTCTTCCAGAAAGTTACATACTGTACTTTAAGGTGAAGTTTAAGGCGAAGTTTATATAATGCATGTCTGAACAGAAAACGGAAAAGTGGCATTGCGTCTTCACTTTTTATTACGCATTTAGACAAGCATTTTCGGGAGGAAATCTGCATTCATATGGTGATGCAAAAGTGTGTGGAATTCGATTGGGTATGCATGTTATCCGACATATTTGTTTCTGTGTATTGTATGCTTGTGACGTAAACACGTACGTGACCTGAGCAGATCTGACCAGAGTTTTGCATCTTGGGCAGTGTAGACGGAAACACTATTCCGAAGCGTATTCAACTTTTCCACTCTGGACGGTGGTTTCAGATTTTTGAGTTTTTAAGCCTCAAAAATGCTGTCACCGTCTAAACACAAGGCAATTCCGATAAAATATGTTGTCGTTTTTACCCGCAAGTGTTCTCATGTAAACAGGCTCTAACAGGCTGGTTGTTTGACTGCTGAGTCCCAGTAACATTTAAGCCATAAAAAATGTAAAGCTTTTTTTCCCCCTTTACTGGTGTTTGTTTTTTCTTGCTCAAATCACTTCATACATACATACATTCATTAAAAATAGGTTTGCCTCTTCGTTTTACCTGCCTTGACCTGGTGCTCGTCTCCATGGAGATAGCTGAGTTAATGTCCTTTCAGACAGAGCAAGATCTTTACCTGAAACATCTCAATGAATCGTTTGCAGTTGGGCTTTAATAGTGCACGGGCTAATCTCTTCTCCAGACAAAATTGCTTGATGGACATTAATTGAACTTCAGGTCAACAAATAACACCACTTTATTGGCTGCATTGTCCTAAACTGAACTTTACTTCCTGATGTGATGAGTTAATGGGAACATGGCGGTTCTGGGATTTGAATAATTGAAAATAATTCTTGTACTTCTAAATCGAGGCAATTTTCATTTGTTGCTTGGAAATAGTTACTGCGTTGAGTTGGAAGCTGAATTATTATGTGTTCTATTTATCCATTTGCGCGCAGGTGCATAAGGAATCTAGGACATAGGCATCAGGGACTGGTTGTACGCTGGAGCTTCCACACTCACAATCCTGCATTTGTTTTTCGAACAGAATATGAGTTACTAAAAAGAGAACAAACCTTTTGTTCTAGACAGAGACAAATAACAGATTTTCCTCCAAATGGCCCTACATTTCTCTGTCTGAACAGTTTTATGAACACGCTATGACCTTTCGCCAAACTTCTCTCCATTCAGAATACAAACGCAGCATCGTTTAGGATACGCGACCAGCTCAACAAGCAGGCCTCATGGTCAAGTGAGGTTACGCTCTGAGACACTGACAATAAAACAACTGGCATGCATTTCTTCCAATAAGGCAGGGACTTCCATCACCCCAGACACTTCCTCTGGATTGATTAAAAGGTAAATAGTAACAGTTTTATATCACACTTTTCCACCTCCATGGCACTCAAAGCTCTGCATGGGTCCATTTTTCACCCATGCAGTACAGCACCGCACCCGCCCATTAACCCGTAATTATATCAAATTTAAACCCACACCCGCCCGGACACGTTAACATTCCACCCGTTACCCACCCGTGCCCATGATAAATCACACAGAAATATGAATTCACAGATGCGACTCAACTGTCATAAATACATCATCACTTCACAGGAATTATTTACTGAGCAGAAGAAACATTGATTAAGATGCCGCACTTTTGCGCCATACACGCCACGGACTGAACCAGTACTAAACCAGGACTAACCCAGGACGGACTGTCAGGAGAGGCCCGGAGGTGCACCTGCGTAGACTGTCGGGTGACCTCAGGCGAAAGGACCAGCGGAGAGCACTGGGCCTCACTGAGGTAAGTGCAGCTGTCGCCCGATCGCGATTTGCTTGAGATTCTCTCTCTCAAGTCCAATATAAGTCCTGGTTTAGACATGGTTTAGTCCTAGTTTAGTCCTGGTTTAGACCTGGTTTATTCCTGATTTAGTCCTGTTTGGTCCAGATTTAGTCCTGACCCGCCCGTGTGTAATCACTACCCACCTGCATACGCGCCCATAAAATTCCAGAATGTTAAAATCCACCCGTTTCACCAACTATTTGTGGGTACTCAGTCATTCACACACACACATTCATACACCAGTGTATGCAGACACTGAGGGCAAGGTGGGCTAAATATCATGCCCAAGGACAGCATTCATCTGTGGGAGCGAGATTCAAACCGCCAACCTTCGGATCAGTGGACACTCTACCAACACTCTATCAGTTATAAGTAGAGCCCGACCGATATATCGGTTGGCCGATATTATCGGCTGATATGGGCAACTTCAGGCATATCGGCTATCGGCCGATATGCTTGCTTATAGGGGCCGATATTTCACGTGGGCATGTTATACCTCGTTATAAAGCTTAGACTCTCTACATTCTGTTCATTGAATCCAATTTACAGACAGATAAATGTCCTAATATGTGGCTCCACATCAGTATTTATCTACGGAGTCATTTGTCTGTGTGTGTCCGTACTGTCCCTGAACACACCACAGAGTCGCGTCACTCACGTGTGTTTGTTTACACCTGCAGACACAGATCCAAACACTGAGATTATATTCTTTTTACGGACAATAGGTTTGAGTCTGGATTAAAAGGACATTTATTAGTGCAGATTTGTGATGTGAGGAGGAGCCTGTATGAGCGGTGAGTGTTGGAAATATGTCGACTCTGAAGCTAGTTTTTGTCATTTGTTATGGGTTAGCTGCTGTAGCTCCTGCACATAAACAGACTGTTTTCTATTGGTCTGTTCTAAAGTGACTACATTGGCCGTATATTTGCTACTGGACCTGCACTGATATGTAAATGAGCTGTGAACAGACGTGTGAATTATGACATTTGCGCATATAATTAATTACCGCGGCGCGCACGTATTTACGGCTAAAGGCTAATAGCGCTACTTTCTTTACTAGTTATGGGTCCGTCGCGAACGAAATGACTCTTAGAACCGGCTCTTTCAAGGGAACGACGGGAGCCTGATCCTTATTGGGAGCCGTGTTTTCTCTTTCTCTCACTTTTTTTCTCTTCACGCCGCGTGCAGATTCGTGGTATGACAGCGGCAGCGGCTAAAAACGAAACTTTGAGAAATTTGCGTGTACGTAGGATAAAAAAAAATAAAAATAAAAAAAAGAGCATATTTGACTGTAGTTTAGCATAAAATAAATAAGTCCCGGTTTAGTCCTTTTTCAGTCCTGGTTTAGACCTGGTTCAGTCCTGATTCAGTCCTGCTTTAGCGTGCTTTCCTGCTGCAACAAAACAATCTGAAGAGCCACTTGGGAGCCAAAAGAACCAGCAGCTTTTAGTGAGCCGAGCCAAAAGAGCCGGTTCTCTAAAAAGAACTGGAATACCCATCACTAGTGTCTAGAATGTGATGCAAAAATGCCATTAAGTCAACCTACTGTCTGTAAATATGATGTAAAGAGGCAGAATAACAATAAATGTTGCTTAAATAAACCCAATTTAAAATCCACCGGAGCCAAACCTAAGTTTTTTAAACAATTCAACATTTACAGTGAATTTTTATATCACTAAATATATCGATGATTATATCGGCTATCGGCAGCGACATCTTCCATTATATTGGTTTCATATCGGCCACAGCAAAATCCATATCGGTCGGGCTCTAGTTATAAGCATACAGATTATGAACCCTCTCCCCTCTCAATAGAGCAAACCTGCAACTTGCTGTCACCTCCTTGTTTCCATGGAGAGAAGATCAAGTTTTATCTTTAATGCCATAATATAAAATATTCCAAGAAAAGCAAGAACATCTCTATGGAGACAAGCAGTGGACTATCGACCAGAAAAGTTACAATTAAATCTTTCATGACTTAATAAATAGTCATACCTTAATAACAGCCTTTAGTCACAGAGGAGATGTTGATGACAGAGAACTCAGAATCTTGTCACTGAAGGGTGCAGACGTAAACCAGCACACCTCCTTGAAGTAACACGGCTAATGAGAACTGCATATTAATATCGAACAATGATGACTTTTTTGTAAATATTTGTGCAGCTAATTACACAACAGCAGGGCACTTGGCAGAACCCAAAACTAATGAGACGAGACCAGTTTGCGCTCTCCTGAAGACACCCAGATGCAGCGGCCTCCCACACACAGCTGGAGAGGAGGCGGAGGGATGATAATTTGCCATTTAAATACAATTGGAAGAAGGAGGAAGCCCTAATTGCTGCGCGAGATTACGCCTCTGAAGCATATCTGGGCAAGACAGATGACTCGGTTGATGGGGACCAAAGGTGTAATGACAGGTGCTGTTGACTGAGCTGGGCCAGTCTCTCGTCCCATTCACATTATCAGCCCATCAAGATAGGGAAGCAATTTCACAGGCTTTCATTTCATAAGCTATGCATATCAATGCTCCATTAATCAAGTGATAAACTTCCCCAAAATGGGCCCCCGAATAGAACACATCCTTCTGCTGCCCTCAAAGAGTACGCTTTCTATCGGGATTATCTTAAGAACACACCTTTGTTCAACTAGAATCATGCCAAGAGGGAGCAGTGGCTCACCTTAGCTGTCACCTGGAGTAAGTGATCTATTTGAGATAAAATAAAGTTTAAGGCTATATTTAAATGGGCACTGCATGGGCTGTTGAATTTGAATTGACTATATTAGAAAGACTATGGGGATGAATGGTAATTGGAGGTTTTTTCTGTGGTGTCTGGATGTGCCTTGTGTGTCAGGAGTCTATCCCGCTTTGACCCACCGTCTAAACACATGCAAAATAATGGCACAATTGTACATCCAGAACAAATTCTAGTTTCTTCCTTAGCAAGTTTTAGGTTACAGTATAACATTTTATAATGCCCGAAGTTTAAAACTAAGCTGGAGGGCAGGTCAAAAACATTTGGTGGAATTGATGTCAGATTATCTCATTTATTCGACGGTTAATACGGTAATCACTTGTCTCATTCAGATAACACAAAACCAACACTAAATCATCCAAGATAATGAACTTTTAAAAAATGCATAGTGTGCATGTTAGTACTAAACATTTTATGGTAAGATTCAACATTTTTGGATCCTATAGGCCCCTGCACTTAATATGAAATTTTAAGATAATCAAATTCTACAGTGTAAAGGCAATTTATTGATACTTTGCAGTGATTTCAAGCTGGGGGTTCTACATTTGTCTCTATGGTGGAATGTTCATCAGTTGCCATGGTGAAGAATTACAACTTAATTAACTGCTAGTTTAAAGGCACTGAAGAGATGCAGTTGATGAAATTAATATCTTCAACAAAAAGGAGAGTGATTGTTGGCGAATACTGGTTAGCTTGTGACTTTAATGTTACTTGAGAGGGACTTGTTTAACAGCACAGATCAGCTCACCTGCTGTAGTTCCAGCTAAACCAGCCTTTTCTGGTAAAAATTATGTTAAATTTAAAATTAATTAATTTAATTTATAAATTGTTGACATCAGCTGCAAAGTATGAATCAATTAAACCTATACCCATTCAATCAATACCATGCCATTAACATTATAAACACATACACAAAATGTTTGTGTATATGAACATCGACGTGTATGTATAGTGTATGTGTGTATACCAAAAGAATTAAGTAGGTATTCTTTTCTGCACCCATAAAAGATGAGTTTTGTGTTGTTTCCTGTAAATAGTTCTACTGTCTTGTATCCTGTTCTATATGTTCACAGGTTTAGGCAAAATAAGTGTTAAAACTTCAGCCTAAACCCCTTCGGTCTGTAGAATAACTTTAGTGATATGCATGATTTCTGTTTAAATCAATAATCATCAATCAGTCTAATATGATGTATGATTATTATGGATGTAAAAATAACTGAAATATCGTGATATCGTATCGTCAAAATTCTCACAATAATATCGTGGACCATCACAATATATTGAATTGTAAGTCTCTTTGCTTAAATTAAGAATTATGGTGCAGCAATAGCTAAAAAAAAAGACAGAGAGAACTATATAGACCATGATCCTTTGCTCCATTTCAGTGCAGACTACAAGAAGAAATAACAGTTTTAAGCACTTATAAGTCTTAGTTCTTTGGATTAAATCTTGTCAAGGCATTTTAAGAGGAAAAAGTAGGATACTAACAGTTTTATTACCCTCCACAAAATATCACAATAAATATCATACTGTGAGATGTATATCGTAACAATATCCTACCGAGAGATTTGGATATTGTTACATCCCTAATCCTGAGCCTCCCCACGATATCGCAATAAACATCGTACTGTGAGATTGATACCATGACAATATCATATCGCGAGCGTTGGCTATTGTTACACCTCTAATGATTATGTTAATTTACTGAAGAAAATAAACCAATCAGTCAATTAACTGTATGTGCTCTTTTAATTATACTCAAAAATATACGTTGGACTTTATGCTTTTCATTTAGGTTGTGTTCATCAAGGCTTCAATTTAATAACACAGCACTGATAAATCAAAAAGCAAGTGCGACAATGCGGTCATTTCAGGTGGCTTCAAACTGTTCCCTCCATCTGGCACCACAACAACATTATCATAGGTTCTGCTACTGACATAATCATTGCAGACCAAGCAATAATATTGGTGTACTGCTGATTTTAGTGCAAGAATCTGAAGTACTTTAAATGCTTATATGCTGTTTCTTAATGTTGTATAATATCTGCTTTTGAAATATGCCGCCTACTACTTACTCTTTTTTGAGCTGATATTTATATAACTTGCTGCTGTGATATGATAACTGATATTTGCAGATACCAATATTTAGCTTTTAAAATCCATAGCAAGGAGTAAAAATTGTTGTGTGGATGTTGTGGATGTGATAGTAAAGTTCAGAAAATGTATGTTTCTCTTTAGGTTTCACTTCGTAGAAACGGTTTGACCTTGCAGCTTTAGAATTCGTTTGCTCGACGGTAGGCAAGTACTTTTTATCATTTAACCAATCGCTGCTATTTGGTAGTCACGTATGTAATGCGCCGCTAACGAGGCTAACTGGTATATTAAGGTTTTCCGGAAATCCCGTAGGAAGAAGGGCAATAACGTCTTTCCCCTTGATAAAATTCACCAAACATTCTCTTTATTCCGGCTTTAAATCCTCGATCTCGGGAATCGGTGACAACACTGAATATATGGCTCTTTGCTGATTGGCTGGTACCCGAACTTGCACTTCTGGAGTTTTTGCGAAACGTTTAGTGTATTTTGATTCCTGACCTAGTCGCTGGAGAGAAATTAAATTGAGCGGAGGTACTAGGTGGCGCCAGCATGGCTAGTTATTTGTTGCATAATTGTGTAAATATATACAGCTATATAATGCTCTTCAATTCCCATTTTTACTAATGATGATGATTGTTCAAAAAGACAAATCTGATGTACTGAGAACAAGAGTTTAAAAACACAGTGGAGTACTTCCTGTGTTACCACATGACACATGAACACACATGACACAAGAACTCAGCCTAAATATGCAGGGTTTGTATGTTAAACATGTGTGAATGAAACAAAACCCAACTCCAGGTCTGTTTATGATGAGGAAACAACATTATCGCATAGATCAGAAAATAGTGTATGGGCCCCTTAAAGCGTGACCGAAAAACTTTGATAAAGAATAGCATCAAATTATATGTATCTAACAAGCGCTAATGATGCTAAATGATCACGTCACGATGAATTCCACGTCTGTGCTGCATGATAAGACTATCTGACACAACCCGATGGTAAACTATAGCTCCGCCATTTACGCCTTACACAATGTCAAAGTGGGTGGCGAAGTCCTCCATCATAAATTTTAATTAGAGGGAGTTTCAAGTCTTTCCAGTGGTTGATGTTATTTAAGCTGCTCGGTGCGTTCCATTGCGCAGCTCCTATATTCTCTAACTTAATTGCGTTGTTTAACAAAGTGGCAATCAATCAAAGCAGTCAGTGGTTACCTGTCATCCTACTGAGCCGTGAAATGGACAAGGAGCAGCTATCTCCCCTGCACATGCCTCCGCTCTTTTCACACTCGAAGGAGAAGAAGAAATGAGAATGAAGTTTTTGAAATGTATGGATACATTGTGCAGTTTTATATCCTGAAATATGTAGACTGATGTATTAAACTATAGCAAAAGCCGTGGGTTCAAACTGGGTGTAGGTAAAACATCAGAACTAAGCCAAGACATGGGACTAAACTAAATCAAAACCATAGGGCGTATAAAGGCAGTGTGACGTCACCCAGAACTTTCAGCTCCAGGCAAATGAAGCTCACGATGCTAACAGTTATTTGAAGCCAGGTGCATATTAGGAATTTATTTATGTACAAAATAGCAAAATAAAAACACCAGGATCATGTAGAGTGGGTTAAAATTAACATTTTAAGACCAAAATAATGAGGCTCACAGCAGCAGTTACAGAGACTGGTGACAAATTTTCCACGTAAAGTCAAATGGAAACAGAGTTGATGGAGAAAAAAGAAAATGCCTTTAAAATTATGCTTTAAGATTGTTTTAAATAGTAAATGATGATGAAATGAAATGATGATGGTGAAAATATTAGTTAAATATAGTGACTAAAATGTTTATTAAAAATGGGTGAAAAAAAAAGAGAGAGAAAAGGAAATTAAATTATAAATTGGTCAAAATATCAATATAAAGGGGCCTAGCAGTGTGGTTATGCTGCACTACCACATTACTTTTGTTTTATTTAATTAAATTTGTGTCTGTGTGTGTGTTTAGGAGTGGGCAGTTCTGTATTTGTTGTGGGTGTTGCTCTATGTTTTTGTGTTTTGTTTTTATGTTGATTATTGTATTTTCTTAAATGTTAAATTCTGTTGTCTTAAAAAAAAAAAAAAAAAAAAAAGAAAACAAAAGTTGAGTTGATGAAGCTGGAAGCACCCTATGTTCACTTCCTATTTGGAATGCAGTGACTAGTGGGTTAGCTATACTACACTACTATACTATACAGTACTCTTAAACTACTATACTATTACTATACTATGACAAGACTACTCAGATTTCTAGTTAGTGTATTCTGTTTGCTGACAATGGCAAATCTTAAATCTTAAATAGATCTGACATTGTTTTTGAATAAATAAATAAATAAATAAATAAATACTACTACTACTACTACTACTACTAATAATAATAATAATACATATCTAGCCATCTGTATCAAGACTGCTAATTTGTTTTGAAAAGTTATTTAAAAAAACAAATCAAAATGATCAATTCCACAGAAGATTCAAGATTCAATTCAATATTCTTGTTGTCAAAATGATGACACTGCATAGTTTTTAATGTAAAGTGCAATACAACAGGTGCAATAACCCCAACCTGTCAACCTTAGCACAATAATGACATTAACTATAGCACATAAAAATAAACAGTAACAGTCTTAGCAGCAGCACAGAGCGCAGATCAACAGTAAAGTGCTTCACAGGGCAGTGAAATACAGTCAGATATGTGGAGTTTTAATGACACTATGCAACAATGCAAAGTCTAGCAAAAAAATCCAATGTACCTGAACCACAGTTTGCGAACCACTCACATAGACTTATCAAACAGAAATCCGGTTTGAGGTGGATATTCTAACCCTTTTCGCGCTGATCAACCATGACATGAACCAGTCACACCAATCAGAAACACAACATCTGCCATAGCCTCCAATCAACCTCTGCTAACTGACCTAACAAGCCTCCCATTAGCCACAGAATATAGCCTTGACCACGAACAGAATCTCTACGCCCACAAGTTCACCAATTCAAGCTATAAGGAGTCATTTTGTGATATTTGGGTCCTTTTTTGTGCCGTCCGCCCCGTAGGGATTATCCAGGGATCAGGAGGTGCCACAAAAGCTATTCAGTTTCTATCTCTTCAAGTTGCTCCATTTAAAAAGGCCTTTGAAGCGTTGCAGAAGTTGGCATATTTCGCAGCCCAGTCTACCAGGTCAGATGTATTTATGTGACGTTTTGACAGCCCGGTGGAATACCAAAGTTGCAGTGCATAAAATATCAGTCTTATTTTACATTAAATGTCTCAGCAAATTCTCAATCCAAATTAGGCCCAATATAATTTGTTTATGATGGCATTTTTTTAATATCTATTCACTTAAATAAAGCAGACATTATTCAGCAGCTTTTTAGTATAATGAACTCTTTCCCACTATCAAATAATACATAATTTATGGTTTCAAAAAGCAATTCACCAAATTGGCTGAGACATTAACATTTTATATTTGGAAACTGTTCTATACCACCTACTGCAATGAGCTATAATGATTAGGTAATATAATAATCAGCGTAATTGATGCTATTTTAGTGCATTTTAAGGGAGGAAATGGCCCAAAATGAGAACTTTGTTAAAATGGGTTATAATGTGAGAGATACTTTTATAAAAATATATAATGATCAGAACCTGGGCTGCCAGTACCTTAACCTGCAGATAGAGTTTTTCTTATTCTCTATGGACAAGTCATGCCTCATGTGAAAGCTCAGAATCTCCAGACTCTACCTGCAAATGGATACACGTCAGTCCTGGACACATGTACTGCCTGTCCGTCCAGGAGAGTGGATCTGTCCTTCGCTCTGGTTCTTCTTGAGGTTTCTTCTTTTCCCACATTTTTAAATCTGTTTATTTTTTGAGCTTTAACCTTGCCAAAAAAGCCAGGTCTGAGGAAATGTTTTTTGGGACAGTTCTCTATTTGCTTCTGTGAATATTGGTTAATTTGCCTGTCTGTTTCTGACCACTCACTGTTCCACTGTTTGTTTTTCAAAATTTCTGGTGGTGAAATCAACAATCTTGTTAAGCCCTAAGAGGCGACTGCTGTTGTGATTTTGGGCTTTACAAAAATAAATTGAATTGAAATTAAATTAATGAGAGGCTGCAGGTGGTAGGGTTTAAAGATAGTGAGGAATCAGATTAAAGGGAGACTTTTTAGATTAACTCAGTTTTAGCATTGAAACTAGCAGCCAAAATGAGAGATTAAATCTGCCGTTTAACACACAAGCCTTGCACATTTAGGCTTTTACCCTGTTCCACATTGCGATGTCATGTGGTAATACAGAAAGAGCTCCATTATGTTTTTAAACTCCGTATGCCTTCACTAGAACCATTTGGATCATTTCAACCTTGGAATTCCCTATTTCTACTGGACTAATGACAAAATATATATTTTTAACTTCAAAAAGCAATGTGGGATGGAGCATTTTAAGCTTCGAATAATAATAAAGGATTACTCAAACATGTGAATGAAAGAAAACACAACTCCAAGGAGGTAACAACTTTCTAACATGACTTAAAGCTCACAAGAGTCCATCTCACCTAACATAGACCCTTTAAGAATAAATCACTTTACGACTGTAGAACTCTGAATGCCGTCATTGCCAGTCTCTTAACAGTATCCATCCAACAGTTTATGGCAGTCCTGATGTCTCCTGACCTGTTTGAGCACATCTGCGGCATGATGAGTAGCAGTGCATTAGTCGTGTGATGGGGCAGAGGAGAGCAGGAACGTTTGTCCCCTGGCGTTACTTAGAGCCAAAGAAGAGTACTACATGCCCCCTGTTAGCAGCCCTAGCCTGGAGGTATTGATTTGATTTCACCTCCGGGGCCTGGCCTCAGCCGCTCCAGGCTCTTTCATACTGCGGTCTCAGATAGAGGGCCTCTGATGTTGCTAGAGGGAGAGAGAGAGGGTTGGTTTTAAAATGGTTTAATAAGGTTCGCAGGTTAACGTCAGCTTGTTTAAGATGGCTTTTATAGACGTATTTAAGTACTAGTAACTGTTTGGTATGTAACAATATACACGTTTTCATTAGTTTCTTCTTTATTTCCATGGTTGTTTACTTTGTAGATTCTCAATGAAGGCATCAAAACTATGAATGGACACAAATGGAATAGAGCAAATAAAAATTAACTCAAAATAACTCAAAACTTAATTTAGATTTTAGATCAGAGGCTCCAACCTTTTTTTTTTTCTGTGAGCTACTTTTTGTAAAATTGAAAATGCCAGTGAGCTACTAATTTTAATGGTCACCGGAAATTTTGTAAATATAAGAGCCATGGTAACCCGAAGATGAGGTACAGTTAGATTTCTATAAAACATAACCCATTATCCAGTTATCAGTGCACAAAATTAGGCATCAAAATTATACATCTACAAAGGAAATAGGCATTTAATCAAACAAATTTCAAATTCCAAAATCCCTTGGCGAGCTACTTGGAAGGGGGTGGAGAGCTACTGGTAGCTCCAGAGCTTTTTTTTTTTTTTTTTTCAGATTAAAAAAATAAAATAAAAAATAGCCTTTACTCTTAGCTTTGATCACAGCTTTGCACTTTTCCTGTTTCTGACATGGCACACATGTGAAGTGAAAACCATTTCATGTGAACTTCACCATGAAGCCAAGTGTCATATGGATAAAGGAAGTGCTCCATACACGTTCACTAGAATCATGTGGCTGATTTAATTTCTACTAAGGTAACGGTAAGGTAAAAGGTAGCTGTTAAAGGTTCACTGTGTAACTTTTTGGTAAGGGGTCCATCACTTACTTGTTTCTATGGTTATGTCATTACATTACACTTATTCAATCACAGCTGGTTTTATAGCTCAAACATACTTCAAAAACACATATTCTCCACAGATCTGACCTGTAATTTGGTCTAGTTTGGTCTCTGTGAAGATAGAAACATTTACTACAACTCTGTGAATCATTCCAGACAAAGCATCTCCATGGAGAAAAGCATCTGACAGACTCTCCACCTGAATAGTTACAACATGCACCTTTAACTTGCAAACTACAGTTTCATGACATCACAAGGTGGAACAGAGCATGTTCAACTTTAGAGATGTAGACACACTAATAATTCAGAATATGTGAATAAAACAAAGCACAAATCCAGGTAACTTTTTGAGGAGGTAACAGCATTATAGTGTGCCTTAAAGCTCATTAAACTTTCTGAAGAACCAACACAGAAAAACAAGAACGAAAAATACCAGTATATTCAAAGACATTTTCTCTGATACCAATCCGAAACTAAACACTGAGAAGGCAGGTGAGTTCTTGGAGGGTGCAAGCCAGCGTCACCATAAGGACGCTGCTTTGGTAGTTGACAGATTCTTACATGTCTCTTCATACTATAACCTCGCAGGAGATGTGGCGTATTTACTCTGGTAATTGGTCTTTCATATTGACTTTTGTGAAGTTGTGGGAGGCAGAGATTACAGGCTTAGCACGGTCTCAAACCTTTCCAGGAGCAGAGAGGATTATGAGGCAAAAGATTCACAAGAAAAAAAAAAAGAAGAAGAAAAAAAATCGCCTCCCTTCTTCCTATTTATACATTTGGAGTGTAAAATTGGCTGACTTTTCAGAACAGCTTTCCCAGGTTTAATGAATGATGGTCCGCAGTGAAATGGAAGGAATATAGAAACGCATTGTACAAACTGGAGGTGTGTATAGTCTCACTGAATCAGCACAATCCCACAAAGTAGCTAAGGAGACTTTTTCTTTTGTCTTTGTTTAATGTTTACGGCATTGTATTGTACCTGAATATAACAATGAGGTATTGATAGAAACCTGTTAAGTGCTGAAGTTTTAGCTTTAACTTTGAGACAGGAACCATCTGGAGTTTTTGTGTAAATGGCAGGTTAATTTGTCATGTTTTAATTTTTGTGCTTTCTTGTTACTTGTATAGCTTTCTCTCTAGCTCTGTCTTCTTTTGTTTTTGTGCTTCACTGTGTTTTTAAACATCTTCACTGATCTCATTTTGATACTTCCAGCACTGGTATTGTCAATCCCTACTCAACAAAAGGTAAAAAGTATCTGCTAACTTGAAAACTACCGCTTCATGACATCACATCACAAGGTAGAACAGCACAATTTAAGATTTGGAGATATAGACAAAGGATTACTCTTGTGTGAATGAAACAAAGCACAACTCCAGATATGTTTTTGATGAGGTAACAGTGGTATATGTTACGTTATAACAGTTTAAAGCTCACAAGAGTCAATTTTGTGTAATGGAGGATCTAGTAAACTAGTAAGGTAAGGTAAAGTAAGGTACCTATAACTTATTTGACATATATATGCCAGTGTATTTGACAAATTTTTCAGGCATACACTGGCTAAATCATGAAGGTGTGACAGGGTCATTAGTAATTAAGTGAGTTTTTTTATTTATATAGTGCTTTTCACAGACATATGTCACAAAGACGCTTTACAGATCATTATTCATTCACTCCATATCCGTGGTGGTAAACTACTATTGAAGCCACAGTTGCCCTAGGGCAGACAGACTGAAGCGCGGCTACCATGCCAATTGGCGCCATCAGCCCATCTGTCCACCACCATCACTCACACACACACACACACACACACACTTTCATACTTGGTAATGTGGGTGTGTTACCTAAGTGTCTTACTAAAGGACTGGCGCTCTCCTGTGACACCTTTTTGTGACTGGCGCCCCCCTGTGGCACTTGATTTTCCCCGTGGTCTCCCCTCCAAGTACTAACCAGGCCTGGCCTTATTTAGTTTCTGAAATCTGACGGGATCAGGCTTTGACAAGCTGTTATGACCACCATGTGTACCATGTCACTTCTTCTGATAGGTATATGGAAGTTTAGACAGCTACACTATGAAGAAAATGTATGTTTGATGTAGACTTGATCAACACTGTAATTTTGGCATTTTAAATAGGAAAGAAACAAATGTGTGCAATGGTAAAAAATAAAAATATGTAAATTTTCTATGGCATGACATGCAGTACAGTTTAAAATTGTGAAACAAAATAAATATACACCTAAGCTTAGGTTTTCACTTTGTAAGCAACTGTAAATCAGTACCATTCACAATCTGAAATTCAGCTACCCAAGCTTTAACACCACTGACTTGTCAACAGCAGCCTTGTTCCTTTGTCTGTGTTGTCAAACAAATTGGTCATTGTACAGTCATTTGTATTCTTGCTCCAAAACAGCTTCGAGAAATCCCGTCATTTCCAATCAAAACCTCATTAACCACGCTCTCTGATAGATTTGCAGTGTCAAGGCAGGGACGCGATGCCAAGCTCCACATTAAAGCCTGCCTGTTTTTGTATTGTAATTCTCCTGACATGGTAACCTTCTCCAACTCACCCACCCACGTCCCCCTGCCTCCAGCCAAGTGATTCAGACTTGGCTGTTTCGCCGGTCGCCAAATCCAAAAGCAATGAGAAGAGTGTTGTCATCTGGAAAAAAAAAAAAAAAAAAAAAAAGTTGGAAGGGCAAAAACACTACGACACTACCATACCCTTAATGCATTCCTTTGATAACGCTAAAAAAAAACACTGTCCCTGTAGGAGATGCTTAAAATATAAAGTAAGGCGCAGGGTCACTGATAGAAGACAGAAGGACAGAAGGATAGAAGGTTCATCTTGGAAGTCACTGATGGCCTAGGATAGCCTTGAAATGCACGGGGATCTTTATTCTCCGTCTTTCTCTCTTTCTTTCTCAACCCCGGATACAGTTAGCCAAAGGTTTAGCCGCGATCGCAGACTATTACAGCTGCACGAAGCCAAACTAAAAAGAAGTGACAACAGCGTCTCGGGGGAAGGTTGACGACGAAGGACAAAGAGGCTTGTAGAGGCAAGACGGGAGCATTTAGAGGAAGAGGAGGAGAGAGCGAGAGAAGAAGAAGGGAAGCAGATGTGAAGTAGCAACAAGGAGGGAGTGGGTATTAGAGCAATGAGCAAGGCCGAAGAAGCAAGGAGGAGATAATACTAGGGGGCACATATCAATGAAATATCAACTTTTTAATCTGCGAAATATCAAAAGTCAATATTAAGAAAATGCCTGGGGTAGTGTTGTACAATAAGGTGGAAGTAGCCTGAGAGTTGTAAGAAGAGATATGAGGTTGGAGTTTTATTAATGCAGTACATGGCCTATTATACCTCTGAGGGTGAGACCAAGATAACAAGGTCTGAGCTGGCAGTGTGGGTCAGACACAGCACAGAAATAGAATTTCTTGATCATGTAGACAAGTCTGTAATCTCTCAGTTGTCCTCGTATGATCCATACTAAAATAAAAATTCAGTTCTGTCAGTAAAGACATTTCGCCACTCATTTGTGGAACTGAAGAAGCTGCTTTGAAGAACAGTGAAATGTCTTCACTTAAAGGGAAAAGTCCGTAAATTTTGGACATAGGATCTCATTTCCTAGTGAGCCAGAGTGTTGGAGACGTGTGGAGACACTTTTTAAAATATTCCATCCAGTCCTTGTATTTGCAGAGGTCGCTGGTGCTAGGCTAGCGCATGTCAATGGCCATAGTTAGCCTACCACTAAAATCAGTCTAACCCACTCCACAAAACACCCAAAACAAATCTATTATTACACCAGACTGTCGATGTGAATGTCTGTGTCAATAGAAAAAATTTAGAAGTAAAACTGACCTTGCATTTGAAGGATTTATGTCTGAGCAGCAGCAGCAGCGAGTTGTATTTCCTGATAGAAAGCTTGGCAATGGCAGACTGATATCACCTAGCACCTGTCTTACCGGCAAAAAAAAATTCCACTGCTGCTGAGACAATAATCCCTCAACATGCGACAATTCATGCGATACAAGGTTAGTTTTATTTCAAACATTATTCTATCAACACAGACATTTACATCGACAGTGACTCCACATGTATCCAACACTCTGACTAACTAGGAAATGAGGTCCTATGTCCAAAATTCCAGACTGTCCCTTTAAAAAAAATAAAATTAAAAAAACCTTTGTCCAGTTGACAGAATAATTTTTTTCTTTTGCTATATATTAACAAAAGTGAAGCTGCCAATCTACGCCTCTGGCCCCTCCCACCACCACCAATCAATCACTCACACACACAACTCTTCTATCCTAGGCAATATGGGATTCTTGCCTAAGGACACAATGGCAGAACTTCAGAGCAAGATTCAACCTCCAAACTTCTGCACTTTCGCCTCAGAAAACAGAAAAAAAGCTATGCCAATTCAGTCTACTCCAATCGAATCGGTCACAGAGTTTTAACAGAAACAAAACTTCCTGATTGAGATGACGCATGAAACTTTCAACCCAAGGTGGATTTGTCACTGCAGTGTGTATCTTACAACAGAAGTGCAGGTTCACGCAATCAGAAGTACTTGCATCATTATACCTATAAACCACTCCAGACCACTGCGATGTCTGGGAAAAATAGACTCCTTGAAGTAATCCGAGGCTAGTGTGACCGCATGTATTGATTTTAATGACTATGAGTTTCTTGTGGCTCTTTAGACGTAAACCTGGATTAAAGCACTCTATGGGACAATGTTCATTACAGGTAGGCTCTGAAGTATTTTAGCTTTTCAGATACTTTCCACTTTCCTTTTTTTGAAGTTCTATTAAACTTTGAATTTACACCTTGGGCAATTTACAACTAACGACCTAACTAGCAGTAATTGAGTTTAACAAGTGTAGACCATTAAGTCTGCCCCAAGGACAGTGCTTCCCAACCGTTTCTGTCTCAAGTACCACTAAATTTAGTTTCGCATGTAATGGCAATTCTTTAGTGAGTACAAATCTGTTTGCTGTTAAAGGGATAGTCTAGAATTTTGGACATAGGACCTCATTTCCTAGTGAGTCAGAGTGTTGGAGATGTGTGGAGACACTTTTTAAAATATCCCATCCAGTCCTTGTATTTGCAGAGGTCGCTGGTGCTAGGCTAGTGCATGTCAATGGCCATAGTTAGCCTGCCACTAAAAACAGTTTTACCCACTCCACAAAACACCCGAAGGAAAACTATTATTACACCAGACTGACGATGTCAATGTCTGTGTTGATAGAATAATGTTTGAAATAAAACTAACCTTGCATTGCATGAATCGTCACATGTTGAGGGACTATTTTCTCAGCAGCAGCGGAATTTTACTTTGCCAGTAAGACAGGTGCTAGGTGATATCAGTCCGCCACTGCCAAGCTTTCTATCAGGAAGTACAACTCTCTGCTGCTCAGATATAAATCCTTCAAATGCAAGGTTGGTTTTACTTCTAAAATTATTCTATCGACACAGACTGGATTGAATATTTAAAAAATTGTCTCCACACGTCTCCAAGACTCTTGCTCACTAGGAAATTAGGTCCTATGTCCATAATTCTGGACTGTCCCTTTAAATTGCCAATTACACAAATTTAAACAAAAAATGCCCATAAACTCATAATTTAAAAGTGCACTGTGAACCTTGTCTGGCTGAAGGTCTGTCACCAGCTTCTTGCCATGACCAGTACAGAGATGCCTGGAATGACATTACACATATTTATCTATATGGAGACACTAGGGCCAAGTTAGACATCAGATCAGTGGAGAGGCGAGCCCACTCACTGGAAGAATGTAAGCTTTTAAGTCAATAAAAGACTATGTTATTGAGTAAATGCAAGATTGATGTGTTTAATGCAATAATACTGGGACATTCCAGACAAAGCAACATCTTCATGGAGGCAAGCAGATGATGGACGAAAAGTTACACAGTGAACCTTTAAAGATATTGTATTTACCACAAAGAACATACTCTTAAAAAAAAAAAAAAACTGCTCAGTTCCACCTTAATTTTAGACTATTCCAAGTATCTCCTGGTTAATTGTGGCGTAACCTAATGGGTCCTCATACTTTTGGCTGCTAAACACTCTGCTCTAGACTCTCCCTAATGAACCACTGCATAACATAAAGTACTGATATATTCCAGAGCTGTATTACATTTGTTTCAATTACGCGATTAGGCAATTAAAGTAACATCATCATAGCTTTAAGCACTACTCGTCCTGTTTGAAAAGGTGCTGTGAGTACATCATCTTTTGCACGCACACACACACACCCACACGTACACACACACACACACACACACAGAGGCAAAGGGCTGATTACCATTGTCAGAGGAGTGCCGAGTCAACACTTTGTCACTTCCACAGTTAGAGCAGCTCTGTCGGCCAAAGCGCAGACTGTTCAAACCCGACTCCTCCCGCCGTACCTGCCAAAAGGATATAAATTAAAATAGCGCACGAAGAGCAACTTTACCGAGCAAAAACTACAAAACAGAGTATGATTGATTCTGCAAGCACGCTGCCGGGGTGGGCCTTTTCACAGAATCACCAGCAAGTTTATTCTAATGTAAACAGGATGCGTATACAGCAGATGGAGCTTGTCCAACTGATAGTCAAAGTGGGTTGTAATACAGGTGCAGGTAGAAGCAATGATAAAATGAGTTATGCAAATAATAAAAACGCTAAAACATCGGACTTTTTAGGAGCTATTAAAGTTATGGTGCTGAAAAGTTTATATAGTAGCACATTAGCAACTCACAGCGATATAGATTCACTGTGTGCAAAGATACTATTTCACCCAACATTGAGCATAAGGGTGGGACCGGCAGACCTGACTAAGTGCAGAGGACAGACTTTACTCTAAAAACATCTACTACAACCTGACACTTACATTAAAGGTGCACTGTGGGACTTTTTCTGCCACCTCTTTGTCTCAATAAAGATTAATCAGTATAACCTTAATGTGGTGAGAAAGTTTTTAGTGTTTTTTTTTTTTTAATCCCAGGAGTTTCTGGAGGTCATTTTCAGTCTGAAGGTACAAGTCTGAGGAGCTATAATTAATGTTCTTGAATCTTGAGTTGTCCTGGATGGGAGGGCGAGATATAGTTTTGAGATGGTTGGGTCCACGAGAATGAGACAAGACAAGATTTTGACATACATTTTTTACATAAATTACACAGTTAAATTTTGACTTCACATTTTTTTATAATTTACTTTTATAGGTCTCATTGTAGCACTGCTTTTTAGATCTAAAGTTTCTTAAGGATTGTGACTTGCCGGCACTTGAAGTTTTTTTGTTGTTGTTGTTGTTTTTTAGATCATTTTTCTCATATATGCATGCATTTTGTCCTGTTCCTAATCCTGTACAAAAGTAGTTAGAACCTGAAACTTGCTTTTATCTTGTTTATGTAGCTTATTTTGACTAATTTCAGGTAATTTTGCCTTATTGTTATTGCTTCCATGGAGACAATCGGGCTACAGATTACATCAGTGGAGAGATGCTGGCAGTAAGAATTAAGGTTTTCAATAAAACACTTGTAACCACATGATAGATATATTTAATTTCATACTGTTGAACATTCCAGACAAAGAAATCTCCAACGGAAAGAAGCAAATGGCATAACCCTCCATCAGAAAAGTTACATACTGTAGTTCACCAGTGACTTTTAAACTAGTTTGCGATGCTGCCAGTGCAATTCTCTATAAGACGACTGACTCCAGCACTTCTATGTGATAAATACAGTATAATCATCAGAAACAACACATTTACATTATACTCTATGTTGTAAAAGCCTCTGACCTCCCCATGTTCATCTGCGACCTCTGACACTGTAATTTGGGTGTTTACGTGCATGGCCGACTGCATTTACATGACCTTGCCCCGTACGTGGTAATTGCAACAAAGATTAATGGATTTGACAAAACACACAGTGCTCTACGATGGATGAGCTGAATCCTATCAATCACTGTTGAAAGGTGCGTGAAGGGGGAAGAGCCGGGAGATTGGCAGACAGCTAACCATGAAATTTACTTTCTCTGACGTGGTGGAGCGCTTCCATTTTCAAAGGGATCGAGGTAATCCTTTAGGCAGAGACATATAGAGTTAAGTATGTATGAAGGGTTAGAGGGTGTGGGAAGGCAGTACTGGACTTATAGAAATCCTGTTTACTGGTATTAATTGAGGATTACAGTGACATTAACAAGATTTATGCAACTCAAATGGAATTGCATCTCATGGGTGTGAAAGTATCTGACTGGAGTAGCGTAAAAAGTTACGACTCTGCAATTACCCATGAACTTATAACTTTCATTGCAAAAGTTTTGATATACCTGTTTACTTGTCTGAAGGTTACAATTATGAACATGGTAGAAAAGACAGGGCGAGATAAAAAACTCAGTTAAGTTAGGCCTCTGAAGGTTGGTGGTTTGACATCAACATAATTGGTAGAGTAGTTAGATCCTCTGACCCACAGGTTGGTGAATTAATGGAGATGAATACTGCCTTGTGTCCTCGCCTCCAGTGTCTGCGTACATTGGTGTATGAGTGTGTGTGTGAATGGGTGAGTGGTTCCTTAATGTAAAGCGCTTTTAGTGCTTTGAAGATAGAAAAGTGCTATATAAACGCAACCATTGACCACTGAAATAGTTCCATTTTACTCATGTGAATAAATGCAGTATTGTAATGTGTGGCACTCAATGCCTTACACTTGTAATGTGCTTTACAGGCCTGTCAAAGCCCCTTAAAGTGCTACACTATAGTCATTGGCGAGGCTGCCAACCTGCTCCGACCACCACCAATCATTCAAACCACTTTCATATACTTTCATGTGGGTAACATGTCTTGAAGACACAACAACAGAACTTGGTCAGAGGGGAAATCTATCCTCCTTCTTTTGGACTGTGGGGCCACTGCACCAGCCACTGAACCACTGTTGCCCTGCAATGCCAAGATACAAGCCACATGTTTAGCACTTTTGATTTGCATTTTGCACATTTATTAAGATGGGGTTGCTCTCGCTGAAAGCAGTCAAATATGTCAAGGTGATTGGGAAAAGCTTCACAAAAGCAAAGCATACAGAGAAACTTTTGGTAAATTCTGTTAAATAAAATAGTGGTGCATTTGGCTTCTGCCAAAACCACAATCCCACAGCCAGGTTGGTCCCAAATTAAATGAATTTAATTCAATGTCCAAATTTAAATAAAAAGTGTAAACTCATGATCATGGAGTAAAACAACAACTGGTAGTTTAATGCATTCAGTATTACTGTAAATTAAACAGTGAGCTACAAACTTAAGATGCATAATATTGTAAAGACTAATTACACAGCATCTGCAACAGTTTTACTATTTTTCGCTCATTTGATAATCTCTCCATTCTCACATTGTAATAGTACTGTAATAATGACCAAAGTCAGAGATGTTCCAGTGAAAAAAACAAAAAAAGAAAAAAAAACAAAAACATGGTATTTCTTATTTGCCTTTGTGACCAGAAACATATTGTACTACTCATACCACTAATGAGTAAAATGTCTTTTCAGCTTGTGGCAGTGCTCTGGGCAGAAGATACACACTATGGAATAACAAGCATTCAAAAAGTCCCCATTCAAATCTGCCTTTTTTTCTTGGACTCCCAATTAGGACATGCATCTTGTTGCATATTAAGTACTTTTGACAAGGACTGCCTAAACCCCTGGACACACTGGCCCCCACACAAGACATAACTGGTACTGTGTAGCATGTAAAATATTATAGTACATTTCAGTGGATATAAGGCCAGGGGGACAGAACGCGCCAGTGCGGATCGGGTTAGCATACGCGTAAATAGAAAAAATTAGTGTGAATGTCCATGATGGGAGAGCATGGACACGAATAGAGAGAGAGAGAAAAGGGAGATAGCGTGCGTATCACAGCTCTCTCGACCAATTGTGGATTCCCTGCAGCACGAATTAACATTTTATATTCAGTATGTGAGTCGACTCTGGGCTTGCTGAACTCTGGTAAACTTGGCAAGCTCTGTAGGTTTCTGGCATTTGTAATTATCCATTCACATCCAGCCGCTGGGAGATAAGGCGTTATATTATTATTACTATCAGGACAATGGGATCAGAGTCTCTCATAGAACTGCATATATATTTTTTGCCATTGGAGGAAAAGTAAGTTTGACATCTGCTGTGTGATATTAATAAAATAAAATAAAATAAAATCTGCAAAATGAGTAACTATAAAATGTAAAACTATTCTTACAAAATTTGCTAAATAATTTCATAGTGGTAAAAATGAATGATGATTGCATAAAAGCTCCTTTTCTGTAAGAAGTCCTATTAAAGATGCATTGAGTAACTTTTCTGATGGAGGGTCTGTAAAATGCTTTTCTCCATGGAGATGTTATTGCTTTGTCTGAATTTTTTCACTGTATGATATTATTATAAAGCACTCTGTCTTAACAGAGACCAAACCAGGCCATGTTACAGGTCACATCTGTGGAGAGACAACCCCATTCACAGTCAGAATGCCTGTTTTTCTGGGTATGGTTTTGATCTACAAACCACCTGTAATTTAATACATGCAAAGTAGAATTATTTAATGTCATACTGTGGAACATTCCAAGCAAAACAATGACATGTCCATAGAAACAAGAATGTGACAGACCTCCAAATCAAAAAGTTATATAGTGCACCTTTAAGTAACCGAAAAACATTCAATAATATGTAAAAAAAAAAATATATATATATATATATATATATATATATATATATATATATGTGCATGATCCTGTGATTTGTAATGATTGCATTTGCTACATTTTTCAGTTTTCTATTCTCTTAAGAAGATGGCAACAAACTTTAATTCTTTTACAAAATGTAACTCTTTGGATTTATTTTAATACCAATTATTTTTAACCAATTCCTGCCACATAAGACATCAAGCCATTTTCAGTTTTCTTGTTTAAAGGTGCACTGTGTAACTTTTTGGTTGGGGGTCCATCACCTGCTTTTTGCTATGAATATATGTCATTGTTTTGCCTGGAAAGTTCCACAGTATGATATTAAACTGTGCTATTTTACAAGTATTCAATTACAGGTATTTTACTGCTCAAAAATACCTAGAAAAACAGGCATTCTGACTGTGAGCGGGGTTTCCACTCCACAGATCTGACCTATAAGTTGGCCTGGTTTGGTCTCCAAAAAGATAGAGAGGTTTAATACCATACTGTGAAACATTTCAGACAAAGCAAAATCTCCAAAAAAAAGCATTTGGGGGACCCTCCACCAGAAAAGTTACACAATGCACCTTTAAAAATGTAAAAATCTGATTGTACATTTTAGCAGTTTGCAGTAGTTCCAATTTATTCCTGACTTACCGTATGCATTCCAAGCATTCTAATTATTCACCGCAATCACGACAATGGGATCAGAGTCTCGCCTAGAACTGCACACGTATATAAATATACTTATACTTTTTTCCATTGGAGAATAGTGATGTCTGTTAAAAAAAGAAAAGCCAATCAGTTATTCTGCAGCTGCACAGCGAACATCAAGGTGCGGTGCCATTGTTCATAAATCTGTGTGAAGCTTTCATAATGACATTCAGACTAATGGAGGAATTGTCACGTACGGCCCAAAAGCAATCTAGTAATGAGTCATTTAAAAAGAACACCTGAAATTGCAGTGAAAAGTTTTGTGCTATTACTTCTTTTATATATACATCTGAAAAGTTTTAATTAAAGCGTTTTATTACAATGCTATGTTGAGAAAAACAGAAATGTGTTTAATTTAGCCGTATAGTGTGGGCTCTAACTGAAGCAAAAGTGTGTAGGTTTCTAAATGACCTCGTTGGCCACATTACATCATAGGGTCAAAGGTCATACTGGGCTTGCATTATCCATTTTTAAGCAGTAGAATACTCCTGAACTTATCATTATTTTAGATGAAACATACCGTATTTTCTGGGCTATTAGACACGCTCTTAAGCCGCTAACCCCATCAAAAAACGGCCGCGCACCCCACAAGCCAGAGCGCCCTATACACGAATGCACTCGGGTGTCCCAGCACGACTTCAGTAAACTACAAAGCTGCACCACCCGCAGTGCACGCAAACACACACGGAGCAGACACAAACACCCACAGCCACACTCATCACTCCACACGGATGAGGAATGGAACGAAGGAACAAACAGAAAACACGAGTCCAATGTGCCTTTCTGAGCCACAACTGAACAACTGAGTCAGTGTGAACACACCAACAATCCAGTGGTCCCAGACAGCACCCTCCCTACATGCCACAATTGAACAAAGCCGAGAGTCACCGTGAAAGCGCCAAGCAAAGTCCCACTGACCCATCTAACTGTTGTGTTTAGTTTAAAGTCTGGTACGGTTTATTTGTGAAAAAAGTTCAAAAATAGACCATTTAATGACAGTGCGTCTTATAATCCAGAGCACCTAATAGCCCGTAAAATATGGTAATAGTACCTAAAAAAGACAGCTTTTTTTTTTCAGGCCTCCTTGTGAATGTCGAACCCCCTACTTGTTCCTAGTCAGCTTATAGCTAGAAAAAGGTCTGTGAAGGCTCATATTTGTTAAGCTGCATTCAAACCACATTGTCAAAATCCTTTTGCTTTTCCTTATGCTTTTTCCTTTAAGGGCAGATGTCTCATACACGCGTCACGTACGCTGTTGACAAAAACACCAGGTCGTCTGTAGTGGTCTGTGGGTGCCTTTGGATGTTTTGTTTTACCGGTCTCTTTGTGACGATGGCAGATTAGGTTGAGAGAGGCTTTATTAGGTATTACCATCAATGGAGGCGATCGGATTGGCGCCGCCGTGTCTGGGTTCATAGAGGCGTTCCAAGTTTAGCGAGTTTCATCACTTGCTCCAGGAGCTCTGCATGGATGACCACCATTTTCAGCTGTACTTTTGTCTGTTCCAGGCCCAGTTCGATGACGTGTCTCCCGTTGGTACACAGATAACCAACACTAGAACATTGTCCGTGATTGGTTGACACTCCAGAGTCTGAACACAACTTTACCGACACCAACAAACAAAATGATACTGCTTCTGTTCAGTTATCGCCAATTTCAGTGCATCCATGGCTTTTATGTGATGTACAGAGTCACCTCATCTTCAGGTTCGTCTTCTTTCTCCCACTCTGCAAAAGCACTTCTCCACCTCTGTTTGACTCTGGGTGGTGTAAAAGCGTTTGTGGTCACTTTACTGTTGTTTATCAGTCGTTTCTTCTCCCACAGATTCAATCATCTACAGGCAGTGTGGAGAAGAATACTTTGAAAGTACTGAGTATTTACTTACAGAATACTGAATACCTGAATTATGATGTATTTTGTAACTTCTGATACATGGTTCATTCAGAGTACTGTATGCTGAATACACAGAACTCTTTTACATCAAGTATTTAAATTATAGTGTAAAACTCGGCATAGGGTTAAAAACAGCTTTATGTTTGTTTGACTTGATGTTTGTTACACATTACTTTATCACTAATTGGAGAAGGAAAAATCACACATGAGCAGTGTTGTCTATTTTTCTCACAATATCATGCAGTTTGAAGCTAAATTTTAAGATCAAGTACTGCAATGTATTCCGTTGATTTTAGAAAAGAAACTGTATTCTGAATTAGCCTGATTCATCAGCCGGTTTCACTTCGTAGAAACCGTCTGACCTTGCAGCATTAGAATTCGTTCGCTTGATGGTAGGGGGGTACTTTTTATCATTTAACCGATTGCTGCTATTTGGTCGTGACGTACGCAATGCACCGCTAATGGGGCGAACTGGTATATTAAGCTTTTCCCAAATTCCGTAGGAAGAAGGGCAATAACGTCTTTCCCCTTGATAAAATTCACCAAACATTCTCTTTGTTCCGGCTTTAAATCCTCAATCTTGGGAATCGTTGACAACACTGAATATATGGCTATTTGCTGATTGGTTGGTGCCCGAACTTGTACTTCCAGGGTTTTTGAGAACCATCTATTGTATTTTGATTCCTGAACTAGTTGCTGGAGAGAAATGAAATAGAGCAGAGGCACTAGGTGACGCCTAATTCTGAATACCACCAAATGAAAAAAATAACGGTACAGGAATACATGGTCTGCTACAGCTAAAGATCATTCTAAAGCTGTTCAGAACGGTTCATCTCTGTTCTATGAATGTGACTTTTTTAGTATTGAAACTTCAAATGAGTATCTTGTTTCTACACTAGTTTTAGTATTGATTAGTGTCTGATTTTCAATACTTCTGACATTCATTTTAACTTGAGCCTTGGATGAAAGGATGAACTCAGACTCTTCTTTACTCATGACTTCCCTCCACTATGACTTACTGTTACATATACATTTTTTTGTTTAGCTAAGTTAAAATCTTTCAACTCTTTCAACTGCCTCATGTGTTCCCCTGGTTAATCCACCTGCCATTCACAACCTTCAGAAATCATGGAGACAGCACACACCTCCGGAGCTTGCATCTGTATTGGAAAAGCATATTCCATGAATCTCAGCTCCCAGTCACTCCTCTTACTCCACAAAAATCCATACTGCATGTCTACTATACATTTGTTGTGGTTAATTACACGTTGTTCTTTGTGTATCAGCCCTCCCCCTCTTCCTCTCTCTGGCTCTTCCTCTCCTTTTCCCTCTTTCTCTTCCTCTCTCTGTCTTTCTGCGTTAGGGTGAATGAGGTCGCGTTGGCCCTGGCTCTGCTCTGTTGATCACTGACTATAGGGCAAGGGGAGCAGAGGAGTTGGAGACACGCTCAATATCGCAAACAATGTCATTAGAAGCAAACACTCCGGCTCCTTTGTCATTGATGGGGGAGATAATTGTCGGCTAATTTGCATAAGAAATGTTGACGGACCAAATTGGGGTCTCGGGCAAATAAGCATGTTCGTTATAGCGCCAGAGAACAATTAAAGGTGAGGAGTTACTGATGGTTAACCAATGACCTTCGGAAATGTCAATCAAAATGTTATCGGTTGATCAAAGGGTGTTGAGAGCAGGAGGGACACAAAGCACCGTCAGCTACATCAATGTTACTTGTGAGCTACGATGTATGGCAATTATAACAGTAAAGTCTCCTATAGGCTTCGATTTTTTTATTGCAGACAGTAAAAGTTTGATAACTGGGGTAAACGGACAGTCCCTTTACCTAATGACAAAACTTTTACTGTTTGGGAATAGTCGCTTTGGGTAAGTTTGACAGATCTATTGTGTGAATTAAAAAAGAAGAAAAAAAAGAAAAAACTGCAAACATGAGAAACTAAAATATCAAATTCTTACAAAATTTGCTAAATCATTTCATAGTGTTGAAAATTAAGGGTGCACTGTGAAACTTTTCAGGTGCAAGGTCAACTACCTGCTTGACTCCATGGAGATATTATCGCTTTGCCTGGAATGTTCCTTGTTATGACATTAAAAATATTAGTGAGTATTTAAAGGTTTTATAGAGGATTTTTTAAGGGAAAAGAAATACAGCGACAGTCCAAATGTTTCAAATGTTGTGCATGCGTGACACCACCTTCTTCCTCCACATAATCCCTGTGCGTCGGCGAGTCAGTTACACTAGAAATGTAGGGAGTTTGATTGACAACCTAACAGCCAATAGAAAATGAGGTAGCCTCGTTGTCTATTGGCTGATGTTTATCTGGCCTCACTATGTCCACAGTTGATAGATTTTCATTTTTTTTTTTTTTTTTGGTCATCATAATTACAAGGCTGATGTGTCTCTGTAATGGTATTTTAAACTTTCACTGACAATTTGAAACAAAAAAAAAATCCTCCATACAACCTTTAATCATTAAAGGTGTTTCTGTTGCTCAAAAATATAATAATTCCTTCTGTGAAAAGGGGTGACTCTCCACAGATCTGAACTGTAATATAGTGCAGTGCTGTGTTAGTTTTAATCTGTACTATGGAATATTCTAGACAAAGCAATAGCATTTCCACGGAGACAAGCAGGTAGCGGACCCTCCACCAGAAAATTTGCAGATTGCACCTTTAAAGATGTGATTATATAAATATTCCTTTTCTTCAAGAAGTTCAATTAAGTTACCAAATTGAAAAACATGCAATTTGTAAAGAAAAATGCGCATGTTGTGTTTCCAAAAAATGTTTTCAGTCTTCTCTTTTGTTAAAAATATGGCAACCAACTTTAATTCTGTTACAAAATGTAGCTCTTTGGATTTCTTTAATAACACTTATTTGTAGCCAACTGCTCCCACATAAAACATGGTATTTCTTATTTGCCTTTGATGATGTGTGAGACATTATGCAAATTTCTGTTAAAGACAGTGCACCTGGTTTTAATTCTTTAAAAATGTGATAAATAGAAAAATATTACATTTTAAATGGTTTGCAGTGATCCAAAATTATTCCTCACTTATGTTATGCATTCCAAACATCCTAATCATTTACCACAGTGAGTTTATAAGTGGTTTTCACAACTCTCACAGACTAAAGCAGAGTTTCAAAAATTAGCATGCTAAGGCCACACTTCAGGATTATCATCATCATAAAACATGTTATAATTAGGTGCAGACATATTTTGACCTTAAAAAATACCAAAAATATCTAAAAAACTGACATTCTGACTGTGAGTGGGATTGCCTCTTCACAGATCTGACCTGTAAATTGGCCTGGATTGGTCTCCATGAAGATAAAAAGGTTTAATGCCATACTGTGAATCATTTCAGACAAAAAAATAACATCTCCATGGAAAAAAGCATTCAGAAAAGTTGCACCATGTACCTTTAATATCACAGTTAATATAAAATTTTCGGTAAGGTATATTCATTTATCTTCTAAGAATTCGACATTTGAAGTAACCAAGTTTCTGGGCATTTCAAGTCCCAATACATCATTCTAGCTCCTTACATTTGATCCACGTATGTCACCACAGCGTAATGTTATTCCAGTCTATTATCAGCCGCGTGGTTGTGGTTTGCGGGCCGAGAGCACGAGGCCGATCTAATTACACACACAAAAAGAAAGAAAATCAGACTACCCCCTTCAGGTTTTCACGGGGTACACCTTTAATTGATTCAGTACTGCCTCTCCGCCGCTCCTGTCAATCCATCACCGCCGCGACTCCCGCTGAATGTAATATAGTGACCAGTTAGCCTCGCCGCGTACCTGCTAGCGTTAGCTTTGCTTCGCGCGTCACTCCCGCTTTGAAAGACAGATTGTATTGGCCTCCTCTCAAGCCTCGAACCCCGGTATCATAACTGGCTGTAAATTCACTCAAACAAACCAGACAAGTCCAGAGTAAAGGAGGACAGATACGCGCTGGTTTCACTGCAAAAATTACAAGCTAAGGAAATTCAGATTACTCAAATTAAGAAGATTTAAAGCTGCATGGTGTAACTTTTCTGTCCGTCACCTGCTTCTTTCTACGGAGATGTCATTGCTCTGCCTGAAATGTTCCACAGTATGACATTAAACAGCTCTACCTCACATTACCTAGAAAAACAGGCTTTCTGACTGTGAGTGGGGTTGCCTCTCCACAGATCTGACCTGTTACTTGGTCTGGTTTGGGCGCCATGAAGATAGAAAGGTTTAAAGCCATACTATGAAACATTCCAGACAAAGCAAAAACATCTCCATGAAGAAAAGCATTTGACAGAACCTCTACTAGAAGAGTTACACAATGCACCTTTAACTTCATTTGAATACATTTAAAGATGTGTTGTGTCATTTTCCAGATAATTGCTTCTTCTCGAATGTTTCACAGTATGGTATTAAACCTTTCTATCATCATAGAGACCAAATCAGACCAAGTTACAAGTCAGATCTGTGGAGAGGCAACCCCACTCACAGTCAGAATGCCTGTTTTTGTAGATATTTTTGAGCAGCAAAACCACCTGTAATTGAATAAATGTACGGTTCAGCTGTTTAATGTCATACTGTGGAACATTTTAGGCAGAGCAATGACATATCCATGGAGACCAGCAGGGGACAGACCCCCAACCAAAAAGTTATATAGTGCACCTTTAATTAGAAAACTACCGCTTCATGTCATCACAAGGTGGAGCGGAGCATTTTGAGCTCGATAGAGTAATAATAAAGGATTACTCAAACATGTGTGAATGAAAGAAAAAGCAACTCAATATATATGTATAATGTATATTTTTGAGGAGGTAACAAGTTTTTGAGGAGGTAACAAGAGAAGTGAGTGGACGATACGCCGTCCACCCACTTCTCAATTATAAAATAACAATATAAAATAGCCTATAACTTAAATGTCAAAGTGGAGGTATTGGCAATGATGAAAATGACCTGCATAGGCTCATGATATCTCCAGGACTGTCCTATAGTGACCTGACACATGAGGGAACAGGACTGATCCCAGGACTGAACCAGGACTGATCCAAGATTGAACCAGGACTGAACCAGGACTAAGTGTCGGGACGGGCCCGGAGGTGCACCCGCGTAGACCGTTGGGTGAGGACCAGACTAGAGCTCCGCACCCCATGGGGCTAAATGCAGCATTTTGTGGACCACCTACTCAGGGTTTTCTCTCTTTCTCTCTCAAGTCCAAGATTAGTCCTGGTTTAGCCCTGGTTTAGCCCTGGCTTAGTCCTGGTTTATTCCTGGTTTAGACCTGGGTCAGTCCTGTCCAGTCATGGATTACCTCACGAATCACGTACCCCACTTTAAAAATCGCCACTACACCACTGCTCACAAGAGTCAATTTTGCATAATATAGGGCCTTTATGTACAAAGAGTTGTTTTTCTCTTATCTTCAGTGTAACTAAGTATATTTTCCCATTTCAATTATAAAAAGACTTGTTTCATTGGTAGATAATTTTACTTATCATGTTAAATTTACTCAAATCAGTATAACATTTTCTTAATTCAAATCATTTTAACTAGTCTGTGTGGTCTTATACAGGTTCTGATACAGCTCAAGATCATTCCAGGTTCATTTCTGTCTTGTTAAAGTAACTTTTTTAGTATCGATACTTGCTGAAATAAGTATCTAATTCCGATACTTTTGACAACCGTACATAATGTTATCTAGGGTTTCGCACATTTACAAAGGATGACAATGAACAATGTTTTAGATCTGAGTTTTTGTAGTGTTCCCATTCATTTCCATATGTTTTCCCACGCTATCATTCGGAAGCAATAGAGGTAGATTTACTGTTTTAATAAAAGAGTAATAATTCTACAATCTTTATATCCACCGGGCAGGGGCCATGTATTTTTTATTGGAAACATGAATTATTCCACCAAACATTACGCAGTCGGAGTTATGGCGCTTCACTAAAGATAAATCAATGCGATAAAATTCCTGCAGTTTGACTTATACCGTCTGGAGCACTCACCGAACAGGAAAAGGAGTTTGGGGGTGATTGCTCTTCATTTTATGTCATATTGGCCAAGCAAATAAAGCTGGATTTATTAATAGATTGAAAATTCTTACATTTGTTATCATTTAAAAAATAGACTAGCATGTTAAATTATACACACTCAAATGTTTAAACTTGTCATTAAACTGTAATAACATTGTATTTTTCACCCATCACTTATAGCTACATTCATCAGAACAGATACTGTGCAAAAAGGGCTTTTACTACCTTGTGGTTTAGATAACTGCAGTTCTACTGTTCAGAAACATCTCATGAAAGGTGAGTTCACATTTGCACATACGGAATATCCAAATTGGAACTAAACTGTGACTAAACATCGAGCTAAACCTGGACTTAACCAGGACTAAACCAGGACTTGAATAAGACCAAACCAAGTCTTCATTAAGACTAACTAAACAGGGTTCAAACCAGGACCATAGCAGGACATGTGATGTGTCTTAAACCCTAAAAAATGTTGGGTTATTTTAGTAACCCAACTGCTGAGTCAAAGCGTGTTGGGTAACAAGTTGGATTGTAATAACCCAAAGTTGAATAAGATAATTAACCCAGTCTGTTGGGGTAGTGTTTTTTTCAAGACCGCACTAATTGAGACCCGGATCAGTCCGGAAGACCATGATAAGACCAAAACCACGGCCCACTGAGACCAAAGAAAGACCATCTTTGTAATTTTTGACATTTAGTTGTTACAGTTATTTTGGCACATATATATCAATGCTTTTTTTATAACTCTATCTCCATTTTATCTTGTGTGTTTATCTGGTGCCCGCGCAGTGTCCGCGGGCTCCAGACGAGCACATAGGCTGCAGACAGAAGCCCACTCACTGGTACAAGTTTATTGCCAACAGCAGCAGCCGTAATGAAATACAATCACACTCGTCGAGTGTCAGACCTCGAGTGCGAGTCCAAACACCCTCAAGACCGAAACAAAACCGAGTCCAAATGTGCTTGAGAAGAGACCAAGACCATAAAAAAACTGTCTAAAGGCCAGTCTTGAGACCAGTGGCTGCCCAGAGCTGCCTGCCGACCATTATCCACCTCCTCTCCTTCATGCTCCATCCGATTCAAGAGAAACATCTTTTATTTAGTCATGTGCTACAGTTTACTTCAGCGTAATTAAACATACAGTTCCATTATAGAGGACTAACTGTTATTGGTAAAGGTTCACTAACTTTTCTGGTAAAAGTAAAATCACCTGCCTATTTAAAACTTACTGATCTCCATTGACACAAGCAGGAGACACCCTCTGGCCAAGTTACATGTCAGATCTGCGGACAGGAGATCCCACACCCAGCATTTTTTTTCTGTTTGCAATTGGATAAATGCAAGCTATATATCTTCAATGCCATACTATGGAACATTCCTGGCAGGGGCGAATTGGCAATCTGTACGTTCTGAGAAAAGTCCAGAACTGCCGTCTGACCGTGGGGGGCAATTTGGGCAGAACAGAGCCCCACCACCCCACTCAGTCCTCAATGTTTTCTGTGGGCGTAATTGTGGAGGAAAGGTCCAGGGCCGTTTGTTGGTCCCAGTCCACCCCTGATTCCATGTAAAGGAAATTCATGGAAACTGCTGAGCATCATCAAAACCCACTGGAGTTTCATTTGCCCACATCATTTACTGAATATATACTTTTATTCAAAAGCACAATTTAAAGTCAAATGTGAATACACAATGCAGTACTTTAGTTTGAAGTGAACAAGGTGAGCGCGATATTGTTGTTACTGTCACTGTCAAAGTCCAGACACTACAAGTCCAAAGAGAGAGCTGTTCTTTCATGGAGGCATTTCAAAGCAGTGTTTTACTTCAATGGGAGTCCCAGCGGCGTAGAATCCTGCATACATCATACATCCTCTCTGATGCCTCTGCATTTGACATCTGCAATAACATGAAAGTCACTCCCCTTAGCCTACTGTATTTTTTATTTGTTTGACCCCAGAACTTTTCAATTGAACGCAAGTCATACTACATTTAAGATGTACTCAATGTGCTACATAATATTATGTATTTTATAATGGTCATTCAAAACAACTGCAAAAAAATCTTCATTAATCCACTAATCCAGCGTTGTCTTCTCTGTGCGTTCAAAAATCCTCTGTTCCCATTTTGGCAGTTTAGGTGCATCATAGAAAAAACTCTGGACTTCTACTTAGTTTTTAAGTCCATAAACCATTTTCAGACTCATTCTGCAGGGAAACTGTGTTCATAATGGGCATTCATAGAGGAAAAAGAGGAAACGAGCCTCCTTTCTAAATGTTAATTCCTGTTGCAGACAGCAGAGGGAGCTCTAAAGTCTAAACGCCTCATTGTAAACTCAGTTGGAGTTTATAAAGTATATTTTCCAATGCAGACATTATTTTAAGTTAGAAAATACTTATTCCAAGGTGACCAAAATGTGTTTGAAGGAGAATTGCATCATGTGTTGGATGTGCTGCGAAATATATATACTTTCAAACTTTATGCTGTTTTTTGCAATTGGACCTACCTGGATGACTAAGGGATTACACAGCCACTATAACATTTGTGTGAGCCAACTGAGGCCATGCTCGCTGTGTGTTGTAATTAACTCAAATTGCTTTCATGTAATTTTATTTTAGAATTCCAAATGGCCAGAGCAATTATTTTAATACTCAACTGAGCTGAACCCTTTGAATGGAAATGATTAGTTAGTTTACCCTTTCACATTGATTTCAAGGCAGGCTTTAATTTGGCACTACACTGCATAATCTTTATTTAGACTATTTTATTTTATTCTTTCTGTCTACTTAATGTTTGTAAGACTCAATATATATTCCTGGCCAGATAAAAGAATCACAATAATGAGTAGCAGAGTAATGTATAGTTTAAAACAAACTGACCTCCATTATTACATCTTCATAAATTGAAATGCCACAAGAACCACACCTACTGGCACACTGCAAAATGAAGGACTTGGAACTAAACCAGACAGAAGCTACTTATGGCCCTCCAAATGATGTGGTTAGACCAATGCCACTGTCAACAGTAAAAGCTTTGGTTATAGTGAAAAAAAGAAACAGCTCTGTCAAAGCAGTATAAAGCTGATGTTTAAAATATCAGATTTATTGATGGCTTAACTGTATTGTCACTGAGACAGACACGCAAATATCGCTGAATTACACAGACATGATTTTGTGTGCATTTTTTGAAGGAAATTATTATGGTTATTAAAAGCCCTGTAACAGACTTTTCCCCAGTGTATTTGAGCTTAATTTGTCAAGACCCAATATGTGAAACTAACCACAAGGCAAGGTTGAAGTGTCTTGCTCAAAGATACAGAGTAATCATTTGGTCATTTGTATCACAGGGGACTGAAAAACTGATTTTCTGCAGATTGAATGAGCAAAGCATTAAACTTAATTTGAGGTGAGAGACATTTAATTTTGCTCTAAATGATGGGTGACCAATGAGCTCCTTCATTTCACATGTGTCAAATGAATCTGTAGACAGAGCTGTGTTTGCATCTGGTTTCAGGGGGGAAAAAATCAATCTGCTACTATAAGTCGCTCAGGAGTATAAGTCAAAAAATGCGCAATGAAGAAGAAAAAAACATATATAAGTCGCACTTTTTGGGGAAATGTATTTTATAAAATCAGACACCAGGAACCGACATTTCATCTTGAAAGGCAAGTTATAGTCATAACAACAGAACAGAGAAGAACAGGCTGAAGAGGCATTAATATGATAACGTAACATATTAACAGAGCAGGTAAAATAATGGGTGTGGCCCCAAGCTCACTTCAGCAAATTTTTGAGGAGACTGTTAGGAAGCTCGGCAGGAAGGTGATCAATGACCCAACCCATGTTCTTCAGTCAGTTTGAGTTGATGCCATCAGGCAGAAGGTACAGGGTCCCAAACTGTAAACTGAACAGATTCAAACATTCTTTTGTACCACTAGCTGTTAATCTGCCAAACTCAGATAGTGCAGTTAAAAAATAATTATAAAAGGCTTAGGGATTGTGCAATCAAAACTACACATAGGTGTAGGGAATGTGCAATAATTAAATTTGCACATAGGCTAAGGGAATGTGCAATTAAAACTGCACATAGTCTTAGGGAATGTGCAATAATTAAATCTGCACATAGGCTAAGGGAATGTGCAATTAAAACTGCACATAGGCTTAGGGAATGTGCAATAATTATAACTAAAACTGCACATAGGCTTAGGGAATGTGCAACCAAAACTGCACATAGGCTTAGGGAATGTGCAACCAAAACTGCACATAGGCTTAGGGAATGTGCAATAATTAATAGAACAGAAGAATGCAAGGGCCTGTTAAGAATAATTTAAGGGTCCTGTTGGTGCATCACTCGTGGTCATACTGGTCTCATATATACTTTGTTTTATGGTGTTTGTTTATGTGCTGCTTTGTGTTGTGTTGTCCTGTTTTTTGATAAAGCATGTTACCCCCTGTCCCAAGACAAATTTCTCCCATGGGAGACAATAAAGGATTATCTTATCTTAACAGTTATTTAGATAATTATAGCATAAACAACATAAGTTTACCAAAACTCACGATCTCACTCCAAGTCACTAAATCCATTGAATTCTTCATCCTCGCTGTCACTTCAGCGCGACCTCCAGAGATAAACCGTAGATCCATGAGGTAAACAGCGCCGCTTCCTCTTCTGTGTAGCTGTCGTCAAACTCAGCATCAGTTCCAGTTAGAATTATTCTGGCCTTTCTGAATCCTGACAGGATTGTTTCGATTGTCATTGAAGTTCAGGCTTTGTCAATTCATCCAGTGACTTCCAGGAAAGTTACATGGCGCACCCGCCCGGGTGGACAGGAGTAATAGTAGTACTAGATACTGACACATAAGCCTAGAGCGCCCTCTCAAAACTGTCAGTCTGAACATCTTCGGAATATAAGTCGCAGGACCACCCAAACCACAAAAAAAAGTGTGACTTATAGTTTGAAAAATTTAGTAGTCTTTAATTTTCACCTTCATACTATATGGCTGTGCAGTGTGGGGTGGAAGCCACTGACCATGACAGGAGAGCCCTGCAGTGCAAAGTGAACACAGCCAGGAAGATCAATGGTGCACCACTCTCCTCCCTGCAAGACAGATACACCACCCGCCTAACCCCAAAGCCATGACAATTCTGAGTGATGCAAGTCAACCCGCACACAATCTGTTCAGCCTCCTGGACTCTGGGAGGAGCTACAGAAGCCTCCATTCCCGCACCACTAGACTCAATAACAGCTTCATCCACCAGGCTGTTAGGATGCTGAACTTTCTTCCCTATCTAAGCATCAGATGGCCAGGAAACTAGGAATCTACGTCTCCTTAAAAAACGACTTTGGACTTTTCCTTTTATTGTATTATTATTTAATTTAGAAGATTGACAGTAAGAATATAATTTTGACAATAAATTTTATGAATTGAATTGAATATACACAGTGTTTCTAGCTATAACATATTCAAATAACTATAATCTTTTGGCTGTGTAATAAAACTTAACCTGCGTAATAAACCTTAACCTTTGTCAAGTACTATCTAACTTTTACCCGACATAAGGTCAGCATGATAACTTAAGTGCTGAAGATCTCTTTAGAGGAAAATAATCTAGTTGTACATTTCCATAATCCTCTCCCATGTATTACAGACTTAACACACATGAAAACTGAACATATAATTAATCTTGCCATGTTTAATCTACAAGTCATGTGGCGAATCCACCCTTAAGCTTTTCCACATACAGGGACCAACAGTGCATGCTCACACTCCCTCCTCGCATTTTTCCACTCGTAGCCTTTCCTCCAGCCAGGCCCTTAACTCCCTCCATCTTGAATGCTAGACATGTCAATCAGGGCTAGAAGACAGAACACTCATGTCCCAAGGAGATTATATGTCATCAGAGGATGGAGGGACTTGCAAATCCCTCTCTCCCTCCCGCCCTCCCACTCTCCCCTCCTCTCTCTCTGAGGGCTTGCCGAGTATAGCCCATCTCCTTCTCTGTGATTAAAGTGGGAGATTGAGTGTATTTGCGCAGCACACAGAGAGGCTCATTACAATGCACTATCATGTTGTTGGAAATAGCCCCAGCCAGTTGCTCTAATCCAGACTGTGCTTAATGAGGGGCCACCCAGCCTCTTCAGGGGCCCAAGTAGAAGTCACAGAGACCTGGAGGGGGAAGAGAGAGCCAAGGAGGACATATCAATCTCCACAGTGATTGAAAAAATTACAATAATAGACTTGATATTTGGACGCCGTTTCGTAGCAAGCTGGGTCTGGTCACAAATGAGAAACGTGTCAGGCGGGGGAAATGAGAAAGTATAGATGGTGCTGGCGAAGCGTGTCAACAGCTCGTGCGGTAAGAGAACGCTGGACTTGGGCAAATGAGATGTTTCGGTGATTAAGAGAGTATTGAAAAGATGATTGGTGTCATTATGTCCTGGACTAGCTCAGAATGTGCTTCAGATTAGGCCTGGAACCGCCACACTACACAATGTATCAGCAAAACAGCATTGGAAGTGATACGTAAAGACTTTGTACAAACCTGATTTTGACACCGCGAAAGTAGAAAGTAGGTGTTCAAATCTATAGTTCTTAGCTCTCACAAACCCTGCACATATCTAGAATTAACCTGCATGAATTTTTAGGGTGGTTGCATATTTTCTCCCCATGCATTTGAGTCTATTTGATAAGCAGTTGCTCAAAATAAGTACGCTGTGTAAAGTCTGCATTTAACTATAAAGGATTTTATGGTCTGTTAATCAGGAGGGGCTTGGTTAGCATGCTAGCTGCTGTTAGTTTTACTTCGCTCTGGTTCTGAAAAGCGCATATCAGCACATCAGGGTGAATAACTGAATGATTCTTTGATTGCATAAGGTACGTGAGGAATAACTTTGGACATCTGCAAACTGTTTAAAATGAACTAGTTCTGTTTTTCATGTTATCAAAATGGTAAAAAATTCGGTACAGTGAATTTAAACCTCTTTCTTTGGGGTTTCAGATCAAATTTTGCCACTACATTTTTGAAAGCTTTTTACAACCCTACCCTACGGAATAAATAATGTACTCATTTACAACAGTACAACTAATACTTTTATATAGTGCCCTCATTCAGTGGTGGTAGTCACAGTTGCCCTAGGTCAAACTGACAGAAGCAAGGCTGTCAATGTCCGACATCACAAACCAGTATGGGTGTAACAATATTGGCGATATCACAATATTGTCGTAGTAAAATTGCCATATTGTTGTGGTCTCGTCACGGTATCAAACTGTGTGTCTTGAGGCAAAAATACACATTTTCAGACCATAATCCTTTGCGGCTGTGTCATCGGCCCTTTGTGGATGCACCAGCGGCTTTTAAGTCTGAGGTCCAGAAGCATTTGAAGCATTTTGAGTTTGTCATGACATGAAACGAGAAACGAGAAAAGGTGACGGACAAACAACAAACAGTATGCAGACACTGTCAATGCACCGTGCGGTTCACCTCGGGGAAATTCTAGCAACATGAGAAGTCACTTGATAAGCCGAGACGCTGAAAATCTGCAAGAATGTGTTCAGAAAATCAAGTTGGGGACAAAAAACTATACGTGAGGCATTTACAACAGGTGGATGAAGTGTCTTGCTCAAGGACACAACAGCAGAAAGGGCACTTCATTGAAACCGTGCCAAAGCCTATATTTTTTGGACAATAGCCACAATGCAAGTTCACAGGCGTAGAACAAATCATTTTCTACATTATTAATAGGCCCTTTTCGAGCAAATTACAGAAATGGAGCATAGGGCATAACACAATAATCCCAGTAATGTAATATGAAAGTCTAATTGTCTGCTTAAGGTCAGTGGAAATTAAGACAGACCTAAAGAGATAAAGCCAGTGTGTTCGGTTTTTACAAAGTACATTATCATGCTAATGAAGGAGGAAATAGAGGTGTTCTACACAACTAAAGGAATCATTCACAAGACAATGCAGCATATAGTTTTAAAGCTGCACCATGGAATTTTTCTGGTGGAGTATATGCCAACTCTTAGACAGTATATTATAACATTATCTATCCTGTATTTATACTATTACAGGTATTTTGATTGTTAAAAAGTTGCGCAGGGGTGCCTTTGAAAACTTTTCCTGGTGAAATTACCTGAGTAAAAACAATACTGTGGAATATTCTAGGCAAAATATAATAGCATATTCATGTACATAACAAAAGTTCTATTGTACTTTTAAGTTACCAGCTTTATAACTTTATTCAATATGGTAATAGTCACATTATTATGCTGATCAGTAGTCTGCTTGTGTGCTATTCTCAGGCCTATATTAAGCTGGAAATCATTTTAACATTGTTCCATTAGCAATTTTCATATCCCCTAGCGGTCAAAACACACTCAAATCAAGAAAAAATTCAAGCTATTTTCATTCATTAATAATGATGTACCTGATTTTTGCTTTTAAAAACATGAGAAACAGAACTATTCCATTTTAAACCATTTGCACTGCTCCAAACTTGAGCCTCACTTTCTTGACACATTTCTAGCTTCCTAATTAATCACTGTAGTGACATCATGCCTGCTTTTCACAATTTGCAGTTTTGTGGTTAGAGTAATGCTCTTAACAACTGGCATGCTAACATTTCTTCCTGTTTCATGGAGGATAAAAATGCTTTAGAATTGGATGCACACATTTAATTTTTGACCATGAATCAGTGCATTTTGAGGTTTTATCACTTAAAATCCTGTATTACGAAAAAATGACCTCATCAAAAACATACCTGGAGTTGTATTTTGTTTCATTCACACTTGTTGAGTGTGAGTAACCCTTTATTATTAGTGTGTTTACATTTTAAAAGCTCAAAATGCTCTGTTCAATAGATTTCATAGATGTCATTTCCAGAACTGAAATGATCAAAATTATTCTAGACAAGAACTCAATAAACAGAGCCTAAATATGCAGGGTTTGTGTGCTAAAATTTATGGGAACAAAACAAAACAAAACACAACTCCAGGTGTGTTTGTGATGAGGAAACAACATTATAACATAGATAATAAAATAACGTTACATGGACCCTTTAAAAATCCAACATCTGGACTCACCTGTCTTTGAATATAAAAGAACAAAGATGGCTGCCCTGCCTGTTGCCATGCTCCTGGTGTGTTCAAATGTCTCTTGTCTTGCTTTGAGTAGTTCCAGTGTCAGTGATGGGGAATACTGAGCACTGGTGCCAGCTGACGGACACGCTCTCCTCACCCACATCCTGACTGGAATCAATCTGGAGGAACACACACAGATGTTCAAAAAACCTCTTCTGACTCTTCACATCACAAGCACTGCTCTTCCCACTGTAGTATGAGCCCTCATACTGGTTATACACTCAAGGTGATATGCACATACAAGTGAGATGTATTCTTTTTTTTTTAAAGGGGGGTATTATGCTATTTATTTTTAGCTTTCTATCATGTAATAATGTTGTTCTCTCATCAAAAAACATGTCTGAAAAGGTTTTACAGTCGTCCCTAACTATAAGGCGGTTCACCTTTCGCGGTCTCGCTGTTTCGCAGATTTTTTTTGGTGCAATTTTGCATGTTTTTTTTTTTTTTTTACAGTGTATGAGCGCGCATTGTGTTCCTCCCCCTGCATTCTTATTGACTAAGGGACTGTAGACCATTATCAATCACCCTGCGTTCGATTATCTTCCAACTCCCACTTGGACCTCGGATTTGACGTCACGTCCGCCCTTGAAGCATATTATTATGTTTCACATGTCGGACTTGGAGAGTAACGTGTAGCCTCACCACAATGCCGACTACCACACCCATAGGCAGTGATATGGATGTGGTAAGGTATTGCAGTAAAACGAGTGACTGAAATTGTAATTTAAAGCACCAAAGTTTCCAAACACAATGAAAACAGTTCACATTTACACGTCACAGTGGGCAGAGTCATCTTGGCTTCTGACGCAAAATCCTTGCTCGGTCTACTTTTTCTGCCGCCGAGTTCCAAGTCACGCCGTCCCGAATGCAAGGTCAATCTCCTATGTGCCGTGTCTCCTGTACAGTACAGAATGCATTCAGCTCGCCAAATTTACATAAATGTTTGATTGCTAGCAGTATGATTCTGAAGTGCTGTATGTTTGCAAGTTTTTTCCCCATCAAAACGTTGTTGACGAAAAGTTCTGCACTGACAAAGGCTCCTGCAGTCACACCCAAAAGGCAGAGAAAGATGCTAACCACTGCACAAAAAGTTGGACTTCTAGACATGCTGCAGGAAGGTAAAAGCAACATGGCTGTAGGACACCATTACAGAATAAATTAATCTTCGGTTAATCTTCACTCTGATTGCATCATAGTGCTCTGAAGGGGGAGTGACTTAACGTGAAGAGCAAAGGGAGGGGAGACTCCCATGTATTTGAGTAGAATTTGTCTCGCCCCAGTACAGATATATGGTATAAGCGGCTCTTGAGGTTTGTCCACATCTAATAATAAAGTGGTTTATTATTCGGCTATCTGGAAGTGCGCAGGTAGCATGCTAGTCATCATTAGTTTAACCGTAACTTCTCTCTGGCCTCTGAAACGTGCTTGTAAACTCATTGTGCCACTTTGTAGGACCTCTTTCACCACAGCAGACCTGGAGTTAGTCCTTGTTTGGCCCTTCTGGGAGGTTGTACTTTTTGTACATAAAGTTACATTAAGCAACTGTCTGTTGTACTGTCTGTAGTACTTTAACAAAGATATTTTCATAACTGGACTCAAAACTAACAAACTATCCCATTTCCTGTTATAAATAAACATCACTGAAAATTCCCCTTTAAAATGATTTTGGCTTGGACATTTTCATCACCAAATTACCTGAGCTTTCCCCATGAAACAGCAGCACATTGGCAGCAACACACAGCTCACCAACACGTTTCCTAGTGATGCCAATTACCGGCCAAACACATCACCAAAATCACCAAGTTACACATCACAGCACCGAGGGGAAAAGCTGATAATTGCCAACCAAACTCACATCTGAATTTAGTTTTTAGGAATTTTTATTTATTTATTTATTTCATTTTTCATAAAGTAAAACCCCTTAAATTGTGATGGTAATATTTTCTGACTGAATAAATCTGTTTAATCACATAAATTTACCATGTTTTATGCAAGAAACTCTGACTCAAGCATTTAGCAAAATTACCTTTTTATGAGCTCTTAACAGGTCAAAACGGTTGTCTTGCGCTCAGGGATGGGAGCTCAGAACATTTCAATTTAAAACGACTAGTATATCACCTTTTCCTCGTATTCCCTGTCACGCACGTAGGCTTCAGGGATGTTGCATAGTCATTTTTCACACACTGAAGTACCATCAATACAAGTCTGTTGCTCATTTCAGTGTATCGACTGACATCATGCTGTAAGATGATCACTAAATACCAAATGAAGACGAAGAAGCAAAAATACACTACCAGTCAAAAGTTTGGAAACGTATTTTCATGTACTTCTCTATTTCCATAATTATTTACATTGTAGATGCTCACTGAAGGCATCAAAACTATGAATGGGCATAGAAAATAGTAGTAGCAGTAAGAGAGAAAGAGACATAGACACTTTATTTTAACTGTGGAAAATAGTAGTAGAAGTAGTAGTAGTAGTGGTAGTGGCAGTGGTAGTAGTAGTAGTAGTAGTAGTAGTAGTAGTAGTAGTAGTAGTAGTAGTAGTAGTAGTAGTAGTAGTAGTAGTAGTAGTAGTAGTAGTAGTAGTAGTAGTAGTAGTAGTAGTAGTAGTAGTAGTAGTAGTAATAATAAGGGTAGTACTAGTAGTAATAGTAGCAATGGTAGTAAAAATAGTAGTGATAGTAGTAGTAGGTGTTGTAGAAGTCGTAGTGGTGGTGGTAGTAGTAGTAGTAGAAGTGGTAGTAGTAGTAATAGTAGTGATAGTTAGTAGTGTTAGTAATACTAGTGGTAGTAGGAATGGTAGTAGTAGTAGTAGTAGTAGTAGTAGTAGTAGTATATTGTAGTTATTGTTGAAGTAGCAGTAGTGATAGTGGTAATAGTATGAGTAGTAGTAGTACTAGTAGTAGTAGGAGTAGGAATAGTAGTGGTAGTAGTGATAGTAGTAGTAGTAGTAGTAGTAATAATAAGGGTAGTAGTAGTAGTAATAGTAGCAATGGTAGTAGTAAAAATAGTAGTGATAGTAGTAGTAGGGGTTGTAGTAATAGGGTAGTAGTAGTAGTAATAGTAGCAATGGTAGTAGTAAAAATAGTAGTGATAGTAGTAGTAGGGGTTGTAGAAGTAGTAGTGGTGGTGGTCGTAGTAGTAGTAGTAGTAGTAGTAGTAGGAGGAGGAGGAGGAGGAGTAGTAGTTGTTATTGTTGTTGTTGTTATTGTTGAAGTAGCAGTAGTGGTAGTGGTAATAGTATGAGTAGTAGTAGTACTAGTAGTAGTAGGAGTAGTAGTGGTAGTGGTGGTGGTGGTGTTAGTAGTAGTAATAGTAGTGATAGTAGTAGTAGTAGTAGTAGTAGTAGTAGTAGTAGTAGTAGTAGTAGTAGTAGTAGTAGTAGTGAACAATACATAATAAAGAATTCAAACATTGAATGAGATGTTGTGAACAAACTTTTATATTGTATATTCAAATATTCATGACACCAGTGAGCAAGAACCAAAACAAAATAAATTTGATCTGATGAGAAGTGTTGTACAAGTGTGTGCGTGTGTGTGGGTGTGTGTGTGTGTGTGTGTGCGTGTGCGCGTGCATGTGTGTGTGTCCCATATTGTTTTCCTTTTTAAAACCATTTGAAAACATAATAGAGATAAAATGACTTCCTCTGTCCTGTTGTCTGGGCACATCCTCCCATAGGACACTGTGTACATATCTCTCCATCCCCATAGCGCTCTGCCTTTCATTCTATTAATTTATTTAATACTTTTGGCTCCACGGGCTTTTAGTGTAGTGCAAAAGAGTGTCCATGTGGTTACAAATAATTGTGTTGTATTCAGCTTTGTGAATGCAGCAGCGGGGTGTCCTTGTACTGTACGTCCTGCATTAACCGCGCAATTACTCAGATAATAGCGACCTGGAGTGACAAAAATATTTCCATCCAAGAATAACAATGCAGACGATCTAGCTTAGTTACATTTTTCAGTTACGTGTACTTGAGTAACTTCTAGCATGCTACTTTTCCTGATATTGACTGATATTTTTATTGAAGTAACAGTACACTTTCCTTCACTAAAAAATGTATTTACTTTTCCCACTGTGAGTAAGTACAAGTATTTTTTGCTCCTCTCCTTTAGACATGACTTACTTTTTTAATTTTGTGGTCTACCCTTTAAAATTTTCATATTTTCAGCATAATTTAGCCCGTAAATTTATGTTGACTTTACATTATCAATCAAATGCTACGTTATGACCATGTTTGCAAGTACACAGCATTTTATCATTTTGTAATTTCTGGAGTTTATCAGATTATTGAAAAGTCATGTAAACGGTTAAATCTGATGTGAGTAATCTGATTTTGTTCTGTTTTTTACAATGAAAATTCTGCAAGAAAATTCTAATAAAACTGAAAATACAATAGTTACTCTAAAAATCAATGCGTTCATTCCTTTCACTGACTGACACGAGGCACTTGATGTTTATGATGATCAGATTTCTTGTATGCATGTAACCTCAGACTAAAAACCGATCTATTTAGCGGGTTGTCTGATTATTCCTTATATTGGTGATTTTTACATTGTTGATACAGGTTCAGATTCATACTCCCATAAAAAGAGCAGGAGTCAGGTTTTGTACTTTGTCACAAAAGACACAAAAGAAATTCACTAATGTTTTCTGTTTCTATTAGTGACTAGACCCTAGAACTTACAAAATAAATCTGCATTTTAATCTGCTCCCCCATCTGTATTAAATATCACAGACCTAAAAAATGTGACCCATCTATATTTTATTATTATTTTCCTTATATTATTCCTTATCTGAGTTTTACTGGTACTGGTACTCAGTGTATGTGGAGTATTACTGAGCTCAACACTTGAAGTATACGATGCTGACAGCGCGCTCTCTGCTGTGTTGGATAAACACACTGTTTACAGAGTGTAATTACTCCAGCACACTGCTCACAGATGTAAGCTTGTGTCTATACACTGTAAACATATGCTGCCATCTCAAAACATTACCTGCCATCAACTCTACATATGCTAATGTGAGCACAACAGCATGCATCTATTATATGGGCACTGCTTTATGAAGTTGCGTCTATAAAAAAAACTATTTGCTCTTTTACAATCATAACTGAACTCGTGTTGCCAGTGCCTTAACTTTAGAAAGAGGACACATACACGTTGGTCTCATTCTCCGTATTAACCAGCATGTTCAGTGTTTTTGTAATTAAAAATAAATCTGAATTATAATTGTTACCAGTAAGATCGATTTGATTTGAAAATATTTACCTTGTATTTGGGGACACAGGCAGTGGCAGTTCTAGGATTTTTCTGAAACAGGGGCCATTAAGGAGCCACATGTTAAATACAGTAAAAAAAAAAAAAAAAAAAAAGAAAGAAAGAAAGAAAAAGCCCTCCACAGGTCTGTTTCTTCTTCTATTAAGTTGTATTGATGCAATAGGTCTACTGCCGCCAAGCATTTGGGGGTGGAATTGCATCAGTGATCATTGAATTCTTCAGTTGTTCTTCTCATCAGTTGATTGACAGAACAGGGGCACTTCAGGGGCCAGTCAGATTAGAGGTGGGGCCAGAACCGCCCCTGGACACAGGTCATGTTTATGAAATTTAAAATGAAACTCTCATAGCTTGAGTCTTTGTTATAGAGAACCAGAAAGTCATTGCAATGTATATTTTTGCTATATCAATGTGTAAAGATAAACTGGCAATGTTAAAACTTTTACATACATTTATAGAAGCTTTGAAATAGGTTATGACAAGCTAAAAAACAGTTTCATAATTTCAGATGGTGGGCAGAGTCCTTTATAATTTTAGGGGCAGTTGCAAGACATATGTAAAACAAAAATCCACAGCTGATTTGTCAGGGATTAGTTCCTCAATCTTCCCAAAGTAATCCTAAATTTCCCAAAGACTGGATCATAACCCTCAGGTGGGTCACAAGAGATTTTTTTGGGGGTCACCTTGTCAATATCTGAATGTAGATCTGCAATATATTGGTCTGACACATGTTTCGTATAATTTTTAATCTTTTTGTAATTATTTTATTGACTATTTTCTTCCAATATTGCTGGTTCAGTTGAATGTTGAATTTTAATGTCCAAATAGATGACTTATGGATACCTTCAGTGACTGTTTTTCATTGTTTAAAATTTGACTAATACTAATTGTTCAGAGAGACACGATCACTCAGTCAACAATAAAATATCCTCATTAATGTTAATGATATGTTAAAATCCACCTTTATTTTGTGATTTACTAATAATGTCTGTTGACTTGGGCCACGAAGGTTTGTGATTTTTAAAATATGGGTCCCCAGAAAAAAAGTTTGGGAAACACTGATCAAATTTTTTTGGAGGCCTTTCCAACTAACAACAAATGTTTGTAAAGCCATTTTATTTTGAAGCTACTGTGGATGAAAACACTATAATTTAGAGTAAAGTAAATAAGAGTAAGTAAAAAATAAAACTAATTAAACAAAGATATGTGCATTTTGTTGTTCTATTTAATAATACAATTTTGACCTGCCTTGCACCACAATTTCACATAGACAGTTTCAAACATGACACAAAGCTTTTTATAGAAGAGGATGCCAAATCAAAGGTGCTCTCCTGAGACAGCCTGGGCACAGTGGCACAGGGACCCAGCCAAACGCCCTGTTACCCTAAATCAAAGTCACAACACTATTTTCTCCATCTATAAATCTCACCCAGAGAAAGTACGCATATGAACTCACCTCTTCCTGGTTCTGCGTCGCTAATGACCCATATTTGTTCACACTGATTGCCTGCTCCAGACTGTGTTGTGCTGTAGATCTGTCTGCCCAAACGAGGCCTTCATTAGGGGAAGTTATGCACGAGGAGGCGGCTAAAACACTGGCAATTAGCATGCTAAGCTAATTGTGTTTATTTGCACTTATCACAGAGATTAGGGGCTCCTGGGAGTACGAGTCCAGCACAGGAGCGCAGAGTCCCAGTGCGGAAGATGGTGACAAATGGACTGGCCACTGTTTATCTCAGAGGCATTGTTGGTAATTTATTTTATATTACATTTATATTATATTATTATGTCACCCATAGCGTTCGGCTCCAGTCAAATGAAGCTCATCGAGGTAATCTGGAGTCCAATTCGATATTTGGAATTCTAACGTGAGTATCATAGCAACCAAGGAGCCATTCCAGAGAGCTTGTGCCATTGGAAGCAACCACAGGGGAAGAAGACCTGAAATATTTTAAATAAATTATATATGGAATTACTGGAGAAATTCAATTTGTCAACTGGACAAAAGTTTATTTGGTTGAATATGTTTTGCAGCTCATCCAAGCTGCTTCTTCAGTTCTGGTCAGACGCTGATGGACACTTCCTTATATTTGCCTGAAGGGAGGAGCTAACTACAATGAAACTACTCTGAAACTAACACATCTACTTGTTTACAGTTTCTGTTAGTTAGTTAGGCCTATTGAAGTGAGTGTGGGGTCATAATAGCATAATCATTCAGGGCCATAATGGAGCTTTCACACCTCTGGGCCTGACCTGACTATCCCTTTTGTTTTGTTTGTTCGGATTTAGGTTTGAGGATGGATTTGTAAATTGGAGACAGCTGGTGTCTGAATCCTCTGTTTGTGTTCAAAGATGGATTCTCTTTCTTAATAAAAATGGCCTCTTTAACTTCCCTCTCAAACCAATTCTTTTCTCTGGCTAAGATCTGTACCTCACTGTCCTCAAAGAAGTGTCCCGAGGCTTTTAGGTGGAGATGCACAGCAGACTGAGGTCCACTGCTGCTCTTTCGTCTGTGCTGGTACATGCTCTTGTGAAGTGGTTGTTTCATTTCTCCATTGTAGAAAGGAATTATGTTGCAAAGAAAAAAAAACTTCAATAACTTATGTTTTATATTCAAATTCTCAAAGAGGCCATCATTTGCTTTGCTGAAAAATATTTTGAGTTTATAATTATTTTACTTTTTTTTCTTTGCTACATAATTCTATATATCTTGGTCCATATATTTGATATTTTTTGTATTGAATGAGAAGGCGTGTCCAAACTTTTAGCCTTTGTTTTAACATACACTACCAGTCAAAATTAACAAGACAAAATGCATCAGAAGTGAAAATCAATCAACCAATATGAGGAAACATTGTGACACACTACATTTATTACTGTGTTTAATTAGTGATGCAAACCATGTATTCCATATCCACTTTTCTCAATCAAAGTCATTTTTGGGCTCTACACAAAAAGTAGGCACGTTTCAAAAAAAAAAGAAAATCTGATTGTCCACTATTTTGCACAGTGGCATTGTGGGTAGCACCTTGGACGTCATCTGACTCCGATGATCTATTAGTCCACCATAAAGAAATCCATTTACATTATCAGCCTCTCCTCCAGTTTATGTGAACAGTAGTAAACTGGAGATGCATTGTGTCTGTGGATGCGGTCAGCTGCCAGCACTCAAATAAAAGTGTATTTACAGTGTTGAGTTCAAAACAATTTCCATATTTAGCCCAAGCTCAGAGGACCAAGATCAGAATGGATAGCCAAAAACTGAGTAAAGTTACTTTAAACTAATATTACTCAAGTACAAAGTAGTAGTCCAAGAAATTACTCAGGTAAGAGTAAAAAAAATATTTGCGAAACTATTACTGAAAGAATAACTGTCATGGACAAATCTAAATCATACTATAATATACTTATAGAGTTAATGTAGCTGTAAGGACAAATTATATAAACGCATTTTTTTTCTTGTTTTTTAAATGATAGGACACAAAAATGAGGAAAAAACTAAATCCAATCTGATGGAGCAGTGGAAGAAACTAACCTTACACAGCAAGATGGATTCCAGTGATATTTGTGAGTTCACAAACTCACGAGAATCCATCTTGTCTCCCGCTGGTGCAACAGGGCCTCACAGGTGGTGGGCGACCAATCACAGAGCAGCACTGAGGTTTGTATGAAAGCCAAAGGTGAAGTGCCCCAACAAACACCGACAGATGTACTTCAGCCTATTTTAGCATCAATACAGACAGTTTTTGATGTCAGAAGGAAAGCTCTTTGTGGATTTGTGGACAGGGAATATGTCTGTTCTTTTCTCCCAGCTGGACGTAAAATGATAAAAGTTAGATTGTTCGTGTTGTTCCACTGTGATGCTTCGACCAATCAGATTCAAGAAGTCACCCTTTCACTTTGAGCGAGAGCCGTTCCAGATTGATAATGTGTAAAACTCAATTCAGAGTGACACACATAGCAATCTGGCTCGAGGATGTTAGAAAGAAACACGAATGTTCAAATAATTTAATATTGTTAACAAAAAGCCTTTGTCCCTTGTAGACCTTTTTGGTACTCATGTCAGAATACTTTTACACAACAAATATGGTGCTAGAAAAGTACTCTAAAAAGTATAATTTCTTCTCAAGTAAATGAAGGTGAGTGAATGTAACTGTACAATCCACCTCTGAGGAAGATTACAGTCATATATCTCTCAAATGAAACGTGCGTCTCCAATCTGAACACAAGCACTAATAGTGACATTTGAAATGAATGGAAAGCTGTGAAGGATGGAAGCTAATGAGCCAAACATTTATGCTAATGATTGCTACGTGTCCATAATTTAACCAACCTTCTCCTTTGACAAGCGTGTTATTGATTGAGGGTTCAGAGTATCACGGCGTCAGTACATTATAGAATATCTGACTCAAAGTTTATGATAGGATTTTTTTCTTCTCTTCTCATTTAAAAAGCCCCATTTCCGCAGCAGAGTGGAGTAATGATCTGTTGGTCAGTTCACGCTTCACACAGGCACTGGGTTTTCATCAAAATTAATGATGTACAAACACCCATAATTAAATATAGGTCAGCTTGGATTCCTAGCTGCTTATGGCCACTCAGCAAAGGGTGAAAGCACACCGTGGGTCCATGAGCAGCACTGAAGAACTGAAGTGTTACATAAAGACAGGGAGTTTTCAGTAAATTGCTGATAAATACAAAAACACATATTGACACAAGCAAGCTGTTTAAGATGGTGTTATATTTTGTTTTAGCCACAACTTTAGAGAAGTGATCTTGGATCTACTTTTGAGTTAGAATTGAGTATTCAACTTTTCTACTCTGGAGGCTGATTTCAGATTTTTGTGTTTTTAAGCCTCAAATACGCAGTCACCGTCTAAATGAAGGGCACTTCCCATAAAATATTTTGTCGTTTTTACCCGCAAGTGTTCTCATGTAAAGAGGCCCTAAATAGCTATACCCTTTGCTTTGATCACTACTTCATGGCATTTTTTAAACACTGACAAGGCACAGCTCTAAAGAGAAAACCATCTCAGGTAACTTCATGAAGATCATTGAGAAAAGTCCACCGGTTTACCCTTTGCTGTCAACAAAGCAAATGGCGACTCTGTGAAGATTTGAATATAACAGATAAAACAACATTTAGTTGAGTTATTTAACTTTTTTGTTGGTTACATAATTCCACATATCTGGCATTGTGTATTTGAGGTTTGCATAGGTTTCTGATCATTCTGTTGTACAACTTGCATGTATTAAGAGAAATAAAATATGTTGTTTCTCAAATGGATGAGTTTGATGGGGACAGTTTAAAGTCCAATGTTTTGCAGGAATGAGTTTTGAACGAATGAGTACAATCCAATGTGATGTACTTGAGACAATTTGTGTGCACTTGTTTTTAAAAAGAAAGATCTAAAATTTGTGAGAACTAAAGTAATGATTTTGAAATAATAATGTTGAATTTAAAATATTATTTCAAGATACCAAGTTTTTTTTTTTTTTTTTTTTGGCTTCATAATACATAATACCTATCTGACATCATGCATTTGATATTTTCTTATGTCTCTAAAATGTAAAAACACTGAGTAAGGAGATGTGTACAAACTTTTGACTTGAAGTGTATGTCCTCACAGAGTCAGTACTAGTAGCTGTGAAGAAAAAGTGTGCTGTCTAGAAAGAAAAGTGTTCTTTGAATGTTATTAACAATGAAAGCTTTAAGGAAGCAGAGTTGTTGTCAAGCTGAAACTCAAGGATTTCACAAATCACTCTGAAAACTCAAATTTGTCACAGTGCCAGAGTACAAACATATGAAAGAAGGTCTGTCCCTGGGAGAGGTGTAGGACAGTTTATGGTAACAGATAAAATTCATGCAGTACCCACAATGCATCACTCCAACGCTATCTTTGCACACAGCCTAAGTAATGAGTGGTTAATTGTAAGTGGTTGGCAAAGACGGACCCCGAGCTCCCCTGGCCAAAGCAGCAGAGGAAAAACACATCTCTGTCTGTGGAAGCCAACAGCGCTCTGGGCATCTGGCCTTTGGCTTCAGATCACTTTTCTTGGTGCTGCCAGTACTCTGTCATCTCGTGAATTAAAGACTGGATGGTGAAATGTGTGTCCATGTTTTTTATGTGTCTGGCTAAAATGTGTACTTCCATAAAATAAATTCAAATCAAATGGAGTTGAAAACATATTACAAATTCAATTGCTTATTGAGCCCAACAGATTTGTCAATTAATGTTAAACATATGAACAGTGTTATGCAAAAAGCATTTGGGATCGTTTCTCTTCAATCTACTCTCTCTCTGTCTTATTAGTACACTACGTATTGTTAATCGAGAACACACAGAGTTACAGTTTTGGAATTGTTATGAGACTATGATTTAATCATTCAAATTAAACTAAATAATGAAAATAATATCCATGTAAAAAGACATTCATAGTTTAATGAATGTCTGATTTAATTAACGTTAGCTACTAGCCCATTTAGCTGCTGAAATCCACGTCTACTGTGAATCTAGAGCATTGTAAATCTGGTGAAAGACACAGGCATTTTTCTATCTTTGCTAAAGTGTTCTAGTCTGATCCATCAGCTGGTTTCACTTCGTGGAAACCTTCTGACCTCGCAGCATTAGAATTCATTCACTCGGCAGGTACTTTTTTTATTCAACCAATCACTGCTATTGGGTCAAATCCCGTAGGAAGAAGGGGAATAACGTCTTTCCTCTTGATAAAATTCATCAAACATTCTCTTTGTTCTGGCTTTAAATCCTCGATCTTGGGAATCCTTGCCAACACACAATATGTGGCTTCATCTACATCCATCTCGATCGCTTTGTTTACTGTTGTGCTGTACCACAAAAGGGACTCAGACAGGTGCTTGAGTTTGACGTCATGGCTTCACAGCTCTTTGTTGATTGGCCGGTGCGCAGTCTACAAATTCAGGGGTTCTTGCAAACTGTCTAGTGTATTCCGATTCCTGACCTAGTTGCTGGAGAGAAATTAAATTGAGCGGAGGAACAAGGTGGCGCCAGCCTGGCTAAAAGCGCAAAAATAATCAATAATCTCTTAAACTCTGGTAACATTTGTTCATTGTGGCTCACGCATGGCCCACGCTATCAGTTTCTCTGGGAGTTCTCAGCCGCGACCACTGCCAGCAAGAGTGACGACAACTGCAGGAGCTCTATTCGAGTAGACAATATATAATAGACTCTACCAGGAGTTTCCAACTTGTTACTCAGGAGCTATCAGTACCTCTTCACCCCTTCACAAGTAGCTCGCCAAGGGATTTCTGAATGATACGTATTGTACTGAATAACTCAAATTGATTCATTACCATTGTGAACGTGTTATTTTGAACTTTGTGCACAAATAAATGGATAATGGTTTTATGTTTCATAGGCTGTAACTGTACCGTTTAAGGCTTGACCTCTTCTATTGAAACTATTTCTTGCAACTGAGAAAATGAATAGCTCTCTGGCATTTTCATTTTGTAAACGTAGCTCACTAGAGGCAAAGAGTTGGAGACACCTGGACTATACTATGCAAAGACTTCAAAAGGTTTAGAGCTGAATTAAGAACATATTGTGCCAACTAAGTGCTAACTAATGTAAGGAAAACAACTGCAGAGTGAGGCTGGGACAGAGAAATTTAATGTCATTGTCCTTTTTATAACTATTTGTATACAGACTGCATTGCTTTATGCTGTTTGTGTATTCTGGGAATGTCTCAGGGACTGCAGATGGAAATGAGGTCTGAAAACTATAGTCTGGTACAAAGAATCTCATCAGTGCTTCCTTGATTAATGCTCCTGTACATGATCACTGTAAAATAAACTAAATAAATATCAGTGTTGATATAGGAGGATTTTATTTATTTATTTATTTGGATGTATGTATCTATGTATGTATGAGTTTATTTTTGTTTGTTTAGGTGAAAAATTATTCACAGGTCCTTATAACTTTAGATGTGTCTTTTTAAACAGACCAGTGTTAAAATGGAATAATACCACCAGATCAAATGCTTAAGTAAGTTTAAGCTTCTTGCATTTGAAGCTGAGTTGCGGGGGCAGCAGTCTAAGCAGGGACTCCCAGACTTCCTTCGCCCCGGACACTTCCCCCAGCTCCTCCAGGGGGACCTCAAGGTGTTCCCAGGCCAGATGAGAGACATAGTCCCTCCAGTGTGTCCTGGGTCTTCTCTCTGGCCTCCTCCAGACAAATTAATGACATCTCCATGGAGACAAGCTGACGATGAACCCATTACCAGAAATGTTACATAGTGTACCTTTAAGGAGCTCATTTTACACTATTTTCTGATCTATGTTGTAATGTTGTTTCCACGTCAAAAACATACCTGGAGTTGTGATTTGTTTCATTCACATGTTCTTCTCAAACTGGTTCCACCTTGTGATGTCATGTGGTAATACAGCAAGTGCTCCACTGTGCATTTTTAACTCGAGACACCTTCACTAGAACCATTTGGATAATTTCAGAACTACAATTACTGACCTCTACTAAACTAAAGTCAGCCAAAAACCAAAGACAACATGACATCACAGGATGGAACAGAGCATTTTGAGCTTTGGAGATGTAGACAGACTAATAATAAAGGATTACTCAAACATGTGTGAATGAAACAAAACAAAACTCTGGGTATGTTTTTGATGGGACAACAACATTCTAACATGGCTTAAAGCTCACAAGGGTCAGTTTTGTGTAATATAGTACCTTTAAACTCTTCACCACTTTCTTTGCGGTTGTAGACTCACGGTTGTAACTTCACGGTCAACAGGTGTGAACATTTCTCTCTCCAGATATTTCAATAAATGATACGCTCTTTGAGGCAATCTGACCTCAGAGATTATCTCATCAGCCCAGAATTTACATAAACCCTGTGTAATTTATTTGATTGCGCGGTGCTAAATTACATGTGTTATTTCCTCTGTGACTGTGAAGAATCGCTACTAAAAGACCAGTCTCTCCAACCCAAGCTACAATTACATTTGATAAGATGTATTATGCTGTGTTACTCATTTGGGCATGTTTTATGTATGGCGGGGTGGATACTGCTCATATGGGGCCAATTGCGGAGGCTGGACAGTTTGGAGCAGATGTCTGGGCCAAAGGGTTCAGTAGTAAATGGTGCACAAGGGGTGGACCTGTTGAGGATATATAGGTTTTGATATGCTCGTAGAATCAAAGAATACCCTACATCACAGGTGTCAAACATAAGGCCCGGGGGTCAGATCCGGCCCTCCAAGACCTTTAATCTGGCCCTCGGCTGATTTTCTACTAAAATATTTTAATCATATTTTCTATTAAAATATTGGTAATTTTCTGTTCCGCTCAGCATAGCAGCATCTCCAGCGTGCCTCTGTGCGTGGCCCCTCCCACCAGAGCAGCACAAATGAAGAATTGTCTCTTTCCAAATGCTCTTAAAGGACGATCGTTTTGACTGTTGAATGTGACACCCTCATCAGCAAAATGTCAAAAATGAGAAAAGTGATCACCGAGTGCAGGATTTGTGTTGAAATAGCTTTTTTTTTTCATAATATTATAATATTTTGTAAGAGTTCGTCAATTAAAAACGATTTCTGTAATAGATTTGCATTTCTCTGCACAATTATTTGAACTTATTGTTTATGTTTTGTGATATTATTGTTTTTGGGGTATATATGCCATGAGTTTTCTGATCCGGCCCCTTTAGGATCAAAATAAGTTGGATACGGCCCCCGGACCAAAATTAGTTTGACACCCCTGCCCTACATCGTCGTACACAATACTGTCGGAAAGAAATTACTACACCATACTTGTATATAAGGGGAGTCCATAAACATCAGAATAATGAATTGTGAATTTTGCCATTTGTTAAGTAGGTTTCTTCTCAAAGTGTAAATGTTAAAGGGGCCATATTACGATATATTGTTGTTTTCTCATCACAAACATACCCGGCGTTGTGTTTTAATTCATTCACACACGTTTAACACACAAACTTTGCATATTTAGACAGAGTTCTTCTCTCAAACAGAAAACACCTTCCACTTTGTGATGCCATGTGGTAATAGAAGAACAGCTCCAATGTGAATTTAAACTTCATACACCTTCACTAGAATCATTTGGATGATTTCAGCCCTGGAATTGCTCATTTCTACTGAACTAAAGGTAAAAGGTAGCTGATAACTTGAAAACTACCACTACTTGACATTAGAAGGGCTTTGGAGATGTAGACAGACTAATAATACAAGATTACTCAAACACGTGAGAATGAAACAAAAGACATTTAAGAGAACATTATAATATGAACTGGTAAACTAATACAAGAATACCATGCATTTCAGACCATGTTGTATAGGTCTAAACTAGGGTTAGAGGGTTTTACACAGAATTTAGTTGTTGTACTTAAATAAATGCATCCTTTATAATTTGCTAACTTCCAATCACTTTTATTCTCTGGTTTTTAACACTGCGTGAGTTGTGTGGTCCTCTGTGTCCTTTAAAATTTTATTTATTTTACTATTTACTGCAATTTTATGATTTTTATGTTTTTTGCTTTTATTAGATTTTTCTGGTTTTATTGTTTTAGGACTGGTATGACCAAATTTTATGATCTCGTTTTATGATCTCTGTGCAGCATTTTGGAAACTGCTTTGTTTGTAAAATGTGCCATAGAAATAAAGTGGATTTGGATTTGGATTTGAGCCATTCAAATTGTGATTTTGATTGCAACAAATCTCAAAACTCTAATAGGCCTCCATGCTACGTAACCGTTAGTCATGCAGCTCTGAGGGTCCTCGAGGAACGGTCCTGGTACCCTTACTATTCACGATATTCATACACTATCTTAACCTAAAATACGAACTGTTGTCATATTAAGAAAAGGGTAATGGTCAGTTGTTGTTGTCATGAACTATAAACTGGATTTGGCACAAACACTGCAGCTCCAGTTGGTATTGGGTTTCCTAAAGATATGATACCCAGAAAGACTGAAAAAAGTAGTAACAAAACCAGATCCTTATTTGAACCTAAAATACATACCAGAGTCGTGACTTGAGTCAAACTTGAGTCACTATTTTTAGGACTTGAGACTTGACTTGATAAAATTAACTAAGACTTGGGACTCAACTTGAACTTGAAGATCAGTGACTTGAATAATAATAATGCATCAGTTTTATATAGTGCTTTATTGGACACTCAAAGACACTTTACAGAGCATTATTCAGTTACTCCATACTCAGTGGCGGTAAGCTACTACTATAGCCACAGCGGCCCTGGGGCAGACTGAAGGAAGCGAGGCTGCCAATCTGCACCATTGGCCCCTCCACTCACACACACACCACTTTCATACTAGGCAATGAGGGTGAAATGCCTTGCCTAAGGACACAACAACAGTTTTTATGACTGGCGCCCCACTGTGGCACCTGATTTTCCCAGCGGTCTCCCGTCCAAGTACTAACCAGGCCCGTCCTTGCTTAGCTTCTGAGATCTGATGGGATCAGGTTTGACAAGCCGGTATGGTCACAAACTTGAGATTTGACTTGGACTTGAAGCCTGTGACTTGAGAGGACTTGAGAAGCACTTTAAATCTGAATTCTTTCTATTCCTACCATAATGATTCACTCTAAGATTTTGTCAAGACATTAAAAAGGAAAAAAAAAATCCTTTCTACAGCTCGTATGCATTTCTACAACTCTTATGTACGCTATAAATACTCAAATATAAATATACTATGACCTTATAAGTACAATTTATCTTAAAAGTCATATACATTGCAAAAATCTAAGCTATATTTGATGCTTTGGTTTAAAAACTTGAAATGTGACTTGAAGCTCAAAGCAGAAGACTTGGACTTGACTTGGACTTATGGGCCAGTGACTCAAGACTCGACTTGGACTTGCCTGTATTTGACTTGGGACTTGACTCGGACTTGAGGTCAAAGACTTGAGACTTACCTGAGACCTGCAAAACAACGACTTGGTCCCATCTGTGATACATATCATGAAAAAGACTTTTCCTTAATAGTTTTAAATTTATCTTGAGTCATATCAGAATTATGAAGAGTCATAAAGAAGAGTCTTGGAATAGTTTTGGTTTATAAAGATGTGCATTGTAACTTTTCGATAGAGGGGCCACTATTTTCTTGTGTCGTGGGGACGTTATTGCTTTCTCAGGAATGTTCCACAGTATGGCATAAAAAAACTAACTTTCATTTTGTTAATTACACATGTTTTTATTACATTCTATTGTGTTCTATCTCTTCTTAAAAAACATTCTTCCTGTGAGTGGGGTCACATCTCCACAGTTCTAACCTGTAGTTTAGCCAGTTTAATGTGTACCTTGCTTATTTCTATGGAGATTAGATGAGTTTAATGTCATAGCATTTCAGGCAAAGGAATAATATTTCCCTAGAGACAAGGAGGTGGTGGACCCTCCCTAGAAAAGTTACATAATGCACCTTTAAGATTCGTTATCATTGCAGTATCAAAATCAGTATTCAGCCTTTACTCAGTAGCAAAATTTTAGGAAGTAAGTCATAAGCTGGAGAACACTACATTATAAAATCTGTTTGAACAACATTTAATTACATAGTTTTCATATTCTGTAAGCAGTGCAAATATTTGATAGAAGCATAACCGGAGCAAGAGGAGCTGTGTTTATGTCTCATTTTATGCCCTGCTAAAATGAACAGTTAAATTTAGACACATCTATAAACACAGACTATATTGCCTCACAGGTTGTAACTGGTGTGATTTGGATTCAGAACTTGCAGCCCTGTATATCTGTAATGACTATTTCCAATGACTTTTGCCTGTTTTATCGGGGAGAGCAGCCCGACCCTGAAGCGAAGCATGAGTCGAACAAGGTCACAAAGGCATCGGAGCAAGATTTACAGCACAAATTTGATTCATAAAGAGCCGCAATTGGGAGTGCGACGTCCTGTTTGTGAGAATGAGACTTAAAAGCCCTGTGCAAACTGTTGTTGAGTGAAAGTCATGGGGAATATAAGATGGCAGAGCTGTGGGTGAAACTATGGCTATGAACCCCATGCATCTGAAGTACATCCTGGTGTTAGACCTCTTGTTCCTGCACAGGTCAAAATATTTGTTAGAGAGAGTGAGGATATGAATAAGGACATCTCATTAGTTTATAATTAGAGAAGTGGTTTGAACAGTAGTAGTTAATATTCCTTGTTCATGCCTCTCAGTGTTTCCCTATTGGTCAGAAGAAAACTCGGTATAAAAACAGTGTTAATATTACATGCTTTGCTACTGTGAGGAGAGACAATCAAATATGTATTAAAGTAAACATTTTGCATCATGCCATGGCATTAACAAATCTTTTACTTTTATCATCCAAAACAACTATCAAAAATATGTTGTGCAAAATAATTAGTATCATAAAGAAGCAAAAAACAGACAAACAAAACAAAACAAACAAACAAAAGAAAAAAACAAAAACAAAACAAAAAAAAGTTATCGGTTTGTCCGGAAGTGTCCACAGTGTGGCATTAAATGTATTGATTCTCATGGAGACACGGTGATGCCACCAGGCCAAGGTATAGGTGTAAATAGGAAAACAAGTTCACAGTAAGAATGCATGTTTTTCTATTTTTTATTTATTTATTTTTAGAAGAAAATCTATTTACTGCTTAATTTAATGCCATACTCTGGAACATTCAAGACCACAATGCAATTTGCATGTGATGTAACGAGGCTGGCACCACCTAGTGCCTCCGCTCAATTTCCTTTCTCTCCAGCGACTAGGTCAGGAATTAGAATACACTAAACAGTTTGCAAGTACACCAGAAGTTGTAGACAGCGTTCCGGCCAATCAGTGAAGAGCTGAACCAACCCGAGTCGTGATAGCAGACTGCATACACTATCCTCCGCATACGCTATCCTTCCTTTGTCAAATACAAACTTCACATTTTTTATTGTACCTTTAATTCACAAGTTCACAGAAATGACAATGATCATCAAGAGATCTTTCTGCTTTGTTTGCTGTTGTGTCGGCAATTACTTGGACACCACTGAGCGTTCCTGGGCATTACATATGTCACGACCAAATAGCAGCAATTGGTTAAATAAAAAAGTACCCGTCAATTGTCGAGCAAACGAATCCTAATGCTGCAAGGTCAGACAGTTTTGAAAGTGAAACCAGCTGATGAATCAGGCTACATGTCCCCCTCCAGAAAAGTTAGTGCACCTTTAAGCATCTTTTTCCCTAAACAAACATTTTTACACAAATCTTTCTAATAGTGTACATAAAGCTATGAGCTTATTTACCTTACATCATTCTTATCACAAAACATGTCAGGCTAAACAGCTCAATGCTTTTTTTACACTATTTGTTATATTAGAAGGAAACACAAAGTTTTATCTGCTTTTTGACATTGATGCCCATATATGATTAAAATATCCCCAATATATTGTTTTAAAGAGCTATTGAATCAGAATTGCACTATACAGCAATCCACATCATATTTACAACAATGTCATTTGTCCTTTTTGATGTATTTGCAATGACAGCCTCACTATTTTCCCTATAATAGAAAATAGATCAAAAAGCTGTGAGCAAATTGTCAGCAGCTCTCTATTTCTCCTGCCTATATTTGAGTGACGATCTGTGCACCACGCTGTCACAGGGCATGAACCGACCAGCTGTGACGCTCTGCACAAACCATAAAGAAACACTTATACACAAAATATATCAGCAAATGTGAGCAGAGGAACTGGCTGGGTGCCTTCACATCACTTAAAGAGGCACTGGGATGTAAAACTTGTGGGTTATGGTAATTAAAATCATCAAGAGTGTAGGAGGCAGCCATTTGGAAGCCAGAACTCTGAGCAGTAAACATGGCAGTTTGTTTAAGAATGGGCGGCAAATGAGCAGTTGGAAGAAGCACAGAGAGATGGTGAAAGACTTGTCAATCATGTATTCTGATTGGTAAGGTGTGAAATGACTGTCGGTGTTAGCAGGAGTAAAAAAAAAGAAAAGTACGGAGGTGTGTAGTGGTCTCGACGGACAGCAGAATGCTCATGTGTTTCATTTCTGAACCAAAATAACAGCAGCAGTGGTAGTAGTAGTAGTAATAGTAGTAGTATTAGTAGTTGTAGTAGTAGTAGTAGTACTTTATACTTGATTTTAGCACTTTTCTAGTTTGATATTTTTTTATTTTGCAACATTTCCTCACCTAAAGCATGCCTGAAGAGGTTTAATATGTCATGTAAAAATGTGATCTCTTCCTGGAACTATTCAAACGCTTTGTCCAGGATTTAGCCCAAAAGCCTGCGAAACAATTTTACATAATTGTTCAAAAGCATGCAACTTACTCAAAGCATGCAGCTAGGGAAGAATGTTTCAGACACTGGGAATAACAGCACAGGATCTCCACAGGGCTGTGTACTATTACCCTCTGTTCTTCTCCCTGTACACCAACTGCTGCACCTCCAGGGACCTCACTGATCAAGTCTGTGGACCACACCATGTACTAGGTTAAAAAGAGGGTGACTGAGCATTGGAATTTGTTGCTCTTCAATCTAAAATGCACTCCCCCTGATGTTATAACAGCAAAATCTGTTGAGTGATTTAATACAAATATACAAATTCACCAGTATAGACTTTACTAACTTGTTTAATTGCCATTTTATTTGTGTTTTTTGTAAATGTCAGTGTCTATTTTTTTTTACTCTGTTGTATTTTATATTTTTATGAACATTAATCTGTAAAGTGCCGTGTGAGCTGATTTCTGAATGGTGCTCTATAAATATTACTTACCCTCACTGGGCTCGTCTCAGATGCAGATGAGTCTGTTACAGGAGGGAAGTGAATTGGCTGATGACCTGGTGTAGTGACAACAATCTGGAGCTCAGTGATCAGGAGACAGTGGAGATGATTGTGGACTTCAGGAAAGTCCCCTGTGAAGTTTATAAACTTCCTGTCCATTTTCAATGAGACATTTAGGCACTGGAGTTCTCTCTGCTGACAGCAACAGGAACGAACAATCAGGGCGTAATAAAATGTCCTTTTCCCCTGTGAATACTATGCTAATGGAGTCATAAGGTCATTGTGAACACAGTTTGACCATAGAATGAGTCTGGTGATGGTTTATGGGTTTAAAAACTGTGTATGGAAAATTTTAACTGGTATGAAATTAAACAACCAATATGCAAAAGGAGCATTTTAACATGGTTAAAAAGTCAAAAGTCACTTTTGAATAATATCTGTTCTTTAATATAAATACATAATGACATTTTCTGAAATCTATATTCATATAATTCTACATTAAAACAACACAATACAAACACTGGTGTGTTGATTTAAGGTGAGCCACCTTTACTGTATACTGCTGTAAATATTACATGAGCCAGGTCATTGGGAAAGTAATTGGCTTTTAGACTTGGCTGGTCGCTCCGTGGCCTCAGATTTATAATGTTGACTTACAGTACAAGACAGAGCAGATAATCACACAGACACTGTCCTTAGCCCCATCCATCTATGCTCCTGACAGCAGGAGAGAGGTGAGGTGTTTTAGGGCAAAAACAAGTGCCTATTACAAAAAACAACTCCAGAGAGTTTAGTAAAATGGTTCATTTTGGAGATCCTTAAAGAAGACATATTATGCTTCTTCCCTCTAGTAATTAGTGACAAACTTTGACATTTGTACATAATTATTTAAAATGTCATCCACTGCAAACCACAGTATTTATTCAACATGACCTATGACACATTAAAATTAAAAACACAAAACAGGTGCATTGACTACTTGTTGTTCAGAACGTAGACTCTTCTCTGCTGCTGGCCCCTTTTCTTCTCAGTGGCATTTCACCTATAGCAAGAAACACATTTTCATTTCAATCATAATTGGAATATGGCTGCACTTGAAACTGGAACACAATATGAATATATCACAAAACCTCATTATAAATACGAAATTATCACTTATCAGTTGACTGGAATGTTTACTACTGTTTCCCTTTGTTTTACTATACAATATAAACTTGTAAATTAACCTGGCAAACATTATTACAACTTGTTATAGGGATTATACTCTAGGCCCAGCCTAACAGACCTTTCTACCAATCCCTGAAGGAAAAAGGGGGCCTCATGAAATGCTTAACATGGGACGGTTGGAAGGATTGTTAGTATCTATTTTAAGATTAATGTAAGTAAGTAAGTAAGTCTTTATTTATATAGAGGTTTTCACAGACATTTTTGCCACAGTGACACTTTACAGAGCATTATTCAGCATTATTCATTCACTCTATGCCTGTGCATATTAGATAATTGTTATTTTGCTTATGAAGTTTAAAGGTGCCCTATGTAACTTTTGGTTCAAGGTCTGTCACCTGCTTGTTTCTTCAGATATGTCATTGTTCTGCCTGGAATGTTCCACAAATATGACAGCTCTACTTTACATTTATTAAATTACATGAGCTTTTGTAGCTCAAAAATATGTAGTAAAACAGGCACTGACTGTGAAAGGAGATACCACTCCACAGATCTGACCTGTAACTTGGTCTGCTTTGTTCTCCATGAGGACATAAAGGTTTAATGCCAGACAAAGCAATAACAGCTTTAATAACAGCATTTGATGGACCCAAGGCTATAGCATCACCAAGAAAGAGGTAGCTGACCCTATAGAAAAAGTTACATAGTGCATATTATGATGTGTGCCTTTTTTTTTTTTTTTTTTTTCAAAGACTGAGGCAAAAGGCTACTCTGAATGCCTCCTGAGGAACGAGAGACAGGTTTATAGCTTTTAATCTAGTTAACCCAAGCACTGCTAAATGTTGCATGCCTATTCCCATTGTATAGTGTTTTCATTTATTTCTCTTTACACTTAAATTAAATCCATTTGCATAATAAGGCCAGATCAAATGCACTGTAGAGGCTTACATCTATTGAAAACAAGCGCTTCTTTTCTTTGGGAGCGGATTGGGTATGAGCCAGAAGCCAGGAGAGCAAAAACAATCAAACGCAATTATGGAACTTCAATAAACTCAATAATTCCAGCATGGACCAAAATATCCAGATAGACCCTGCCCATTATTCTAAACCATAAAAGGCCTATTCAGAGTCTCACTGCTTTACAACACAGCAAATTGTCTAATCGACGGCGTTCGGAAAAAAAAGAGAAATAATAATAAAGAAGAAATTATATTGTCGCGAACCCCAGTGCTAGCCTTCACTTGCGAGATGCTCTTGCTAATTACTTTGGTATTGTTATGCTAATGCGGAGCGGCCCTGGTCTCATTATACTTGGGTTTCTCATATCACTGTCCTGGGATGGGGGAGAGGAGCGGGATTTGAAACGTGTCCCAAATGTTGACACGAATAGCGCAAAAATGAGAGAAATGGGGGTTTTAGATGGAGAACTTAGATTGGTTTGGTACTAGTTTATGAGTCGGTAAATGGGGGAATTATATTGTTTTTGCATAAAGTGTTGGCAGATTGAAATAAGGTGTTTTATCATTTGTGGCAGTGAGATGAATTTGTTAGAGTTGTGGTAGTGCGATGTCACTATTCGAAGAGCATAGAGCTATTTTCTGATTTACGTTACAATGTTTCCTAATCATAAACGTACCTGGAGTCGTGTTTTGTTTCAGTCACACATTTAACACACAAATCCTGCATATTTAGGCTGAATTATTCTCTCTTAGATAGTGGTAATACAGAATAATTTGGATAATTTCAGATAATTTCAGCCCTGGAATTGCCAATCTCTACTGAACAAAAGACAAGAAGTGGCTGATAACTTGAAAACTACAACAAAACACAACTCCAGGTATGTTTCTGATGAGGTTACAGCATTCTAACATTGCTCAGGCTACGTTCAGACTGCACATTACACGTCCATGTCCGCTTCGTTTGCTTGAGTCTTTAGCCTCCTTGCATTTGGCTCGCTTTATTTTTTATTGACACTGGAGCCAGGACTATCTGTAGCCACGCTCGGCCATTTCTTTGCCAATAATTTCGAAAAATTCCCGGTACTAATAAGACCCCTCCAATTTGACCTGAATACAGCGATCCCTCCAAATATTAATTAACTCGCTAACCTCGCTTTCCCTCCATTGATGAGACTCCGAGCCTGACGTGTAGGTGGGATGAATGCAACCTGGCCGTTCAGACTGAAGTTGCGTGTTAAAAGATCGGATATGTATCAGTTTTAGGAGCAGATATCCAAGTGGCCTGGGTCGCTTTTGAAAAAAATTGATCTCTGTCATTCAGACTGTCATTAAAAGATCAGATACAGGTTGCATAGGGACAAAAAAAAATCTGATTTGGGTCACTTCAGGCTGCAGTCTGAAAGTAGGCTTAAACCTCACAATAGTCATTTTTTTGTGTAATAAAGAACCTTTAAATAGGGTGTATTACACTGGGGTTAACACATAACATACTGCAAGATTACTCAAACATGGATTGATCTAAAACCACTTCTGCCACCACCTAAGAATATTGTTGGCTATCTGAATACAAAATTTTATAATCCAGATGTATACTAGTAATATTAAAGGCCCTATGTTCTGCAAAATTGACTCTTATGAGCTTTAAGCCATATTAAAATGTTATTACCTCATCAAAAACATACCTGGAGATGTGTTTTGTTTGTCTGTTGTCTACATCTCCATAGCATGATGTCATGAAATGGTATTTTTCAAGTTAACAGCTACATATTACCTTTTGTTTAGTAGAGATGAGCAATTCCAAATTAATGTTTCCCTTGCAGTAACTGTGTAGCATTCTGCATATGAAACTGTGAGAGTGAAGGTGAGCCTCAAAAGTGAGATGTCAAAGGATCAAACCAGTGTTTAGCTTTGATCGCTCGCTCTTTCTTCACAATGCAGAATGTTACAAGAGAAATGCACTTTTTCATAGTTGTTCAGTGCATTTACTTCACTGCTAAAATCACTCCATATGTCATGTATACTAGGACTGGAAGTCTAATATAAATGAAGTGGAAAGGTTATCTCCATGGTGACAAGCCATCACCATGAAGGTCACAGGTTAGATCTGTGGAGAGCCAAGCCCAATGAGAATGTGTTTTTGGAGGTAGTAGTATTTTGAGGATAAAAAAAATATATATTAATAATAATAATAATAATAATAATAATAATAATAATAATAATAATAATAATAACATTTTTTAAAAGGTTCACTATGTAACTTTTATTGTGTGGGATCCTCCACCTGCTTGTCTCCATAGAGCTGAACAAAACAACAAACATTAAAGGTATAAGTTTTAAATGTATCCAGTTACCAGTGTTTTAACTGCCCAAAAATACTTGAAAAAGCATGCATTTTAATGGTGTTTTTTTTTGCAGAGCTGAAATGTAATTTGGCCTTGTAGTATCAGCTGCACCACAAGCAGGTGCATAGAAGTATAAGTTTATTGTCAGAAACATTCCAGTTGAAGCTATAACATCTCCATAAAGACATGAAGATTACATTGTACACCTTTAATTATATGCCCAAAATTAATCTAGCCCAAATAAGAACATAGTTCTTGTCAAACTAAACTTTGTATTCTCCAGATATAGTTTAATAATTCATAAATACTGCAGTGAAATGTGAAAGTTGAAAGTAGCTAAAACTATGCAGTGAGTTTAATAAATGCTACAATCTCATTCGGGTCCAAACTATACATACATTACCTCGATGGTGACATATTTGCAGTGTCCACAATATCTGATAAAATCCTCCCAAATTGAAAACGAAAGGCGCGTTGAGGGGACTTGCTGTCGTCTATGGCAGCATCTCCTTTGGCCCACTGTGCTCTTAATAATGTATGAAGGCTAAGTCTCCGCTCTGCTTCCTTTCTTCATTCTCAAATGTCAGAGGTGAGTGGAGAGGAGCGAGAAAATTCTAAACTCACCGTACAAAAGATCCAGCGTCTTCAGATTCACAGTCTATTCAACAACTCGGATGCTAGGTGGTAGTAAACAACCCACTCTATTTATTGCATGAGAGGAAAATATACTTGTGGGCTCAGTAGGTGGTCTAAAATGTCCACCGCTGATACAAAAATGAGGGTGGAATTTTGATACAAAAGAGCAGAGAGTTTTATCAAGAAGAAGCAATGGAGCGATAGGAAAGGAGTTAGTGGAAAACTACAATGGTTTTCATGTAAATCAAATATGGCCTGTGCGAATGAGATTGGGAGAGGCAACTTTTTTCTTTTTGTCATTCTTGAAAAATTTAAATGAAATAAATGACCCGTGCTTTAAAGCTGGAGCACTCAACTTCATTCTTATAAATTAGAAAGCACACTATAACTTTATGACAAAAACAAACTCATCTTATAATAAACCTTCTTCTTTAAAAATGAGTCATGTGAGTCATTATAGGACTCTTCAGATGAGAGCTGATTGGCTGTCCGAGAGTGGTCCACCGTGCCATCTGAAAAAAGCTGTGATAGTGGCCAACAATTTATGCATGTGAATACCAGTGATGTGCTAAAATTCCTGAGAGCTAAGAACAAGACACATGTCAATTCCACCTTCTTCCTTTCACAGTTTAAAAATCAGGTTCCCCAGCATTTTAGTTGGGAAAACCTGTTGCTAATTATGACCACTAAAAAAGTATGTATGCTTTTACAGATCTAAAGACTAGAGTACCTTCTGAATTATACATATACTGATTTCTGAATTATACATATTGTGCTGAATGAGTCAAATTTGATGATCTGCCATTGTAAATCTGTCATTTTGATGCCTAACTTTGTGCACTAAATGGATAAAGGTTTGTGTTATATATGTATCTAACTGTTCCCCATCTAAGGCTTGCCTATGCTCAATTTCTTGTGACTGCTAAAATTAGCAGCTCTTTGGTATTTTCTTTTTGTAAATGTAACTCACTGGAAGAAAAATGCTCAAGACCCCTGACCAATAGCAAGGTTTTTAAAGGTGTACTATGTAACTTTTTGGTTGAGGTCCATCACCTGCTTGTCTTTATGGATATATCATTGGTCTTAGAATGTTCCATAGTATGACATTAAACAGCTCTAACTTACATGTATTCAATTACAGGTGGATTTATAGCTCAAAAATAACTTAAAAAAAAAAACAAGCCTTCTGACTGTAAGTGGGGTTGCCTCTCCACATATCTGACCAGTAACTTGGGGTCTGGTTTGGTCTCCATGAAGATAGAAAGGTTTAATACAACCATACTAAAGCTATAAGCTGTTATTTTTAATATATTGAAGTAATTTGTTAGTTTAGGGTTGATATAATATAGCATGATTTAGTACTCAAAAACTAAAATAATGCTTAAACTTACTTGTGAACCTCCACACACAGCGGGGCATATGCCAAAAAAAAAAAAAAAGTCTGGAATTGTTCTTCTTTGAAATACATTAAATACATTACCTATTTGATGTCCCCAGATATGAAACAATATCATTTTTATTTAATTTAAAATTTACTCATATCACTTGAAATTTTAACACTAGTCAGAAAGCGGGATGATTTTCTCACTTTGAGTTGGCAGATCTGAAGTAAAACCAGTATAGGGTTTTCTCTGATAATGTTCTCTATTTAAGACAGTGAATGACAGCTCATGTTTAATGAAAATTGTATCGACAGCGGCCAGCTACTCCTTTTAGAAATCAAATAATTAAATATTCAAATCAAATTAGAGTTAAAGATTCAAAAATCTAAGTTTCTCAGTAATCGATCCAGTAAAATAAAGAATTCTGAAAATAACAAATCAATAAAATAGCAAAAGAAAAGAGAAAACAGAACAGACAAGACACAAGATGAAAAATAATCTTGCTAATGGCGGTCTTTGTTAATGCTGTTACAATCTTCATTTGAAGGACAATTGATTCCAATACAGGGCAAAAAATAGCAGCACATCACTATAGCTCATCTTACATACTTAATGTCTTCCTGCTATTACACACATGATACAAAATGGCTGCAGGCATAGGAACTCGGACTACCTCCCAGTGGGGTAAGATATATTCGTACCAAACAACTCCCTGAAGTGTTCTCAGCTGCCTGGACCACCATAAATCCAAGCATAAATCTTGACAATGGACAGCTGATGAAGTGGACCTTGTTCTGTAAAACTGTTTCAGACAAGTACGTATTAGCCTGTATGTCTCTCTAAACCAGTGCAAGGTTGGTTAATGGATAGTTACCAGGCAGTACGGTGTGCAGTGTTTGAAGGGCAAAAGACTGGAAGCACTTTATGCTCTAATGACACTGAACAGTTTTGTAAAGGCGAATGTATTTTAAAAGCAGGTATTTTTTTGTTTTTACTGACATGTGGTTCTTTTTTATTATTTTTTTTAAATCCATCCACCTTCACCAGAATCATTTGGATGATTTCAGCCCTGGAGTTGCCAGTCTCTACTGAACTAAAAGTAAAAGGTTGCTGCTGACATGAAAAATAACACTACATGAAAACACAGGTTGGAATTGGCATTTTGAACTTTGGCAACTAAAGGGTTACACAAATATGTGTGAATGAAACAAAACACAACTCCAGGTATGTTTTGATGACGTAACAGCATTCTAACATGGCTTAAACCGTACAAGTGTCATTTTTTGTGAAATATAAGACCTTTAAAGAGGATGTATTACCATATTTTTTGGACTGTAAGTCGCACTTTTTTCCTGGTTTGGGTGGTTCTACTACTTATGCTCCAGTGCGACTTATATATTAAAACGTTCAGACAGACAGCAGCAAGAGGGCGCTCTAGGCTTGTGTGTCACTATCTGCTATTCCTATTACTGTACCACTGTCACTTCACTGGTTCTACTGCGCATGTCTCCTGCAGAAAGAGTCACTGTTCTGTCTGGTATCATGTCAGGCAATTGCACCATTACTTCGGTACCACTGCAAATGTATATTTCAGTGACAATTGAAACCATCCTGTCAGGATTCAGAAAGGCTGGAATAATTCTAACTAGAACTGATGCTGAGTCTGACCACAGCTACACAGAAGAGGAAGAGGGAGGAGCACTCCAGGGGTCACAGAGTTGCTCAGAAGCGACACAGATGATGAAGAATTCAATGGATTTCGTGATTTGGAGTGAGATGGAGAGTTTGATAAACTTGCTATGTTCTGTTGTTTATGCTATAGTTTATCTGAAGAACTGTTCATATGTGACGTTAACAGCCTGTTGTTCTCTGTTCTATTGTTATTACTATAATTTGCCTTTCAAGATAAAATGTCGGTTCCTGGTCTCTGATTTTATAAAATAACTTTCCCCCAAAAAGTGCGACTTATAGTCTGGCACCACTTATATATGTTTTTTTTTCTTCTTCATTACACATTCTTTGGCTGGTGCGACTTATACTTCAAAGTGACTTATAGTCCAAAAAATATGGCACACTGGGGTTAACACATCACCTATTTAGATTGAGATATTACTCAAACATGCATTGATCTAAAAAACACTTCAGGCATGTTTTTGATGAGGGCACAACCTTAAACATGGTAGAAAGTTCCAAAATGTCAGTCTTACATAAATACCAATTGGATCTAAAAAGACTTACATTAAAATTCTTTCCATTGGCTTCCTGTCCAAAAGGGTGTGGAATTGATTTTTGCCTGACCCTTAATACTATTCATGGGTTTCAGCTTCCTGTTTATAGACTTTTGAGCTTTCAAAATATAGAATATATCATTTTGAATTATTCATTTTTAATTAAAACAAATGGCAAAGCAAGATTGTTAAACCTCACTTGTATTTGCCTGACAAGTCCAGAATGATAACTGATATAAGAGCTGTTCATATCTATCCATTTTCTTATTTTCCTGAGGCTGGGTCATGGAGGCAGCAGTCTGAGCAGGGAGGCCCAGACTTCCCTCGCCCCAGACACTTCCTCCAGCTCTTACCAACAGCTTCTTTCGGTTATTACCCAAAGCTCATGACCATAGGTGAGAGTAGGAACATAGAATGAGCTGTAAATCGGCAGCTTTGCCTTTCGACTTAGCTCCTTCCTCATCACAAAAACTTGAAGCAGGGACTCTCCACCTATCCACACAGGGTGCCACTTTTTTCCAGTCGAAAAACATGGCCTTGGATTTGGAATAGCTGATTTTCATCCGAGGTCAAACTGCCCCAGTGCATGTTGGAAATCCTGGTTTACTTTCTTTTCTTCTGGTAAGCTGCCACATTATGTAGTTTTGGGGAAAAAAAACCAAAAAAAACATGCTGGGTCCAAGCAATTCCTGTATGCCATGGAGTCTAACATTTTGAAAAAGTACGTACAGGGCTGTTGGTGGTTATAAACGTTTTGTTCGAATTGCAACTCATTCTATACCACTAACATCGTCTGCTCATTTATTCACCAAACTTAACATTCTTAATATTTATGGGATCAATATTTATCAAATTTGTATTTTTATGTATAAATTTTTTTACAATTCAACAACGTTCCCCAAACATTTCACATTTTATTTTAAAACCAATGCAGAGATTCATAGATACAAAACTCGTCAAATTCATAATTTTCATGTTCCAAAATGTGTCACATCAAGAGCTCAGTTTTGCTACGATACAGAGGCTGTAAATTCTGGAGCCAGTTTTCACATCTGGTTAGTGACGGCAGTTCAGAGGCGTTGTCTAAAAAGAGTTTGAGGAAATGTTTGATATTTCATGCTAATGTTTGATAATCTTTCAATTGTGGATGTTTCATTGTGTTTTAATCCATGTTTGAATCAAAAGAATTTAATCCATGGTGTTTAAATGTCATTTTTCTATATATATACATTTTTATGCACAATGATAATGTAAAATTTTTAATGTATTCATAAGGTGGAGGCTTTAATATAAGCCCTATTGGGTGTTTTGCCTCTTCCGGCACCTACTTTTTATCTAGTGTGTTTCTTTTTATTGTCACGTTATATGTGCAAAATAAATAAATAAATAGTAAATAAATAAATAAACGACAATACAGGATTGCACAAACGTGTGGAAAAATAAAGCTTTGAGTGAGCTAATGAAGAAGAGAAACCATTATAACAATTGCTGTCTGATGTGAAATTGAACATGCTTGAAAGGAGTGGCGTTCAACTTCCAGCTCACACACACACACACACACACACACACACACACACACACACACACACACACACACACACGCACACACACCTGCACAGACTTTGAGGGCTCAATGGAAGAGTGAATGGGAGCCTCAAAAGTGAGATGTCAGAGGATCAAACCGGTGTTTAGCTTTGATCGCCAGCTCTTACCTCACAAAGCAGCCTGTTATGAGAGAAACGCAAGCACTTTTTTTCAGTTAGTCTGAATAATGCATCTATTTTATTCTCTTTGGTGGTGATTGCTTCAGGTTGCTTTTGTGAATGTGGTTGCAGATTTATTTGATGGGAGATCATAATGAGTAACATGTTCTGCTGTATTGCTCTATCTCAAATTAAAGCAGTAGTGTAGAGAGCATCTAGTGGCGATATGTGAGAATAAAACAGGGCCGGGTCAGTTAATCTAATTACAAATGCTAGCTTTAAACTTATCTATTTTGCATTTTTTCAATAAAGGTGTTTTATTGGTTAAATAAAATGCATAACACACACACAGATGGCCAATGTCCAAAGCCTTTCAACAAAACTTTTCAGCATAAAACCTTCATTATTCAGATTATTTCTTTTTCTTGCTTTGGACCACAGTACAATTGAGCTTTTGTTCGTAAAACCATGCATACTAAACAGAGTCGCCTGGTGTCTTCATGTAGATAATTTAATTCATTAGGATATTATGATTATTTCCGAACATATGCGCCTTTTGTTTAAAAAAGACGACAATAAATGCACTGATAGTATTTTGAATGTTAAAAAAACTATAAAACCAGACCATAAGGTGAGTGGAAAGGGTTAACATTGCATAGGAAACCAGCTGGAAAGTCCCCCTGGCTGGAAGGTCCCCCTGAAATGTACCCTTTATGAAACTTAGTCAACCTATATACATAAAAAAAATAAAAAATCTACATCACGATGCAGAGTCTGCATTGCCATGAACCCCCTCAACAGAGCGTCTTTGCTGACTGATGAGAACCTCCAAAATTTTCTAACTACGTGTCGAAACTACGCAGACAACAAGGGAAGCGACGTAGACAATAAGGGCTGTGATTTGTCCGCTCTTCATTCGCTCTACATACATTTCTGGTACTCTGCTTTCCTGCTACGTTTTGAATACACAAACAGCAGTTGGTGCAGCGGTGAATTACTTCACGGCGCATAGACCTCGACGCAGATCCATAAATCAAAAACAACGGTGACAAGGCAATGGCAGAAGTGTGCAGAGTCGACGCAGAACTATAATTTGGGCTCTGGGATTTCACTGACAAGCGTTGCCATAGCAATTATATTTTTGATTTATATATAAAAATCAATTGTTTATGCAACACATTTGTCATTTTCACTGTTTTGATGATTAAAATGTTTGTGTTTCATCTGAACTTTGCACAAGAAGTGGTCTAACAAAGGCTAGTATCACATTCATGATTTAGACTTTGTTTTTTATTGAACCGTATCAAATTGATTTGAAATATATCGTATCAAATCAAAGGATCACTGTATCAAGGTATGTATCGTATCGGCAGCTTCTTAATGATACGCAGCCCTACTGAAGGTACAGTGACATAGTGAAAAATATTTCTAAATGGGGTGTGCAGAAACTTAAAATATGAATTATCACTTTCACAACCATCCAGTTTAAATAGATGTGTGTCATTTCAAAGCAGAACACCGGCTGCATGTTGAGGTAGTGCAGAGTAATGTTTAGCTGGTGATGTGTGCGGGCTCAGGGAGGCGTTCGTCTTGATTAGAGGTGACAGAAGCGCTGTACAGGCACTCTCTCACATGGGGACAGGGACACAGCGTCAGATCTATTGTCCCTCACACTGTGCTGCGTGCTGAGTTATACTGGTGTCATGGTACGCAGATACTAATCAGGTAGAAAATGGATCTGTAGAAAGATAAAACTCTGAATTTTAAGTTTATCTGATGATTTCAGTGGGATGGTTATAGAATTTGTCCTTAACTCTAGGTGAGACATTGATTTGTACTGAAAAGTAAGTAGTTGGGAATCTTAAAGGATACGATGTAAACCCAAAGAAAAACCCTACGTGGACTGTGAATTGAACCAGGATCCAGGATAAGATTACACCAGGGGTCTCCAACCTGTAGCTCGGGAGCTACCAGTAGCTCTCCACCTCCTTCCAAGTAGCTCACCAAGGGATTTCTGAATACTATCTATTGTGGATAATAAGTCAAATTTGATTAACTACCATTGTAAATGTATAATTCTGATGCCTAACTTGGTGCACCGATAAATGGATAATGGTTTATGTTTCATAAGCATCTAACTGCTCCCCATCTAAGGCTCGCCGTGGGGCTTATATTTACACAGCTTATTTGCGACTGCTGAAATTGGTAGCTCTCTGGCACTTTTGTTTCGTAAACGTAGCTCCTAAAGGTTGGAGACCCCTGAGTTACACTTATTGGGTTGACAGAAATGAAGTGGTCAGACATTTGCACCTCTAAGCATTTTAGAAGTTGGAAGTTCTTTTGTACATTAACTTGGGTTCTTTTTAAAGACAATAAAGTAGGAAGTGTATTTACCTTGTTGACGTGTTTCGGCTGCTAGCTGCAACCCATCTTCAGTACTGTTCCTGATGTTGATGGTGACTCTTCGTATATCAGTGGTCATCCTGATAGAGATGGGAGCTCACTCACTTTGACCAGGCCTGCTGGAGTTGGAAGGTAAAAAGGAAACATCCGAAAGACTCACCAGAACACACAAAACAAACAAAGCAGAGCAAGAAAATCTAAAGTCCACCATACCAGATCATAGTAAAAGAAATAACCACATTACAGATTGAGACGCGGCAAGGGTCATCGGACTGGAGAACAAATTCAAACACTGAATCAGGGAGGCCATTGAAATTAGACACCTGGGTCCCCGTCCTCCAGAGATCGCCATGGTCAGTCTGAGTGACCTGCCAAGTCCATCAGGCTGACCACGCCCACAGGAAGTAACACCATACTCCATACAACTGTACAACAACTCACCATTATGTAACAGATAAGCTTATGTCCTGTCAACCATCATATCATCTTCACACTGTTGTAACTGAGATATTTTTTGTTACTTATTTCTATTTAATTAGATTTTTACTTACATACACATTTTTAATAATGCCTTATTTGATAAACCGGTCTCTTGCTAATTTAGCCACTTATTTAGAATTTATTATTATCATTTATATTTCTTTACTCTTTGTTATTATATTATATTGTGATGTGTGAGCTGCTGTGTCCAAATAATTTCCCTTGTGGATCAATAAAGTTTGTCTGAGTCTAATATCTAACAACAGCTGATATAAGACACATCACCACCAACACCAGGGAAGTTTCTAAAGATGGCTTTCAGATAGTAGTAGTAGTAGTAGTAGTAGTAGTAGTAGTAGTAATTCATTTCATTAGTATACATGAAAAAAGATGAAATCGCCATAAGGAAAGTTACACAAACAGACTGAAGGATGAAACTAGCTGAGAGCCATTTCAATCCCACGGGAACTGATATGATTTCAAACTTTTGATTATAATTATTGATTCACATTTGGTTGGGGAAAAGGGCAATCTTAAATCTATTAACAGTGACTGGCTTTTGTATGTGATTCCAATTTCATCTACCCGCGTGATCGTTTTCACAAAGCTGAACACAAACTGATCCGATGATTTACCGTGACATTTTTAAAGTGAATAAAAATTGTGACTCCTGCAATAATATGAAATGACACGGGTTTCAGAATGATGAAAAATTGTGACTGTTCCCATAGCGATTAACAAAAAAAAAATGTTTTGAATGCAACAAAGCCCTCAAAATGTTGCAAAGCTCTCAATTTTTTTATTTATTTATTTTTTTCTGAATTCTGAATGAAAGAATATTGCCTTACAAGGAGTTTTAAACATGGGCGTGCTTCTTCTGCAACTTTGTATTGAAAAAAAACTTTGCCCCTTTCTCGGTAATTGCTGCGGTAAGGCTCCTCATTTTGGTCTATTAACCCGCTTTACATGATACCGGTGTTTTTCTTTTACTATTTTGTCTGGAAATCAGATTCGATTCTTATGATGGATCTCAACTCCAAATTAGGTGGATAACTGCCGGTCTCAGTGAGCTCCACTTGACTCCATCTGAATGCTACGGGTTTCAGGCTACGTTCAGACTGCAGCCTGAAGTGACCCAAATCAGATTTTTTGGCCCCTATATGATCTGTATCTGATCTTTTAATGACAGTCTGAATGACACAGATCCGATTTTTCCAAATGTGACCCAGGCCACTTGGATATGTGGTCCTAAAACTGATACATATCCGATCTTTTGACATGCGACTTCAGTCTGAACGGCCAAAGCGCATCCATCCGACCTACACATTATCAACAAGCCACAAACGTCACTATTCTGCGCTGAAGTAGGCAAAAATTGTTAATGAACTCCGTGTCACTGAAGCGAAGCACATCACGACTCACCACTCTTGGCTACGTCTCCACATCCACACGTTCCTTTCAACGGACGTCGCTGCCGCTGTCCCACAAAACACCATGGCCAAAAACCTCGTCCTTCTCCTTCTCAATCTCCTCCTTAAAACAAGTAAGTTGTTCATGTTCTGGCTCCGATATGAGAGGAACTTTAAAATCTCCAGGTGCTCAATGCTCACATCCATGTATGGACAACTTCCGTAAACACAGAGCACACTCGCTGCGGTTGACGTCATCGTGTCCTCCATTGTGCATGCGGGACACTTTTGGGCCATTTACTGTTCACACTGTAGTTCACATACAAGTCGCATTTAATTGGAAATGTGAACGACCTGGCAAAAACATCGGATTTCACAAAAAAACAGTATTCAGCATTAAGCCCTGCAGTCTGAACGTAGCCTTTGTCCACTTCTTTTTAAGCGTACCCTCCACCAGAAAAGTTAGATACTGCACCTTTAATTTACTGGATTTCAGATGTGCAAAAAATGTGAGTTCAAGTCCTAAAACTCTTCCAATTCTATCTCCAGTCTTTCAGATTTCTCGAAGGCACAATCGCATTAACAGAGAGAATATTTTAGTTCTCTCGTACAGCCATCTTCCCAGCCATGTTTGAATTTTCCTTTTTTATCTCCACTTGTAGATCTCTTAATTTAATAAAAATGATAGCACAAGATACTTAACAAAATGACATTATGAAATTTGATTATCACATCTTTCTCCTGCTGTCTCATTTTCTGACTTGAAGCCATCTTTTATCATTGCACATCCACTTAATGACCAACCACACCAAATCCTCACTCTTTTAATATTTCACTTTTAGCTGAATTGCAATCCGAGGTATGCTTATGTACTTTATTTTCTCTAAATTGATTTTCTGGTTGCCTGGTGAAGGTAATTTCCCTCCCTGTAAACTAAGTAACTAATAGCATTGGGCTATTAAGCAGCTTATGATTGATAGATTTTGCATGGTGATTTTTTTTTATTTCTCGCCCCAATGTTTAATCAATTGTCATTATCCTGGAATGAGAAGAGAAAAGTCAGGAGATTTAATGCGTACACAGCGTTCGCCCACAGCGTTGTCAATCATCTAGCGTCTAATGCCCTTCAAGATAGTTTTAATGGGTTTTGTGCATATTCATATGTCATGTGTTCAGGTCATCTCAGAGTCACACTGTTTGACAAAGATGGAAGATGAAGCTGGAGCTCATTTAAAATAGCCGAGGGAGTGGTCAGCGGAAACTCTAATTATATTTAAAAAAGCAAACCTTACTTACTCGCGATGTAGAAGTTTTATTTTAGAAATACAGTTTTCAGCAGGGAAGAAATCATGAGTTAGATAATTATATCTCTGTGTATATTTTTTTATACAGATGGGTAAAGGGCTGAGTATCATTAAGGAGTTGCTGATTCGATACATACCTCGATACACAGGCCACGATACGATACATATCTTGATACAGTGCACTTTTGATTTGATACGATACATTTCAAATCGATTCAGTATAGTTCAATACAAAATAAAAAAGCCCGATTCATCAGACGGTTTCACTTCGTAGAAACTGTCTAACCTCACAGAGTTAGAATTCGTTTGCTCGATGGTAGGCGGATACTTTTTTATTTAATCATTCGCTGCTATTTGGTCATGACGTATGTAATGTAGGAAGAAGGGCAATAACGTCTTTCCCCTTGATAAAACTCCAAACATTCTCTTTGTTCCGGTTTTAAATCCTCGATCTCAGGAATCGTTGCCAACACAAAATGTATGGCTCTTTGTTGATTGGCTGGTGCCTGAACTCGCACTTCTGGGGTTCTTGCAAACAGTCTAGTGTATTCCGATTCCTGAGAAATTAAATTGAGCAGAGGCACTAGGTGGCGCCAGTCTGGCTATAGATACTAAAAAGTCTTTCGTATCTTGTTCTTATTCAAAGTTCATATGAAACGCAAACATTTTAGTCATCAAAACACTGAAGATGTTGTTACGGCCCCAGGCCTTAGTTCTAATTAGTTTTGTGTGATTTTGCTGAGTTCTCCTGATTCCTGCTGCGGGAGTCCTGGTCCGTGATTGGTGGGACATGTCTACGCCCACCTCACCTGCAGCCACCGCCCCCTACTTGAGGAGATTACCAGCACCTGTTTGAGGCTGCTGGCCTTGGTGTCCAGTCTGCCATCTTGTGTTCGTGTGTAGTTCTGTTTTGTGCCTTTTTTTTTTTCCCTGTTTGTGGGCTTATGTGGTTTAATTTGGGGAACTTGTGTTTTAGTTTAGTGTGTGTCCCCTTTTGTGGCACAAAACTCGTTGTCAGTTGTTTTGTCTCTTAGTTTAGGTTATTTTCTGTATATTTTAGTCTGTTTTGTTAATTTACCGTTACATTCCTGTTAATTAAACATTATTTAATTTATTCCATTTTACATCTTGGTTTTATTTTTGTTACTTCCCTGTCCCTAGCAAAGCTGGGTCGTAACAATGTCAAATGTGTTGCATAAACACTTCCCTTGTACACGCAACAAACCTGTAGCGCTGTGACAAAATAATTTAGTAAAATATACCAAAAATACTCATGGCGATATATTGATACAGCAGCCCACAATATCGATACTGGATCAACACATTTAACGATATGATAAATCGATATTTTGATATTTTTGCACTAGAGGGATATCAGTCTGGTCACCACTCCCTCTGTGCAATATTTAGACAGCACTATCCAATCACATTTGTTTATTTCAGTGATGCATCTGAAAAAAAAGGAGCTCATTGGTTAATCATCATTTTGAACAAAATCAAACTTCTCTCACCTCAGACTTACTTTGGGAAGACAGACAAAGTGCAAAGTAGTGGTAATTGGAAGTAATGTTTGTACAGTAGGGATCGAACATTTGGTTTAGCATTTGTTTTGTTTCACTTATTCATTTATCGTAGGGCTGGAAGATAAATCACAATCGAATCAAAATCACATTTGAATGGAGGCAATTGGCAAACTGTAAACGCTGCAATTTTTTGAGTACCATAACTTCCTCCACAAACAACAAAATATTCTTAGTCTTTTTTCTGCATACAGCTGCTAGTCCTGTAGTTTAGATCTGTACAAACATGTTCTGAAATGTGATTCTCGTATTTGTCAGTTCATTTTTCAATGTTCTTGTCAGTTCTTCTGGACGTGTTTCAAATGTGAACAGAATCTAATTATTAAAACATAAATCACAAATTTAATCATAATCCATGTCAGATTAGATATTCTGCACAACTCTTTCAGGCATAATTTATAGTTAGTATATAACATTTTAAGGGGGATACTTTTTCTACACTACGTTTTTAACTGGACTGAAAATTATTGTATGAGAAAAGGCTGAGGGTTTATTTGTAACACATTTGTTGTTTGAGCAATTAAAAATATACAAATAAAAACAGCTTGGGGAAAAAAACTATTGGAAAAAAAAAAAATCTGCACAAATCTTTATCAAAATCACTGCATTTGAAGCTTTATTAGACCTCAAAATCTGTGTGTAATACTTTTACTTTTTACTCTTAAAGTACATTTTTACATGGGTACTTTGATACTTTTACTTACCGTATTTTTCTCGCTATAAGTCGCTCCGGAGTATAAGTCGCACCAGACAAAAAATGCATAATGAAGAATAAAAAAAAACAACCGGACTATAAGTCGCACCTTTTGGGAGAAATTTATTTTATAAAATGAGAGACTAGGAACTGACATTTCAAGGCAAGTTAAAGTAATAACTAGAAAAGCACTCAGAGAACGCAGACCTCCGCCAAGGACTACAGTCCCCCTCATATTAATTGTGTTTTCCATAAATATTTGTCTCGTATCTTTCAATTTGGAATATGAAAGAGGATCCCATTGTCCATCCCTGAGTCAAATTTCATGGGGTTTGGTCAATAATTAACCGAGATATTGAGAAACAAAATTTTTGGCCCCATTTACCACAATGTTAACTAAAATTTCAAAGTGATCCAGAATCCAGAATTTCTTCCGGATCACCCCCAAAATGAAATCAGTTCTTCCTTTTCACATTTCCAACAAATCCTGAAAATTTCATCAAAATCGGTCCATAACTTTTTGAGTTATGTTGCTAACAAACAAACAAACAGACAGACAGACAAACGCCGGCAAAAACATAACCTCCTTGGCGGAGGTAAAACAATAGAACAGAGAACAGGCTGAAAGCGTCTGGTATGTTAACGTAATACATGAACAGTTATTCAGATAACTATAGCATAAACGACAGAACAGAACACGTTTACCAAACTCTCCATCTCACTCCAAATCACTAAATCCTTTGAATTCTTCATGCTCTGTGTCACTTCTGAGCAACTCCCATAAAACTATAATTATTATAGATTCATTGCAGTTGCTCCAGAGGTAAATAGAGCTCTGCTTCCTCTTCTGTGAATCTGTTATCAAACTTAGCATTAGTTCCAGTTAGAATTATTTTAGCCTTTCTGAATCCCGACAAGATGGTTTCGGTTGACACGGAAATCCAGGCTTTGTCGATTCATCCAGTGACTCCCAGGAAAGTTGCATGGTGCACCGTCCGGTTACTGTGAAGCTGTGTTCTCCATCCCCGCTTTCCTCCAGTCCCTCACAGGTTTCTCGCTCACTCCAAACTTTCTTTCTGCTGCTCGATTACCGTTTTTGACTGCATATTTCACTTCTTGCAGCAGGACAACGCCTTTTTCTGCAGGAGACATGCGCAGTTAAGGGCAAAGTGACAGAGGTACAGAGGTAATAGGAGCAGCAGACACGGACACACAAGCCTAGAGCGCCCTCTCATGGCTGTAAGTGTGAACATTTTCTTATATAAGTCGCAGGACCAACCAAACCATGGAAAAGGTTTGACTTATAGTCTGAAAAAATACAGTAACTAGATTTTTTCAGTTGATACTTTTGCTTTTACTTTGCTCTGGTATCTGTACTTTTACTTAAATGACATAATTGAGAGTACTTCTTCCACCAGTGTACTACAGAGCTGTATGCGTGTATCCGTCTGGCGCAGTATTTCCCTGTCAGGAAAAAAGTGCAGTTAGGCTAAAGGCTAGTATTAATAATGGATGAGCAAATGAGTGTCTGGCAAAGGTACACAGTGATATAATACAGGCTCTATTGGAACAAAAACGGATCTAATGATGTTAAATATGAATAATGTGTATCATATATTTTATAGGTTACTGCAAATGAAATATATAAGGTATTACTGTGTTGGCATTAAATAAATCACAACAAAGTGACAGGTAAGTCTGGTAATTTTGTCATTCGTCCTACGCAGCAAACACAATTCTCTGATGTATTTATTTTTTATGAATTCTTGGCAGATTTTGTTTGATAGAAAAGATGATGTCTTTTGGAGAAATTTGGACTGTTCACAATGACAAATTTGAAAGCGGAGAAAAATGAACAGCTTCAAAAGGTTGTTGAAAGGTAGATAGCCTCGACTCTTACTGCTTTTTTTTTTTTTTTTTTTTTTTTAAACTACAATCACATAGTAGCCAGTATCTTAAAGCTGCTTTGTGTAACATTTTGGTGTGAGGTCCGTCCCCGGCTTGTTTCTATGGATATGTCACTGCTATGAAGATAGAAAGGTTTAATGCCATACTGTGAAACATTCCAGATGAAGCAGTAACATCTCCATGAAGAAAATTTGATAGACCCTCCACCAGAAAAGTTAAAAAATTTACCTTTAATTACTTTTGAAAATACATACAAGTACTTTTATTTTCATTATATAGGTATCATATGGACAAATGTGAGGCTCATGTGAGGTCATTTCTGACTGGATAATTGTCTTGAGAACCAAAATACCACTGACAGCATAAACAGCTTTGCAATCACATACAATGATTTTGTAAATATGAACAAATCAGCTGTGTTTTGTTTGAACGTGCCTCGTATCCGGAGACACAATAAATCCGTGTATCATTCGTTCATTTGTTTTTCAAACTAAAACCAAAAATAAGAAAATGAAAAACAACTATTTTCTTCATTATTTGCCTCCAAAATCAAAATGAAAAAACTGATTTTTTTTTTTTTTTTTTCAGTTTTTCGATTTTGTGTTTAAATGAATAATGGAAAAGACGGATAATAGCCATTTCCTGTTTCCGTGAGATGCCGGACTAAACCAGGACAAAAACAGGACAAAAACATGACTACACCAGGTCTAAAATAGGACTAAACCAGGACTGAACCAGGTCTAAACTGTCTGGTCCCGGTCTTAGGCCTGGTCTAAGTTTAGGACTGGTTCTGGTCTCAGTCCTAGTCCCGGTCTCAGTCCTGGTCTCAGGCCTGGTCTCAGTTTTGGTCTGGTCCTGGTCTCAGTTCCTGTCTTACTCCTAATCTCAGTCCCGGTGTCAGACCTGGTCTTAACTCTGCTCTCACTCCCCGTCTCAATCCCGGACTCAGTCCCAGTCTCAGTCCTGATCAGCCGACAGTATACATGGGAGCATCTCTGGGCCCATCCCAACACTCAATCCTGGTTCAGTCCTGGTTCAGTCCTGGTTCAGTCCTGGTTCAGTCCTGGTTCAGTCTGGCGTTGCAGTTTAAGTCACGTCAATGGGAAACAGCTGTTATCTGTTTTTTTTTTTTTTTCATTATACATTTAAACACAAAAGTGAAAACTGAAAAAATGCATCGTTATCCATTTTTTCATTTTGGTTTTGGAGACAAATAATGAAGAAACTAGTTATTTTTTCATTTTGTTATTTTTGGCTTTATTTTGAAAAACGAATGAACGACTGATACACAGATTACAATAGGCCATATTTATGTAATAAACCTTTATGTTATTTTTTCTTCCTTCCAGATTTGACCATTTGACCAAATTTGCAACATTCACCAAAGTAAATAAATCTGGATCAGTCGAGTTTGAGTTCAACTACAGTATCTTTACACTTTGAGTTTGCAGAGAATCTAGGTTAGTATAGTGATGTATACAAATGATGATAATAACCTGCTGACATTTTCGCTTAAATATCCCTTGGCATTTTGCATCTAAACATAAATGCCATATTTCAAACCAGTATTACCGTGCTGTCAAACTACATAAATCCATTTACCAGTGTGAGACTTAAATGTCATTAGACTTGAGATTAAATGTGATAGTTTAAAGAGAGGGTACTTTACTTCTATGCGGTATTAACACAGATATCACCATGTTACCTTTTATTAAAACGATGTATGTTTTTTGTGTGTGTGTGTCTCCCCTCCACATTAAGTCACTCTCCCTTCAAAGCGCAACGTGCATCCCGCTACTGCAGATCACATCAGGTTCAAGTTATTGTGTTACAGTTTTGTATCATGTTTTTTGTATATTTATGGAGAACTGTAGTGTCGGAGCATGGTTCACATCAGTTAAAGGGCAGAATCTTAGAGCTAACTGTAAGGAGGGTTTGAATAGTGCCCAGGAAAGACCGCAAATTACTCAAACATTCATGGATGACATCTAAAACCTCTTCTGGCATGTTTTTGATGAGGGAACAACATTATAACATGGTTGAAAGCTAAAAAAATATACACTTTGCATCCTACGCCCTCTTTAATCTTTCATATGCAATGAATGAAACAGCATCCCGTTGTCTTTCTCTTGAACAAAGCAGCATCTCAAAAGTTCGTACCAAAAAAATTAAATATTTATTTTGTTTTATTTTCCATACATTTGCAATTTAAGCTCAACATTGAGAAGTTTAAGTGGTTATCAAGTTATCAAGTGACCAGTCCTTAATTCGTCACCATACACTTAATATATTCCCCCTTTCCCTTTAAAGTAATATCAAACCAAAACATACCCAAATATAAAAAAGCAGATCAACATATTAAACACAGAAGAAAAGAATATGGAATGCTGATTGGCTCCCAGTGGGACAAGCAGCTAGCCAATTGCGTCGCACCATCCAGTCTGAATCACTGTAGCCATTTTGTGCCTTTATTGCCTTTCAATTGGCGGTGAAAAAAGTATACGAAAAACAAATTGTCAACCCACAATTGTCCGTCTTTTTGACCCCCGAAAATCCTTTCATAAATCACAACAAAGTACGCGAAAGTATGTCAATCGCTCCTGTAATCGACCAATTGTGAAGTCTTTCTCGCTCCATCTGTTCCTTCTTTGTTATCCGTTTTGTCCCTTGGTTATTTTTACAAAATAGTTTGTAGAAAATAAATACAAATCTTTTGAGGACAGTGCGTATTTTTCGGTGACCCAGAAGCCACCCCAAAGCCAGTCTTGTACGAAGTCCGTGCTGTTTTCTCGTTTCTTTTCATATTGTCCTTAGCTAACTCCGAGCTGAGTTCACTGAGGCGTTAAGAACAGTCTGATGTAATAAATAAATAAATACATGACAAATAAATACATAAATATCTCCTTCTTACTATAAATACAAGTTTGGCCTTTGCATCCACGGCTAACCTTGATATGAATACTGTCATACGAAGCCTTTCCTCTCATTTGCCCAAAATACTCCAATCCTAAGAAGTAATATACGAACATTTTGAAATTACTGAATCATCAGAGTCAAAAACTTGAAGGATGGTTAAAAGGTTTTTCAAAAATAAACCTTTTAGCCAGTGGCACCTGTTGGAGTCTGATCTTTTCATTTGCAGATTATGAGTAAATATCTCATTTAAGAGACAGTGTTTTGCATTAATTTGGTCTGCACAAAATTTTATGTTATTTAGAGGAGGGTAAATTTAGTAACTTTTCTGGTGGAGGGTCTGTCAAATGTTTTTCTACATGGCGATGTTATCGCTTTGTCTGGAATGTTTCACAGTAAACATTTCTATCTTCATGGAGACCAAAACAGACCAAGTTACAGGTCAGATCTGTGGAGAAGCGACCCCCTCACAGTCAGAATGACTGTGTTTTTTTTTAGGTATTTTTAAGCTATGAAACCACTTGAATAAATGTAAAGTAGAGCTGTATAATGTCATACTGTGGAACATTCCAAGCAGAGCAATGATGTATCCATAGAAACAAGCAATGGACAGACCCTGAACCAAAAAGTCCCATAGTGCAGCTTTAAATTATGCCGGTAATGAATAGCTATAATCCTTTGTCATTTTTACATAATGACACAATGAATGAAATAAAGAAAACGTTTGTTTTATGTGGCTGCTTTCAGTTTTGTCACAGAAAGCAGGATACACTGTTGTTGTTTGCACCAGATCTCCTTCCTGTTACTCCTTCCTAGAACGGACAAGAGACAACAGCTGCAGACTAAGGATGGGACAAGATCTTGCGCGTCAGGATCTCATAATTTCATTTTTTTTTTTTTTCCATTTGTTTACAGGTGGATAGAGTTAAGTGCTAGTGAGTTACACCTTTTCAGAAGCTGTAGTTCCAAAAAGACACTGGCAACAAAAATAGGGCAAAACTTTGAGCTGGACAACATTTAATTTATCGTAAATTGTGTCAGAATCTCGTTTTCTCTTTGATTCAGTCTCGTGTTTTGTCTTATCTTGTGGAAATTGTGTCTCATTTCGATTCGACCCAGCAACCCTCTGGCTAAAGGTTGAACAGTTGCTTAGTTACTGAACATACCACTATTGTGCCTTCAGCTTGTTTGAAACCATGTGCACAAACATCCCATTAACAAGTCAGTGTAATGCCTCATTCGTCTCTTCGTCATTAACAAAATTTCTTCTATTTAGAAAAAAGGCAATTCATATGATAAGGTAATTAGTATTTCTATAAATGACCAGTAATCAATAATAGTATTTTACACTTTGGGAAAGAGTAGATTCACCATTCCGTTACCACTGATGTTAGCACTTTCAACAAAAGTCACTTCCAAATGTCCTGCACTTTGCCTCAGTGACTCGGTTATAGCAAGAGGATACAGACAGAGTGGATCTCGTTTTAGTGACGGACACAGCGCTGGCTCTGATTTGTCCAGGAGGTTAGGATGGGGAGAGCAGTTTTTAGTAGTCTATCCTGGTCTGCTGTGCTAGGACCCCTCTTCCTCAAGATTCCCGGGAGCATAGTAGCCCGCCAGCTGCCTGAACCTCGGCCCCCAGTCGCTGAGGTAGGAAAAATCCTGCTCTGATGTGGTGGAGAGTGTGTGGATAGAGCTTAAGGACAGCGCTGGCGAACTGGAGCCTTCGAACGCGTAGGTCTGAAACGAATCATACGGCGGGACTGACAGATCCGCGTCCGCTTGCTCCACCTTCTTCTTGATGTAACCCTTGAAAAGCGAGAAATCCGCCGCGACCGCCTCCACGCCCAGGCTGGCCACCGCGTTGGTCTCCGCCCCCGTCCGTAACGTGGTCCCGTTGTGGCGGTTGGTCTGGATCCACTGGGGTAAAGATCGGATATCGGGGCCCGGTTCGGAGCCCTTGGACTCGGGGAAGTCGTAGAGGTTGCGTAGGGCGCTCATGTCGTAGGCCTGCGTGTCCTGCTCGCCGCCGCCTTCGTCGTTATACTTGATGACGTTGTCGCGCATGTCCTCCTCTTCCTCGGTCATGCGCTGGCCTTTACGGTGGCGCTTCAGAGTCAGGATGAGAAGAACCAGCACTGAGAAGAGACATGCAAAGAGAAGACAGAAGAATATTAGATTTGTGGATAGTTAAACTGCAAAGAAGAGACAAAATATGAGTGCGGTCAGTGGTTTGACCCCCTCTCTTGACATAAACATTATTGGTCGAGCGGTTAGATCCACTGGCCCACAGGTTGGTGATGCGATTTCAGCAGATGAATACTTTTGTTGTGACACTTAAAGGTTGTATGGAGGAATTTTTTTTGTTTCAAATTGTCAATGATAGCATTATAGAGGTGCAGTAGCCTTGTAATTATGATGACCAAAAAAAAGAGAATAAAAATTCATCAACTCAGGACGTGGTGGGGCTAAACATTTGCCAATAGATAACGACACTGCCTCGTTATCTGTTAGTTGACAGGCTGTCAATCAAACTCCCTACGTTTCTAGCGTAACTGACAAAGTTTGTTGCAATGGCAGACAAGAATCCAGGAGCAGTTAGCCGCAAAAGAAAGTCTGTTTTTGAGGTCGCTGAAAGAAGAAGACAAGGGGAAAAGCAGCAAAGCCAAACTAAGGTGATTCTTGTAGATTCATTCCAGCGATGGCGCAACTGAAGCAGACGCAGGGTCTAAAGACTGACGCACTGGTCGCCAAATTACTCCTGGACAGGTAACTTCTGCTTATTATGAAAACGTACTTTATTTCCAAGAGCTAGACAAACGTTTTTCAGGACACGAATGCGATATCCTATGTCTGAAAACATCATTTTCAATGCAAAGAAAGAGTCCGCTTGCAGCTGCGTGTTGTAGTAGTAGCTTCATTCGCACTGAATCTCCGCGCACCCTTCTCTGCACCCCTTACTGCTCCTCTCCCCGCTGCCCGCTCCGCTCTTCCCGCTGCTCCTCACTTCTTTTCCGCGCACGAAATGTCCGCTCACCCCCTCCCCCCGCTCCTCACTTCTCCGCCTTGCCTAACCAACACTGTAGTTAGTTAGTTTACAAGTCATGTGCAGCGATGAGTACTTGTTTTCTAGAAACAAACCTGTTTCTGGCGTAAGGAGGAGGCGGGAGGAGGCGTTTCTACGTAGGGAGCTGTAGGGGAGGGGGGGTGGTTTCACGCATGCGCAACATTTGAAAAAGGACAAACAGTCGCTGGATTTCTCGTTCCTTGGAAAATCCTCTATACAACCTTTAACCCCTCGCCTCTGATTTACTTTAGATTTATTCAATTACAGGTAGTTTTATAGCTCAAAAATACCTAAAGAAACACACAGATCTGACCTGTACTGTGAATCATTTCAGACAAAGCAATAACATCTCCGAGACCCTCACTACAGGGCTACTGAAAGAACATGTCATAGTCACTTGGAATTATTTTAAATTGTGTAGATCCATTAGTAAAATTTTTCACAAACAGCACAATTTTTCCTCTTTGTAAATTTCTTCAGTTTGAACTTGAAATAAGAAGAAGAAGAAGAAAAAAAAACAATAAAACTATTCAAAAGCGAGTAAATATAGCAGAACAAGTCAAACACAATCTAACAAAAATTTAATCTTTTGAACTTGAGTCAGACAAAACGCAGCATTTTCCCATAAAGCTATTTTAGTGAAATGCAAACAACAAAGTATGAAAATCATCATCTCCAACCGCGATCACAACCACACAGACAGATGTATTAAATGTAACGTGACATTGCCTCACAACAGTTCGCAGCAGGTGCACTAATAAAAACGTGATAAAGTCCCACGTACAAACGATGAATGACAGTAATGAAGATGTCAATATGATGGTGCAAGCACAGATGGAAGTTGGATTAGAACGACAATAGGTATATTATTTGCATTTCCGTAGTTCTGTTCAAACAAGCTAATAAAGAATGTCATATTATTTGCGTATTGTGAAAAATACTTTGTCATCGTGAAAAGTGGAAGTGAAGGAGTTTGATGGGATGTAATTGGAGCTGTTTGGGGCTCGCAACAAGTTTAGAATATCAGTCTGGAGACCACTCCTTCCATCGGGCCAGGTCCAATCAGATTTGTTTTTTTTAGTGGCATTGGTCACCCATCATTTTGAATTAAAGGTCCCATATTACGCAAAATAGACTTTAGTGAAGTTTAAGGCAGGTTATAATGTTGTTACCTTCTCAAAAAGATACTTGGAGTTGTGTTATGTTTCATTCACACATGTTTGAGTAACCTTTTATCTGTCATGTTAACAGTTATCTTATACCTTTAGTTCAGTAGATTGGCAATTCCAGAGCTGAAATCATCCAAATGATTTTAGTGAAGGTGTATGGAGTTTCCAAACATAGACTACGTTCAGACTGCAGGGTTTAATGCACAATTTGGAGAGTTTTGTGAAATCCGATTTTCTTGCGAGGTCCTTCATATTTCCACTTAAATGTGACTTGTGTGTGATCTCCAGTGTGAACTTTAAACAACCCAAAAGTGTACATTGGAGGATACGACGACGTCACATGAAGAGGCTGTGCTCAGTGTTTCCGGAAGTCGCCTAAACGCTGAACTTGTCTCCCAAAATACAGTCCAGTTCTTTGTAAAATGGACAGGTTACACGTCCATGGCCGCTTCGTTTGTTTGAGTCTTTAACCTCCATGTATTTGGCTTGCAGGCTCTTTATTTTTGGTTTACATTGAAGCCAGGACCGCCTGTAGCCGCGCTCAGCTATTTCTTGGGCAATCATTTCAAAAACAGCAAAAACATCGACTAGACTCTGAGCCTGACGTGTAGGTGGGATGAATGCGACCTGGCCATTCAGACTGAAGTCTCATGTCAAAAGATCGGATATGTATCGGTTTTAGGAGCACATATCCAAGAGGTCTGGGTCGCATTTGAAAAAAATCTGATCTGTGTCATCCAGACTGTCATGAAAAGATCAGACACAGGTCGCATAGTTCAGGCTGCAGTCTCAATGTAGCCAAGGTGGACCACTGTATTACCACATGACATCACAAGGTGGAGTGTTTTCCACCAAGAACTCAGGGTAAATATGCAGAGTTTGTGTGTTAAACATGTGTGAATGAAACAAACCCCAACTCCAGTTATGTTTGTGATGAAGAAATATTATATGATTATAACATAGATCAGAAAATAGTGTAATATTCGTTTAAAGAGAACATGCATGCCCCTGATTGGCTAATCCACCGGTCAATCATGCCCATCAATGACCAGACTCACATCTTCGTAAAGTAGTGAAGTGAGTATTCTTAATCCCGGGCACATTTGGGACAGATTTGTAGCCACATTTCCAACCAACAATCTATCACCGCAGGGCAGCTGTGGCTATACATTAACACCACCAATTCTGAATAAAGTACACGCCAAATTGGGAACTTATTTTTCATTCATTTTTAGACAATGAATAATGTATTGTATAATAATGTAAATACAAAACCCGAATCCTGAGCTATGAAAACCGCCCAAAAGTTACCCCCACATGTCAAAGCAGAAAAATGAGCACAGCAATAATGACTTCAGTGGATTTATGTTCTGAGGCCCACACGCACATATTGCTAATACCGAAAGAGTCTAATACATAAAACATGCGCGACCAAGATGGACTTTTAATAGTTTTCAAGTTCCTGATTACTCCCATTGTAACTTTGATTGTAACTCCTGGGGGCAAAAGCAGTGGGGAGGGTCATTTATTATTAGCTTTTATATTCCAAATGCATGAGGATTGATTTTCTACAACACTGATTGCTTTGGTCAGAAATATCACTCAAAAAGGCTTAATGGACACCAATCTGTATATCAATACTCATTCGTATTCAAGACTTTAGGCCCCACCGCTGCTTAAAAGACTATGGACTGCAGCGAAATGGATCCAGGATTAAAAACTAGATAACGATAAAGATGGATGGTGTTATATTGAGCAAAACAAAGGCGGTGTGCACATGAATCAATAATTCTTTAATTTGGTCTTTGTTATTTTAATTAGTGCAAAGGTTTGTGATTAGACACTGGCACTTCTTCCTTCTGTTGTGACATCAAACAGAAAACTCAAGGCAAATCTATGGACCAGTCTCACTATTGTTTCCTTATCCCATATATAACTGCAATAGATGTTAGTTTCATTTATATTTAAAGCTCCTATATTACACGGAATTGATTCTTGTAAGCTTTAGGACATGTTAGAATATTGATATTAATGTTAACTCCTCAAAAACATGCTTGGAGTTGTGTTTGTTTCATTCACATGTTTGAGTAATACTTTATCATTAGTCTGTCTACATCTCTAAAGCTCAAAATGTTCTGTTTCTCTCTGTTATGAAGCAATATCTTTCAAGTTAACAGCTGCCTTTTAACTTTTGTTCAGTAGAGATCAACAGTTTCAGGACTGAAAGTATCCAAATGATTCTAGTGAAGTTGTATCGTCAGTCTGAGAGAAGAATTAAGCCTAAATACGCAGGATTTGTGTGTTAAACATGTGTAAATGAAACAAAACACAACTTCAGGTATCTTTTTGATGAATATTTTCATTAATCTCCTTTCTGGTAGTGGCAAATCACCTGCATAATTTCATGGAAAGTTAAAATGTTTAAATCAAATGCATTTTCATTTCATTTTTTGGCTAAAATGTTACATACATGTGGCTTTAATTACCTACATTATCAGTTGATTCCATTGATGCGGAAACTGAAAGAGCATTTGTTTTCCTTAATGACACAAAAGCAATTAATATGTGCAGGGTATGACTGACTACCCCAAATTTAAGACTTTTAAAAGACCTTTTTAAGACCACTTAAATGAAAATTAAGACCATCATCACACCCATTATGCGAGCGAAAAACACCAGATCCAATTCTAATCATGACCAACCAATTACCAATTTTATATCTTGAATCTAAGAGCCACTGTGGATTAAACCTACACTTCTCCATGATCCACCTGCCGGCACCAGAAACCAAAGTATTGTTTGCACATACTCCAAATTAGATGTTCATTCATTAGACGTGATTTCACGTTGTTGTTGTTTTTTTTTCCTCCCTCCATTTAACATCGCACTGCAGCCCGGTTGAGTATACAAAAAATAAGATAATGAAATTTAAGACCTTTGTGAAAAAAATACAACTTGGACAACAGAATTCAAGACTGTCCAAAGAGATTCATTTGGTCTTCCAATATTTTATGTTATTAGGTTCTTTTTTCAGACCTAGAGTTTTGTTTCATACCTGACAGTTTCGACTGCTCACTAGCGCTCTTCCTCAGAGTGGTTATGTGATGTTGCTGTGACGTGTCTGGTCAGCTGATTTAAACAGGTTTTGGCGCTGCCTTCCTACCGGTGGAGGCAGGATGACAGTGAGAACAACTCAAATCAGTCAATTTCTGACCATTGCAAAAGAGAGAACCACATTATGGACTGGGATGGAGCAAACATCATTGGGACAGAGGAAAACAAACATCTTCGCTGGATTAAAGAGGCAATCGAAATACGGAAACGTGCCCACAGGACTATAAACCGGGATGAGGGGGCTTTTTTACTCTCATACACTTGGGATACTGTCCTGAGGAACTCGGACTGCAGATGGCGCTGTCATCCTGCCTCCACCGGTAGGAAGGCAGTGCCAAAACATTTAAACTTTTAAATCAGCTGACCAGACACGTCACAGCAACATCACGTGACCACTCTGAGGAAGACCGCTCGTGAGTCAGGTATGAAACAAAACTCTAGGTCTGAAAAAGGAACCTAAAAACATAGAATTCAAGACTTTTTAAGGCCTTAATTTAGGAACATGAAATTTAAGGCCTTCTAAAAACTCTTTTACAGCTACCATGTATATAACAAAACTGATTCAAAACAACATATTTATTATTTAATTAAATAAATATATATAATTAAATGATTAATCATATAGTTAATAATCCAGATGACAACCTTTTTTATTTAGTTAAACATGGAGATAAATGTATAATAAATGATACCTGAGAAACTGCTCGAAATAAAGAAATGAAATTAAATCATGTTGCTTACTTTAGTGCCGTGATTAATTCAGCTTAGTTAATTACCATTGTAGCTAGCAGGGGGCACAGACACTAAACCAAATGGTTCAGTCAAAATGAGTTATAAACAAGAAATTATAATTATAATTATTCTAAATAGTCTAATAGTGTTATTTAAAAGGCAAAATAAAGCCTCGTTTCTCTTATTCACCGCACTCATCTCCTGTGTTGATGATAAATCATGAGTATTATATTTGATAAAGAGTGAAATATGCACGCTGGGGTAGAGTGGGAGATAATGAACGGCTAATGGATAAACAGCAATTGAGTCCCATTTTCATCCAATAATTACTGTAATAGGAAGAAACAAAATTAGTGTAGGACTGGTGCAGGGTGTGCAACAGTAGATTGGAATGGCTTGTGGTTCTAATGTAAGAACAAATTAGGAGTATTTGGAACTAAATTATGTGAAAAAAACAAAACAAAAAACAAGAAACAAATGGAAGCACTGTATTTCAACCAAGTTTGGACAAATGCAACATACATAAAAACAATACTGTAACTTTTTGACGAAATGTTCTATATATTACACATCTACTCTAGCTTGCATTTATTCAGTAACAGGGCTTGTTGGTGTCAAAAGTTTAATGCCATATTCTGCAACATTCCAAGCAAAGCCATGCCAACATGTTCTTGAAAGTCTACCTCAGTGACATTCATATCAAGTTTATTTAGCACATTTAAAATACGTTCAGCTGGCAAAAGTACTTCACATAAAAGTAAAAATAAATAAATAAATAAAAAACACAGATAATGACACATAGGAAAAGTACAATAAAACACCATGATATACTTTCTAACTAGTATTAAATCCCAGGACTGAGAGACATTTAAGGATGGAGCAAATTCAGAGGACATGTATACCTATGGGGACAATAACATACATCTATCTCCATGGAGACAAGCATGTGGTGAACCTTCAGTGAGTAAAGTTACAAAGTGCTGAGTCAGGCTGGTGCCACCTTGTGCCTCCGCTCAATTTCATTTCTCTCCAGCGACTAGGTCAGGAATCGGAATACACTAGACAGTTTGCAAGAACCCTGGAAGTTGTAGACCGCACACCGACCAATCAGCGAAGAGCTGTGAAGCCATGACGTCAAACTCAAGCGCCTGTCTGGGTCCCTTTTGTGGAACAGCACAACAGTAAACAAAGCGGTCGAGATGGATGTAGATGAAGTCATATATTCTGTGTTGGCGACAAGTTCTGAGATCGAGGATTTAAAGCCGGAACAAAGATAATATTTGGTGAATTTTATCAAGGGGAAAGATGTTATTGCCCATCACGACCAATTAGCAGTGATTGGTTAAATTAAAAAAGCACCCGCCTACCTATGACTCCTAATGCTGTGAGGTCAGACGGTTTCCACGAAGTGAAACCCGCTGATGAATTAGGCTACCATCGTGCACCTTTAACTTAAAAATATAAACTCAAACGGCAGGTTTTAACAAATATTTTTGCAACCACTTCATCTTAAAGTTCATTTAGCACTGCTTGCATTTTTATATTTTGTACAGTGTCAACTTACATGAGATATTGCATTAAAAAAAGCTACACATTTTGGCTTTTATTCAAATTAAATGTGGGTTAGACAAATTAAATACAAGATATAATGTAAAAAGAAAAATGCATATACATTTTAGAACCAGTTATCGTTCACTATATAAATGCAAGCTCATGTATTTTTAAGCAGCAACTGGCGCAGGAAGACCTAATCCTTCAGACTACATTATTGGATAATATATAAAGAATGTTTATTCCTTCTTTTTGGCTCCACATATCTGAATGCATTAACGAACTGGCAAAAAATGCTTATCTTTCTTGGAGCATTTAATTAGTGGAAATGACATTAATTAGACCAAGTTCTCCGTAGACATTTCTCTCATAAACAGATGGCAAAACTTTGTTCCTGAGTTTTGATTGGCGGCGGTGCAGTTCTTAATGGCCCAATCAGATGTTGTAGCAGTCAGCAGAACTTCGCTAATCTGCTTTTGTAAGCCAATGACAAACAATGAGTGGCTGGAAGAGGACATATTGCATCTGAATAGACTATTAACCAGTGGGGAGCAGGAGTCTTCTGGAGACACTCTGTGAGCTGAAAAGAATGCCAGCCTCACCACATAAATAAATGCATGGCCAACCGGATTAATAGGCTGAAAGTCAAAGCTATTACGTTCAAACCCCAGGCCCATATTGATTGTTTAGTTAAATAAACGATATCAGAGATTGTCACAGTGAAATAGTTGCACAGTTCAGTAGAAATGTGGGAATGGGTATTGGCAATTACAGGTCCTTTATGCATAACTGAGTTTTTGTAATCCTGCAGCAATATTTCAGTTGGAAGAGTGTTTGCTCATTGATCTGAAGGATGCTGGTTCAAATCCAGCTCCCGCCATAAACATTGTTGGTAGAGCGTTCAGATTCACAGGTGAAAACTGTTATTGTGTCATTGGGCGAGACACTTAACCTGCCTCGCTCTGTCAGGTGAATGAACGACAAATGGGAGAAAAATACTTGACGCACATCTGGGACATCCGTTGAACTGTAAACAAGTCCCATTTTCTGGTCTTTTCCTGGAACAATGGCAGACCAGGCTGAGAGAGTGACTTTAGTGTAGCTATTTATCGCTCTAGATCGGCTCAGCGGGTGCACTCCTGGTTTAGTCCTGATTTAGACCTGATTAAGTCCTGCTTTAGACCTGTTTTAGTCCTGGTTTAGTCCTGGTTTAGTCCTGGTGTAGGCCTGGTGTAGGCCTGGTGTAGGCCTGGTGCAGTCCTGGTGATCGGCTCGGTGGTTGAGGCATGTTTATATTTAGGCTAATGACACTGGTTTAGTCCTGGTTTAGACCTGCTTTAAATCTGGTTTAGTCCGGGTTCAGTCCCTAGAAACTCTGATGTTTCTAAAGTCTATAAACTTTTCAGCTCTGCAACTTTGATGATACCTGGCATTGTTTTTAGCTTGGTCCAAACTGCTTCCTTCTTCAGTTTGCAAGTAAAAGCAAACCACGAAGTTCTCTTGCAATCTAAACAGACAGATTATTTGAGTTAAAGGTGCACTATGTAACTATTGGTTGGGGGTCCATCATCTGTTTTTTTCTATGGATATGTCATTGTTCTGCCTGGAATGTTACATAGTATGACAGCTGCACCTTAGATTTATTAAATTACAGGTGCAAGCTCAAAAATACCTAGAAAAAACAGTATTCTGACTGTGAGCAAATAGAAATGGTTTAACCCCATACTGTGAAACATTCCAGACAAAGCAATAACAACTTCATAGAGATGGGCCCTCCACCAGAATAGTTACACAGGATTCTCATTGTAATCACTTTTCTACAAATATATTAACTGTTAGAACACCGAACCGCTTATTTTCTTCATCCTCTGCCTCTATAAACACATACACCCCTTGAACCTCACCCACAACATGAAGTTTAGCTCATTTTCACTCTCCTCTCTTCTCTTATGCAAAACACTAGCCTATAATCTATACAAATGACTGGTTTCTCCTCCTGGTAATTGTCTCCATTTGGCACAAACGGCCTTAAAGTATGCGCTGCAGAGTGGGCCCGCCCCCTGTATTGCCTACCCAGCTCCACTGAACTCCATTTGGGATTTATAGCAGGATCTCTCACTGATAATATGCATTGGTTTTCTTCGCCATTGTTTCTCGGCACCATGGGAGCGCAGTCTCTAACTATTGTGTTTATTTTCCTCGATGGTGCATGGTGCAAATTAATTGGAGCAGGGCGGAGGAACGGGACATGGTTTGAGGTAAATTGTGTGGCACACGGTTGAGCATGCTAATCGTCTGAAAGAAGACAATTACAATACATTTACATAAATAGGGTGACTAATGGTAGGATGGATACTTAATGTTACAAAGTGCTTTGTACATGCAGATAAGAGCCTAATCATTAAACTCTACTCTTCACTGGAGTCATTCAGTTCTTGATAGTAATGCAGTGTGGTGATTATACACAGCCTCGAGATGCCAGACAGTTGAAGGCTGGCTAACATAGACAATAGTATGCCTCCATTGCTATTCCTATTTTAAATCTGTACTCTACCTTTACAGAATATGTTTTGTTTTATATACTTCTGTCCAAACTTTTAAAATTAAATTGCAAGTCTTGTTTGTTCTTGCTTTGCCTTTGATGTTCCACAGATGAGCCACATTACAGTGAGAATGCATGTTTTTCAAGGACTTTTAATTAATAATAATTAATAAGATTAGTGAGTGAAGAATCCCTCAGTCGTCCAGGTAGAATCCATGGCGAGGAGAAAATTCAGTTTGTCGACTGGACAAAAGTTAGTTTGGTTGAAGACGTTTCGCAGCTCATCCAAGCTGCTTCTTCAGTTCTGGTCAGAATGCTGGTGACACTTCCTTATATCTGCAGGGAGGAGCTAACTAACTGAAACTAACACACCTACTTGTTTACGGTTTCTGCTACAACGCCATCCTCAAACCTAAATCAAAACAAACAAGAGAACAATATGTGTAGTCAGGTCAGGTCAAGAGGTGTGGAAGCTCCATTATGGCCATGAATTGGACCCCTGCACAGGTCAATAGGCCTAACTAACCAACAGAAACTATAAACAAGTAGGTGTGTTAGTTTCAGTTAGTTAGCTCCTCCCTGCAGATATAAGGAAGTGTCCACCAGCATTCTGACCAGAACTGAAGAAGCAGCTTGGATGAGCTGCGAAACGTCTTCAACCAAACTAACTTTTGTCCAGTCGACAAACTGAATTCTCTCCTCCCCATGGTTTACCTAGATTACCTATAATTGAATCAAGACAGGCAGAGAAGTTTAATATTATACTGTGGAACAAAAAGCCATAACATCTCAGATGAAACAAGCATGTTGTGAACCCTCCACCAGAAAAGCTTCGCAATGCAGCTTTAATATCCTTACAACTAAAGGCCAAACATTACAAACATTGATTCTTGTGAGCTTTTAGTCATAATTTCATCCTTAAAAAGATACCTGGATGTGTGTTTTATTTCATTTGCACATGTTTGAGTAATATTTTATTATTAGTGTATCTACAAAGTTCAAAATGGTCTGTTCCACCTTGTGATGTCATGTAGTTGTAGTTAAAGTTAACAACTACTTTTTACGTTTTGTTCAGTATTGATTGTTTCTGTGTATGACTGGGCGACAGGTGTGTTGGAAGAGAGGCACTTTTTCAAGAAAACACTCCCGCACATCCTCAGGTTTATACAGTACCTGAGGAAGGTCTGGGGGATTGAAATATTGCATCAATAAAAGAAACCCAGGGGTGAGACAGTGAAAAAACTGCTTCAGGATAGATTGGCAACTCCAGGGGCTAAAATCATCCAAAAGAGTGTGTATGGAGTTTAAAAGCACAGTGGAGAACTTCCTGTATTACCACATGACATAACAAGGTGCAGCAGAGCGTTTCCCGTTTAAGAGAAGAACTGAGCCTAAATATGCAGGGTTTGTGTGTTAAACCTGTGAATAAAACCAAACACAACTCCAGGTATGTTTTTGATGAGGAAACAACATTGCAACATAGTTCAGAAAATAGCATAATATGGAATCCTTTTATGATAACTAAACTGCGCGACTATTCCACCAACCACTTTCTATCTTATAACGTCACCTCTCACTGGAAGTACCCACCATCTTGAAATGTCAGGCTTTCAGACACTGTTTACTTTAGCAATTAGCATGCCTCCTATGTTATTAATATATCAACATGATGAGTAAATATGAACACACATGTAGCTTGTATTGTAGCCTTGTGAAGGAGAGGAGGCTCCCTGTGCGCGCAGATGTAGTGATAAGCGCCCTTGACAGGCCGCTTAATTTACCCCTGGGCTGCGCCACGTGGCCCTACCTCCAGCTCAGAGCCGGCAGATGGGAGGTAATTGGAGAGATGCAGATGCTGAGGAATGGATCCATCAGTGCTAGTATATAAATGAACCGGAGCGCGGCTGTTTGTTTGTTCGCTAATTAGCCAGGAGTTTGTTTTCATTTTTCACATTATCCGAGTATTGAGTGGTGATCCAGACATGAAGAAGATCTGGTGGACGAGTTACGCAGTTGGTTAAAGTAACGGATGTAAGAGTTAATCGAATCTTATGTGAAAGGAGAGACTGTCTGATCGGGCCAAAGCAATGGTGCTGCTTGTAGTTTGTGTTGTAGTAGTGGTCGTCAATACTGAGGCATGTAGAGGCATGTTTTTTTGTCTATACTAGGGTGACCAAACGGCCGTTTTTCCCCGGACATGTCCGTATTTTGCGTCCTGTCCTGGACGTCCGTTTTTTTTTTTTTTAAAGTGATGCAAATGTCCGGATTTTCAGTACCGTTCATTGGGAGCATTAAACTGAGCAGCTCTCGTAGCTCTGTGACTCAGAAGGAGCGAGCAGACAAAAACAGTCGGTCAGTGTGCAACATGCCGAAGCACAAATGCACATTTAACAATGACTTGTTCAAGAAATTCTCCGTTTTCCATCCCGGGACAAGTGAGAGGCCATGTGCACAGGTTGCGAAGTGACAGTACAGTGGTCCTCGTTTATCGCGGGGGTTACGTTCTAAAAATAACCCACTATAGGTGAAATCTGTGAAGTAGTCAACTTTATATTTTACAATTATTATATCTGTTTTAAGGCTCTAAAACCCCTCACCACACACTTTATACACTTTTCTCACACAGGACAGGTGCAACCCTTTTTGCATCCTTCTTAAAACTTATTGCTGCTGCCGTCCTTATGTTATTTTCCTCCTTCTTTATGCAATGAACTGAAGATTAATTTATTCTGTAATGGAGCCCTACAGCGCAGAGTCCTGCATGGGTCAATTTTTGGACACCCCCAATACAGCACCGAAAAAAAAAATCTGCGAAACAGTGAACTGCGATATAGAGAGGGACGACTGTAGCTCAATGTCGAGGCCCCACCTCCCACCCCTGGTAAGGTGTCCGGGTTTTAACAAATGGAAATATGGTCACCCTAGTCTATACCCATGTTGATAAAAAAAATTCAAAATACATTGCGCCAATGGAAGAAGAATCCAACATTTCTAAACATAAACACATTAAACTTGGCACAAAATAGCCCATGCCATGACAAGTAAATGGTCACATTTTTATATAGCGCTTTTCCACCTTCACGGCACTCAAAGCACTTATAAAGTAATAAATATATAATAGACATATCCGTTTTTTGAAAAATCATACCCCTCTTACGTTGAATATTCCCATCTGGTTGTTCATTCAAAAGGCTCAAGATTGAAATCATGAAGTAGTGGTAAAAAAAAATAGTACTTTAAGTCACAGTAATGGAACTCCAACTGTCCAAACCTAAAACCAAGAGCCTGGAGATGTTACCTTCAACCCAGAGAAAGAAACAGAAAGACACACACAGGCACACACACAATACTGGATCCAGCGTAAAGATGATAGGTCACATTTTCCACTCCAGGATTATCATAAAATAGCATGTACATGATATGTGATTCCCTGGATTCATAATTAGCAGCTTAGCAGTTACTTTAGAAAATCCTTCTACAATGTCATTTGAATACATCTGTCCTCATCTATCTCATTTGAGCGTGCATTATCATTAATCTTGTCATAACGCAGCATCAACTGTTACTTCACTTTATGCAGATATATCTTCATTAAAGGTGCTGTACGTGATTTTTACTTAAAAACTTGAAAGATGTAACTTGTTCATTCCAAACAGTTTGCATTTGTAAAAAGTAATTCCTCACTTTCTTAACACATTCCTGGAGTCCTAATTATTCATTGTGATTTTGCTGTCACGGTAATGCTGAAAAGAACCAGCATGATAATAGCACACTTCTTGGTTTGCAGGGGATAAAACGCTCTGTTGCTGGGTTTTAGATGATTCAGTAGGTCAGTAATATTAGAACAGATGGAGGGCAGCTATAATTAATATAGTTCTAATGCAGATTTTGTTATTTTATTTATTTAAAAGGAACAATGCATATTCATATTATATTAATATTCATAACATATAGTACCATACCACTAACATAAGGCAACTTTATATCTGTAGTCCCTGGCAGGTCAGAGAGATAGAGACAACAAAAGACAACTTCACACAATAGACAAACTCTCAATGACAATTCATAGGACAAACACGACAAAAAGAGCACAATAAGACACAATCATGGCATAGAAGCATAACATTAGTGACAGTGTTGGGAAGGTTACTTTTAAAATGTATTCCCCTACAGATTACATACCCCAAAATGTAGTTTGTAACGGAATCCATTCAATTACTTAAAGTGAGTAACGTAATCTGAATAGTTTGGATTACTTGACTTGCTGTAGAGAAGCAAAGACTAGGATATCGTAACATAAGATGCTTTGTCTGCTAAAACAAAAAAAAATCCCAGACTTTACTTAACCATACCAAAAATATTATTGATAGAAGGTCCGGTCAAGCGGTAACGGAGGGAAACGGGCAGATTTTTTACATTCAAATAGCTCTTATTCAGAAACTAGAGGGACTATTGAAATAAGTAAAGTATCAGAATGTAGGAAAGAGTTACACTCCAACAGGGTAAAGTTAAACCTGTGATATTCTTTCAAGTAGTTGACAAAAAAATTTAAAAAGTCATGTTTGTAACGGAGGGAATGAAAGATGCAGCACTTTTTGGGCAATAAATCCAAACAGTGATAACTAGCGGTTCTCACTTACATATCCTTAACAAACTGGTTTGAATATTTGCTTCATATAGTTTTCTACCATATGGTACAAGATTAGGTTGAAAAACCTCTTACTTTTTGAGTAATGAGATTTTTTATTAAGAAAGGTCATGGTAACGGAGGGAAAAGTAACGGAGGGAAAATTGTGCAAACAAGTAGAAGGTGCAGGATTTTGAATAATTTGTCATCTTTTTTCTTCCGAATACTTTAATATTACTTCAAAATGAAAGGAAACTATTTCTATAAAATATGTCAGTCCTTCCAAGCAAATTTTTATCATTTTAAATACTTTTTAAAAAAAAAAAATCATGTACCTTCATCAACAGTTCAAAGATCGAATAACACAAGATATGATGAAATACATCAATTTATTTACATGATTTGCAGGTCTTTGAAATTTGGGAAATAATTTTGTTCCATGTTTCATACATGGTCTGTTTAAAACGTATGTAACTTTAGAACCGAAAATGGTACAGAAAAAAGGTAAACAGTTTCATAAACTAGAGTACATATGTATCTGTTGAATACATTTTTATATCAGATGCATTAACTTGAATTTTTGGCCTTCCTGTATACTTCTGCTTGACCGGGCCCAAAAGAATAGACACGTCCACGCAGCATGATTTAGTCCTGTTAAATCTTGTTTTAGTCCTGTTTTAGTCCTGGTTTAGACCTGTTTTAGTCTTGGTTTAGACCTGGTTTAGACCTGGTTTAGATCTAGTTTAGTCCTGGTTTAGTCCTGGATTAGACCTGGTTTAGATCTAGTTTAGACCTGGTTTAGTTTCCGGCAATAAGTGGAATTACCGAAAAAAAAAAAGGGGGATATAGCCCAAAACGTGAAAACAGGAAAACAGGAAAATACCGCCGTGTAATCCATTTATTTCAACAAAGTAACTGTAATCCAATTACCACTAACTGAAACAGTAACTGTAACCGAATACAGTTACTCATAATTTGTACTCTGATTACGTAACTCAGGTACATGTAATCCGTTACTCCCCAACACTGATTAGTGATCACAAATCTGGTTTCTCTTAAGCCATCGTTTCAGATTGGTTTTAAAGGTACTGAATGTGGTAGAGTCTCTCATTGCAGCTGGAATGTTGTTCAGATTTCTGTACCCTTGACTGACAAAACCTTTTGACTGAATCTTGTGCGTCTATAAGGTATTGCACATGTCACTTCTGGTACAGGCTCTTGTTACCCGACCACTAGTACTGGATTTGGGCATAATGAACTAACCCAGAGCTGGTGGAGTGAGTCCATTTAAGACCTTATATACCGAGCAGGCTAGTTTAAATTTTCTAAAATTTCCCAAACTTAAGATATTATATTTCTGAAATATGAGATAATGATAAAAAGATAAAGATTTCCTGTCAAATATTTTTAAAGCCTTTTAAAAAAGTGATTCTATTGCTTTTAAGGTTGTCATGCTTGTCAGTGACTAGTTAGTAATGCAACATTCAATGTGAGAAAAAATCATGCTGTGGAGAAACATTTAAACTACATTTTCTGGCAATGATGATCTAATTTGTATGAAGTTGTGAATATTAAAATTAAGAATTTTTGATATGTTTTTTCAAAGTTAAAGTGGAGTCCAAGGTAACATGAATGGAAAGAACTTGACTTCATTCACAAACCGGAGTCTCCCCTCAGCAACACATTTAAACAAGATTTTGATTAACGTTTCAAAAACAGCATGCAGACAGTTTTTTTTAGTGTTCAGTAAGAGACTTGATTTGGTCAGCCACTTATCTACACATGCGATTGCTAATAGTTCTTGGGTCTAGTCGCTAGTAGAAATCATCAAGTTAAATATTTGTGAATTTACCTTTTGGATATTTCATTGCAAAGTATAGAAAAAGTTGGGAGTACGCCATTATCACATCTGAAAAAACACCAATATATAGATGCAGACAACGCACAGTAGTTTCATTTTGACCTGCTTTTACACTACATTTCTGCTTGAGAAAAAATTATTTCACTTTATTTTATTTTTATTTATAAATTTATAGAAGGCAGAAACAGGATCTGATGGAAAATCCCTACATGTCTCCTCCATGATTAAGTGAGGAGGAAACATGCTTCTGCCAGTATTGCCTGCTCCACTAGACAAGGCTGCCCGCATTCACCCTCTGTATTTGCTGTTCACGCCACATAATAGTTGTGATCCAGAAGCTCACGTGGCTCATTTCAGCCTCTCCATCTCCACCAAACCCTCTCCAAATCTGAACCTGTCCTCCGTCGCTTTGATGGAGTATTCTACCCATTTTCCATCAGAAGCAGTCACTCAGATTCCCCGCTACTCACTCATGCCTTTAAAAATATGCACCGCACCATGTATAATGTATTCTCCAACTGACTATCAGGCTTTCAATGGAGGAAAGAGATCCAAACATGGGTTATTCATTCTGGTTTTAAAGGGGAAGTCTGGTATTGAATAAAATGGCTCCAAAAGGCTATCGCAACATCAGTAGGTAATAGTGTGTGTAGTGGGACTGTGGGCTGTTAGAACTTTATTCAGAGCGTAAAAGAGAGTACAACAGAGAGTAAAATCAATGGTCTTATGCTGAATCCTGAATTCAAAAGCAGAATTTTAACTTTTTTAATTGTAATTTTATGCTGAAACTATGATTATTTTGCTCTCGATTAGGGATGGGCATGATTAATCGATTAATCGATAATTGATCATTAAGAATTTCATCGATTACGTTAATTTTAATCGACAAACCGAATGTAGGTTGCTGTGCGTAGCGTCACCAAACAGGGGTCCGTACATGTGTCTCTCTGCTCTCAGAAGGAGCGAGACACAAACATTCGGTCAGTCTGCAACGTACCGAAGCACAAATGTGTATTTAACGATGATTTGTACAAGAAATTCCACGCTTTCCGTTGCGTTCGGGACAAGTGGGAGGCTATGTTCACAGTGTACAAAGCAGGAACATATGTTTCGGTGTCCAGTGGGAAAAAGCTTTACCAGGTGAGAGTCGCGCAATGTCGATGACAAGGACCCACCTCCCTCCCCCCGTACGGTGGGAGGTGGTTGTGGTTTTGACAAACGTAAATATGGTCACACTAACCTGTATTCCACTGAATCATGTCTTTTAATCCAACAGAAATTGACCGCATCAGCGACACAAGAGCTGTAGTTTTATCTTCGCTGAGTTTATGCAAATTAGAGATGCGGTTTTAAATTTAGTTTCTGTGAGAGTTGCGCAAAACTGAATTAAACACATTATAATGTCAAACGGACTGATGTGGCTCTAGAGTCGTTACGGTTTATATGTCGTAAAGTTGAATTTATTTATGCAGATTAGTAGTGCAGATAGTAATAATAATGATGATCATTTTAATATAAAAACGTTAATGATTAATCGATAATCGATCGTTAATTCTTCCGACGATCGATTAAGAAAATTTCATCGAATGCCCATCCCTACTCTCGATATTGGCTAGTGCAAATAATATCCTTGAATAGTATGATCGCCTATATATATGTTCTGTAATTTTTGTTGGAAAAACAGCATTCATTCTAAAAATCAGGACAGAATGGGAAAAAAGAAATAATTTTCTTTAATAATAATAATAATTTAATAATAAGTAGCAAAAACTGTTGTGGTGGCCCTTGACTTTTTATGGTCTATGTGAACTTTTAGTCGACAGGTAGAGTGGACAAGAGAAGAGAGAAGTGTGGACAAATGTCCACTAGTACATGCTACTTCAAATGGTCTCGCTTTTGTGCAAATCTGGAGTTACCCATGTTACGCAAAATGAAATATTTAACTGTTACATAAATACAAATTATACAGGATAATACATAATAAACAAAAAAAGTTTGAGCCTCTAAAACATCTCAAGTTTGGCGTCGCATTCCACTGTCTTGTTGTCTTTGGCACAATCCTCAGCCAATCTGAAACAAAGTCCTGCATGGGTCCATTTTTGGAAACCCGTAACTGTAACATTTTATTTTGTAATTGTGCTTTTTATACGTGTTTATTGTACATAATGTGGATGAATGAAATGTGAACTGTGGGACCTGCCTCTCAAATCTGCAAAACAAATGCGTACAAAAAAGCAACCTAACCTAACTTAAGCACCTGCCCATTAACCCGTGATTACATCAAAGTTAAATCCACACCCTCCAGGACCTGTCGAGATTCCACTCTTTTACCTGCCCATGTCCGTGATAAACTGGTTTCAGCCCACTGGACCGACAGCCCAATAGTCCAGGACTAAACCAGGACTGAACTTACTCCGTGTCATTAGCGGATTAGAAATATATACACGCCACAATCACAGAGCTGATTGTCAGGACTACACCAGGACTGCACTAGGACTAAACCAGGACTAAACCAGTGTCATTAGCATAAATATATAAACGCCGCAACCACTGAGCTGATCGCCAGGACTACACCAGGACTGAACCAGGACTAAACCAGGACTAAACCAGTGTCATTAGCATAAATATATACACGCTGCAACCGCTGAGCTGATCGTCAGGACGAAACCAGGACTGGACTACCAGGACTACATCAGGACTAAACCTAGGGGTGGGCGATATATCGATATTTTAAATATATCGAGATATTTTTTAAACTCGATATGAATTCTGACATATCGTATATATAGATATAATGTTTATATTCCATTTTGATTTCGCCGCTTCGCTTGTTTATCTTCTCTCTCGTCGCCTCCGCTCGCCCCCGCCTCCCTGACTTTGCGCGCTCTTGTCTCCTTCACTCCTCACTGTCGCCGTGAACACAGAAAGTTGGTGCCAGTGAAAAGCTTCAAGGCCATCAGCAGCACATCCTCACATTCCACCGAGTCTCGTCCTTTAGCCCGAAAGAAGCTAAACCGCATGAGCGGCACGTGGAGTGCGCTGTTTATGCAAATTAGCCATGCACTTAAGTTTCGTTTCTGTAAAATGTAAACACGTGCGCAAACGGGCTGATGTGGCTCTAGAGTCGTTATGCTTTATATATTGTAAAGTTTAGCAATGTAAAGTTTATTTATGCAGAAGATTTTAATAAATAATCTGCTGCAGTGTCACTTGTACAACAGTGTTTGGAATCGTTGGGTTTGATCTGCAGTGGATTGTGGGAAACCTCAGAGCTCCTTACTGCTGGATAATAACATGGATCTGTTAAAATAAGGAACCTTCTGAGCTTCTTCTGCTAAAGGAGCTCATGGTTCTGGTTCTGGTCTGGATAACAGAGTTAATACAAAGATGAGCTTGTGTTGAGTTGTTTTATTTATGAATGAAAAGAAGGAAATATGTATTATTTCTTTTATTTTACAGTTAAATTATTATTTATGTAATTAGGGTTTTTTGTAATCTTAAATGTTCCTATATGAACTGCCGACCTCTTACACTTCAATAAAAAAAAAAGACCTTGTGGAATTTGGCATATTTGTTTTTGCAGTTTTCAATTTTAGGGGGTTATTTTTTCTTGTACATATATCGAGATATATATCGTATATCGATGATATAGCAAAATATATCGAGATATATTTTTTGATCCATATCGCCCAGCCCTAACTAAACCAGGACTAAACCAAGACTTAACCAGGTCTAAACCAGGACAAAACCAGTGTCATTAGCATAAATATATAAACGCCGCAACCGCTGAGGACTGGACTACCAGGACTACCAGGACTGGACAGGACTACAGGACTGGACCAGGACTGGACACAGGACTGGGGACTAACCAGGACTGTGACTAAACATTTAAGCTGGACAGGACTAGGACTTAACAGGACATCAGGACATTAACCAGGACTTCTAGGACTCACCAGATCACCAGGTGACCCGGACCCAAAGTGTCAATCACTACCCGCCCGCATACCCGCTCGTAAAATTAAAGAACGTTAAAACCTGCCCATTTCAGCAACTACAACAGCACAGGTACCCATGGTCCAGGACTCTGCTCTGAAAGGCTTTTACAGACAAAAAAAAAATAATTACATTCATAAATACCTGATAGAAAATGTATCTACAGTACACTTTAGAAATCTGATTTGAATAGACGGCTAGTTTATGCTCCCATTGATTTAATACGAAGCAAACTTGTTCCAACAGTTATAATATTCTCTAACACAAATCCTGTAGGTATAATTCAGAACTGAACACATTCACAACATATAAGTAGCCTTTCAACTTTCTATAAAAGGAATGAGACTTGCGCACGCCTTTGAACATCTCATCCAGGGCCAAAACTTACCACATGTTTTTCTATCTATTGAAGTTGCCTCAGATTTCTTAATAACATATTTGCAGAGGCTTTTAAAACAACTATGAATAAATAATGCCGTGCTTCTGAAATGCCGTCCAGTACACAGCGGGGTTAATGGACATCGTGTTTTAACAACAGTCATTAGAAAACCTCTTAGAAGAAATAGATAGCCTCAAGTGTCAGCTCATCCATCACACTCGAGCGGGCTGGTGTCAAGTATGTACCAACACGGAGGGGAGACAAAGTACACCGCTATTGTCCTTTACTGCTGTCGTTGCACTGGGACCCTACCGTGGAAAAGCCAACTCATAAAATTTTCAAATGTGACAATAGTGAAGCTCGCGGCTCCCGGAGAAGATGCATACAGTACCTGTGTGTGTGTGTCTGTGTGTGTGTGTAGATGTCTAGAACGCCTTGTCTATTTAAAGCGTGCTGTTCTAGGGGAGCGCTGAGCTGGCGTTTTTAGCTGCGTGCTCCTTGCTAACCCTCGCCCCACTTCTGCCCCATTCAGTTCTGCTCCAATCTGCGTTCGCAAGTACTGGGTTAGTGTCATTCATAAAGTGTGGCAACGTCCCCGCAGCTAGTTTAAGCAAAACATCTTTCCACTGTTGTTAAAGGTGCATCGTGTAACTTTTCTGGTGGAGGGTCCATCGAAATGCTTTTCTACATGGAGATGAGATGTTATTGCTTTGTCTAGAATGTTTCACAGTATGGTATTAAATGTTTCCAGCTTCATTCAGACCACGTTGCATGTCAGATCTGTGGAGAGGCTCATATCTGGGCCATAAAACCAACTGTAATTCAATAAATGTAAGGTAGAACTGTTTAATGTCGTACTGTGAAACATTCCAAGCACAGCAGTGATATATCCATAGAAACAAGCAGCTGATAGACCCCCCCCCCATAGTTATATAGTGCACTTTTAAATCTACCAGGGAAGTACACTGTGGCTAGAGTGAAAATAAATTTTGATGTGTGTGTGTGTGTGCGTTTTTTGTGTTTTTTTTTCCATTAATTGAAATTGTTGATTCGATTTTTTTAGTTTTAAATTAATCTATAGTAAGGGTGTAAGGTGCAAGGCTGTGCACAAGTGAATTTGTGCAGTTTTTGTGTGTTTACTTTCCACAACTACATGTGCAGCTACACAGAAGGCTCGGCTCTTTAATATTCATAAGGGAACTTGTCTGTGATTGGGGTGGCAGTGTTTCTTGCAGTGCTTTATAGTTAGGGCAGCTGCCTTGACAACAATTGCACCCCGCCTTGATTATGTTCCTCCAAACCACAGGAATTCTCACAAAAAAAAAACTACGGTTGTCGCGCCGCAGTCCTCACTTTCATCTTTCGCCGGCACGGAATCTCTGCTACTCCTCTATACCCTATACCCGCGACCTCTGTCCATCGTGAAAGGATATTTTCAACCACTGGGGACGTTGTAACTGCCAGCATATCTGCACTTACTGCAGAGAATGTGGACAAGTTGTTTTTTTTGGGCCAAAAATATGAAGACTGAGTAAAATTTCATGCTGGAACTGTTAGTGCTGCGCTTTACTTTTAGAAAAGTTTTGTTCGCTGTTTACAAGGATTTTATTTATTTAATTTCATGCTTTTATGGCTTATTTGAGAATATTTTATTTAACTTATTGGTATTACTAAGCAGCACTTTGCATTTACTTTATTTTCCTGCTTATATAATGTTAAAACAAATTGTTGGTTTAATAAACACACAAATGCTTTTGCAATTCGCTCCCATACTGAACCGAAAATGAACTGAACCATGACCTCAAAACTGAGATACGTACTGAACCGTGATTTTTGTGAACCGTTACACCCCTAATCTAGTGTGTTACAACTTAAATACAAAATGAGTGGCTCTTTATGGACTAGTTAGCACATAATGAGAAGTTTTAAACTTTACTTATATTGAGACAAGAAAAAAAAGCTAAATTTGTTTAATTTGTGTAATTATTAATAAAATTACAAATTAAAGATAAATATGAATTTGTTTCTTTTAATTATGGATCAACCTTCTACTTTCTAAACCCTGTAAATAGACTACATTATATTAAATTAATCATTATTATAGCATTGTATTGAGCTGTACTGTATTGTGTGCGTGTGTGTGTGTATGTATTTATCTTTCTTATTTTTCTTCCAATTCCTGTTCCATTTCCCAGTCCAAATACCCACTTAGCAAAACACGCATGGTTGTACGGAGCATGTATCTATATCTGGAGGGCTTGAGGTCAGCCGTCCCTGGAGCAGCCATCAGTCTCCTCTTCTAACACTACACATCCCCCTATTGAACCTAACGCCTGAGGAGGTCCTGATGGTGCAGTTGAACTTCGCTGTGACCCCGGGAAAAAAAAGCAATACTGATGAATTGTGCTTATCCCTCCGTCCGAGCCATCCATCATAGCATACGGCCCATACGTTCACCCTCTCGTTCATCCATCAATATAGAGTCGTGTACAGGCCAGTGGCTCCATGTGCTTACCTATGAGGATGAGTATGCACACCAGAAGAGCTATCAGGGCCCCCGGGCTCAGAGCCGCACTCATCGCGTACGCTGTGGCGTTGCATGACTGAATGGCTCCCTCTGTGAAACAAACAAAAAAAAAAGAAAAAGAATTGTATTAATTAAGAGATACTTAATGAAACACTTTGAGAAGAAGCGGATCCCTTTTACTTACGGCTTCAACATACTACCAATATTAAGTTTACCCAAATTCTGTTAAAAATTAAATTGCGGTGTACGTTTTAAGAAAAAGATGTGCATATATTTATTTATGTATTTTATTTATTTATTTATTTTGTAACTTTTATTTATTTATTTCTATTGCCCATGCTGCAGAATCAGGGCAACTAACTACTATAATGTGAATATCAGTTTTTAGGGCTGATTTAAAAGCAAAATCAGACAAAACAATCTACAAAATCTTTGACATAAAACCTCCAGATGTCTTTAGCTCACCATGCTGAGAAGCTGTAGGCCGAGGACACAGTGTTAAAGAGTGCTGAGTATTGAGAAGTCTGCAGCATTATGAAAGTTTGTTTTTATGCTACAGAAGTAGAGCAGGTCGCTCAGGGTGAGGCTTGCTCTTATATATTTTTTCCAAATCTAGACTTTACATCTTTCTGAAACCATTTAATCCTAACCAGTCTGAGACTTGAAGGGATAATTGCCCATCATTTTAATGTATTTATTTTTAAGAAATGATGTGGGCATTTTTCTGAGTTGCAAAATAGAAATTCAAGCCTGTCAACTAGATAAAATTTTTTGATCAAAGACGTTTCACAGCTCATCCAAGCCGCTGCTTCAGTTCTGCTCAGATTCCTGGTGGACACTGCCTTATATCTGCCTGAAGGGGATTACCCAGACATTCTTGTCAGCGTTATCAGCAAACAGTTGCAGTTTTGAGGCAACAACATGGAGTAAAGAACACCGCAACAGTTGTGATGCTAACAACAACCAGCATGCTAACACACACTTCCTGATTATTAGACATTAAAACACTTTTAAATGTGTTGCAGAGAGCACCCAGACACAAGCACAATATGTCTTATAAAAAAAAAAAAAAAAAAAAAGTTAAAGGTCTAAAAAGCTTTCTGTCATACCCAACGCTTCAACACAATTACTCTCCACTTCACCACATAGACCTCAAATGCCACATGACTAACCCTTGACTCACTCCGCTCATATTAATCATAATCGCACTAATCCCCCCGCGGTGAGGCCCCCTACACGAGGCGTTCACTGACCCCCTCGTAGCCCCGCACATCTGACCTTTCCCTGTTCCTCACTGCTGACCCAGAAGGTGACAGTGACGATAATGCAGATAATAGTGGCTCTCACCTGGGTCACATCCGCACACGTGGATGGTCAGTGTCCCAGTGGAGCTCAGTGATGGTGGGCCTGAGTCCACGACCAGGATGTGCAGGATGTACACGTTCTGCTCGTGACGATTGAAGCCCGTGCGTTTCGTACGGATCCCAGCGCTGTTATCTAGAGAGGGGACAGGCAAGAAGTGAAAGGTTAAAGGTCATATATTACGCAAGATTGACTTTTGTGAGTTTTAACACATGTTAGAATGCTGCTACATTCTCAAAACCATCTCTGAAGTCGGGAGTTTCATTCACCCTGCCTGCATTACTGGTCTCTTCTACATCTTCAAAGCTCAGAATGCTCTGTTCCACCTTGTGATATCATGAAGTGGTAGTTTCCAAGTTAAGAACTGACTACTGGCTTTTACCTTTAGTTCAGTAGAGGTTGGCAATTCCAGAGTTGAAATTATCCAAATGATTCTAGTGAAAATGTATGGAGTTTAACAACACAGCAGAGCACTTCCTGTATTACCACGTGACACCACAAGGTGGGCCAGAGTGTTTGTGATGAAAACTGTTTGAGGAGATGTCCTAAGTGCCGATGTGGGCGTTTATTATTCCTGGGTTTGATCTAATATAGCTGACTTCCTGTTGGGTTTTGGGCGGTTCCATAATATAATTTTTTCATGTCCTGACTTTTCTGTTCTGTTCTATTTTTTGTACTGGGTTTCAGATTTTTAGGTTGAGGTTAGTTTTTTTTTCTGGGTCAGGCTCCCATAGGCCCTATGAAAATCAAAGTTTGCTGCTGAATCCTCTTTCATAAATTTTTTGGGGGAACTTCACTCAAAATTAGAGTGCATCGAGCACATTTTTGATACTGGTCACTGGTGTGTCCGGGCTTGTTTACTACTTGATTTTTGCAGTTTTTGCACTCCAGACTCGTTTTAAATTAGTCCCTCGCTGGGACTTTGTCCAAGGCTCGGGCCTAATAATGAAATTGATTGAACAATATGTGCTTTAACCCCAATAAAAATCACTGTAAGTGATAAAAAAGAAAATATTTACCATATTTGGCACAGTAAAAGAAAAAGTAAAATGAATTAGTCTTTTAATAGTGGCTTGTGGGCAATCTTTGTCTCTTATTCAAGTCCTTCGAAGCAAATGTGAAACCTTCCCTTGCACCCATAAGAACTTATAGTATGACAAGTGAGGCATCTTGTCTAAATTAGAGACATCTTCAACTGCCAGGTTCTAAACATCAGCGCTGAATGTGTTACATCAAAGTCAGTGCCACTTGTAAAATTACTTTTTACAACCTATTTACATGCTTTGTAACAATCATAGCTTTCCTGTCTGTCAAAACAGCCCCCCTTTTCTCAACATGTGCTCTCCTTGTGATTTAAAAATACTCCTGCTACTGTTGGAGCAGAGTTGAAAGATAAATAAATCACATATTTTTTGCTTCAGTTGAGATGGATAATCCACTATCAAACACAGTTCCAGGGCAACCAGCGGTGTCAAGGCTGTCAGAAAGAGCCTCAAGTTGAATTATTTTTGTCAGGTATTTTTATGTATTTTTTAAACTTTTGCTACTTATCATATCTTTAAATCCAGTGTAGAAAACAAGGGGATGTAGGAGTGTGAGTGATGAGAATTATACTTAACCACTGCGTATCTACGAGTCCTCGAAAAGACAGATGTAAGTCAAGAACCGGAAAGAAGACTTTGACAAATAGACTTGGGTTAGCTGAGGAGACTTGTGCGGAGAAAACCAAGTAATTTATCTTCTTGTTACTTAAAGGTGCATTCAAATGCTTGTTCTCCATGGAGATAATATTTCTTTGCATTAAACCTTTCTATCTTCATAGAGACCAAACCAACTTACAGGGCAAGTCTGTGGAAGGCAACCCTGATCGTGGTCAGAATGTTTGTTTTTTGAGGCATTTTTGAGCTATAAAACAACCACCTACAACTGAATAAATGTAAGGTAGCGCTGTTTAATGTCATACTGTGGAACATTCCAGGCAGAGCAAAGACATATCCATAGACATATCCATGTGATGGACCCAAACAACAAAGTTACACAAGTGCACCTTTGAGTAAAAGTACAGATACTGGAGCAAAAATACTCAAGACATACATGAAAAATCTTCTTAAGTAAAAGCATTAAAGTACCTGCCTAAAAATGTACTTAAATAGTAAAAAGTTAAAGTATTTCATGCAAATTTTAAGAGCTAATAAAGCTTCAAATGTAGAGATTTTGATAAAGATTTGTTCAATAGAAATATCTGAATCAATTCCTTAGTTTTTTTTTTCTCGCTGTTTTTTATGATTTATATATTTTATTTTTCTCAGACTATGAACTTGATAAAAATAAACTTCTCAGCCTTTTCAGTTGGTCTCAAATAATAATAATAATAATAATAAAATACTCAGCTGTAATGATACCTGTTCTCAAAAGTAGTGAAGTAAAAGTAAAACAGTATCCAATGTAAAAACGTACTTAAGTAAAGTACGGATACATAAAATGTTTCACTTAACTACAGTAATTTACTAAATTAAGACTTAGACACTAGAAACTTTTATTAGTCCACAAGGGAAATTACTTGCACACAGTAGCTCACACATCACAATATATTATAATAACAAAAGAGAAATGGTAATAATAAATTCTAAATAAGTAGCAAAAATAGCAAGAGACTGGTGTCAAATAAGGCGTAATTATTTAAATTGAATTATTTATTATTAATTATTATTTAAATTTGTTACGTTCCACTACTGTTTATCATAATCTTTAAATCCAGTGTAGAAAACAAGGGGACATATGAGTGTGAGTGATAGGAATTATACTTAAGCACTGCGTATCTACGAGTCCTCCAAAAGACAGATGTAAGTCAAGAACCGGAAAGAGGACTTTGACAAATAGACTTGGGATAGCTGAGGAGACTTGTGCGGAGAGAACCAAGTAATCCATCTCACCGAACATATATCACTGTTAGCCTGTCTGTGTGTGGCTGCCCTGGCACACGGACCACAATCTTCATATTACTGCTCATATACGGGGACAATTCAGCAGTGACAATGTCCCTTTTGACTTTTTTGGACGCTAACATGACTTCTGTGGTAGTTCATTCTTAAATTTGCTTATAATATATCAAGTTAAATGTATTTGTGTAGCAGTATAGCACGTTCAAAGGTCCGATATCACACAAAATTGACTCTTGTGAGATTTAAGCCATGTTATAATGTAAACATACTTGGAGTTGTGTTTTGTTTCATTCACACAAGTTTCAGTGATGCTGGTTTATTAGTCTGTCTACATCTCTGAAGCCCACAATGCTCTGTTCCACCAAGTGATGTCATGCAGTGGTAGTTTTCAAGTTATCAGCTTCTTTATTCCATTTGTTCAGTAGAGATGAGCAATTCCAGATCTGAAATCATCATCCAAACGCTTCCAGTGAAGATATATGGACTTTAAAAACACAGTGGAGCACTTCCTGTATTACCACATGACATCACAAGGTGGAACTGAGTGTTTTTTTTTTTCTGTTTGAGAGATGGACACAGCTTAAATATGCAGGGTTTGTGCGTTAAACATGTGTGAATGAAACAAAACACAACTCAAGGTATGTTTTTGATGAAGAAACATTATAACACATCAAAAAATTGCATAAAATGGGACTTTTAAAAACCACCACAGTTGACCAAAGAGCTTAACATACAACAATAACTCCAAACACACAATAAAACAGCAAGAAAAATTAAATTAAGATAAATTTGGTTAAAATAATAAGAAGAATTTGACATATAAAAAAATTGGAAGGTGCTACAGATTGGTGGTTAAAAACTTGAGCATATACTGACATGCGCTATACAAATAAAGTTTGATTGATTGACTGATTGATGACCTCTTAATTTGCAAAGATAGTTGATTTGTATGCTAAAGGTACACTGTGTAACTTTTTTGTGGTATTTTCGAACAATAAAACACCCCTAATTGAATATCCAGAAGTTATATTCCTTTAAAACTATCCTGAACAATATTCCAGGGAGACAAACAGGTGGCATGCCCCCATAGACTCGCATAGTGCACCTTTATCTTTGGAAGAAATTAAGTTGGTCTCACTCCAAGATGTTGGTTTGTGCAATAAACTACAAGTTCATTTACAAGCCAGATGCCCTTCCATTTACAATCACCTATCACTGTAACTTGAGCGCAAAGAAGGTGAAATCCAAGGACACAGCAGCATTGTGGGGTTAGGAAAAAACTTAACCATCCTCTTGTCCATGTGTGACAGGTGTCCATTCGCAAAAAGTCTAATGAAAGTTTTGATAGTTCCTTGAAGTCGTATCCTTGGGCAAGACACTTAATCTGTTCATATGCCTTGCGAAATGGTCAGCAGTCACATTTTTATATAACGCTTGTCCACCTTCAATGCACTCGAAGCGCTTTACATCAAGAAACTACTCACCCATTCACATACCAGACACAGGGCGAGGTAGGTTAAGTGTCTTGCCCAAGAACACAACAACAGCATTTCATCTGTGGGAGCTGGAATCGCACCTCCAAGCAGAGCCTAGCACCTAGAGAACCCGACGCAAAACAGTGTGGCAGAGACACATTTTGAAAGCTCATTTTGGGGCAGGCGGATGGGATGATAAACTGCATAAACTGAATGAGTGTAAAGTAAGATATACAAATGATTAATGTTTGCCTATCATTCATAATTTGTGCTGGATATTTTATTTGGCATTAATAAAAACATTTTAAGCAGCCAAATTTGCGGACATGGTCTAATCTCGCGCACATTTAAGACAATTCCTTTCCGCTTCTCCATGTTTGATAGAGGTTAAGAAAGCAAATGTCCCCATCTTGCGGGATTTGCGGCTGGAGCGGGACAAACTATCGCAGATGCAGGCAGGAGCGGAATTGAAAATTCTGTCCCACAGAGGCCTCTACCGCCAAGCTGTGGGCAGTGTTGGGGAGTAACAGATTACATGTACTGGAGTTACGTAATCAGAGTACAAATTATGAGTAACTGTTTTCAGTTACAGTTACTGATTCAGTGAGTGGTAATGGGATTACAGTTACTTTGTTGAAATAAATGGATTACACAGTGGTATTTTCCTGTTTTCACATTTTGGGCTAGTCTGTGTTTTTTGTTTTGTTTTGTTTGGCAATTCCACTCATTGCCAGACACTAAACCAGGTCTAAATCAGATCTAAAATCAGGTCTAAACCCAGGTCTAAACCAGGTCTAAAACCAGGAATAAACCAGGACTAAACCAGGACTAACTCCAGGTCTAAACCAGGTCCAAACCTGATCTAAACTAGTTCTAAACCAGGACTAAACCAGGATTTAACAGGACTAAATCATGCCGCGTGGACCGAGTCTCCTCCTCTTCTATCAATAATATTTTTAATTTGATTAAGTAAAGTCTGGGCTTTTTATTTTCTTTTAGTAGACAAAACATTTTATGTGAAGATATCCTAGTATTTGCTTCTCTACAGCAAATCAAGTAATCCAAAGTATTCAGATTACGTTACTCACTTTAAGTAATTTACTGGATTACGTTACATACTACATTTTGGGGTGTGTAATCTGTTATCTGTAGGGGAATACATTTTAAAAGTCACCTTCCCAACACTGGCTGTGGGTCAGTGGGTCTGAATGCCCTACCAGTAATGTTTATGTCAACAGCAGGAATTGAGTTGCCAACATTCGGACTAGCAGACAAGCACTGTATCAGCTAAACTACTGTTGCCCTCAGTCTCTATGTGCACTAGAGTATAAGTCAAACATATATTTATTACTTGCCCAAAGACCCGAAATCAGCATGGCCGTCACATCACATCAGTTTGACCTCTTCCTGACCTCACTTGAAGCCAATTTTTCACAAAGACTAGACCAGTGTGTTCTTATAAAAACAACTCATTTTCCTAATCCATACACCCCCTCTTTAAACGACTTATGTAAGCATTTGAAAAAAAAAAAAGAAGAAAAAAAAATCCTTCTTTTCATCATTGGCGTGTCAAGGCTGGGCGACAGAGCGCATTGTGAAACCATGATGGGGGAAAGAAGCAGTGACACATTGGAAGTGACGGGTTGACAAATGTGTCCATGAAAGAAGACAGCAGAGTGGTACTGCCGCGATGGGAGGAGGAAAGGAGGAAAAAAAACAAAAAAAACTCCACGGTTTGTTGTGCTTCTACCAAAATACAGACAGGGACGTTGTAATAAGTGTCGGAAATGACCGGAGCTAGCCTGCAAATTCAATGTAGCCGCATGACCTTCAGAGAAAATACAGCTCAATAGTGGCTGGTAGCTTGATGCAGTAAAGTTTGTGTGGATTCTGATTTTAGAAAAGGACTATCTTTAGTTTTGTGTATATTTCTTCACAAAAAATAACGCTGTCAGTCAGTAAAAATCAAATTAATCAGACTTTTCAAATAGGATTAATGGTGGTGGACAGCACTGCACACCAGTTTTAATAGCTAACATATTTTTTGGGGCCAAACCTCCTTGTTAAAGTCTAATCTCATCAGATCTCAGAAGCTAAGCAGGGCTGGGCTTGGTTAGTACTTGGATGAGAGACCGCTGAGAAAATCAGGTTCCACAGTGGGGCGCCGGTGGCTAAAATTGGCATTTTGTCCTTATGCAAGACACTTCACCCACATTGTCTAGTATGAAAGTGGTGTGAGTGTCAGAGTTGGTGGTGGTCAGAGGGGCTGATGGTGGCAGCCTCACTTCTGCTTTTTGTAGCCACAGCTACCCTGCCCAAACTGACAGCTTACCACCACCGGGTATGGAGTGACTGAATAAAGCACTAAACTGTAAAGTAACTTTGAGCATCTGGAAAAGTGTTATATAAGACTAATGCATTATTGTAATTATTTCAAGCATTTCTGCTAACAGCAACTGGCATGCTAACGTGCACTTCCTGATTATTGAACAATAAAACATTTCTGAATTAGATGCAGACCGCACACAGCAGATTTATTTTGACTTGAAGAGCTGTTTATCCAGTATATATCTGTATACGGCAAGACACATTTTGCTCACATACATGGGGCCTTTAATTTCATGATGCACCAATTTTCTTAGAAGATTACCTTATTTACTTATTTGAACAAGTCTAAATACATTACTTTAAAATCCAACTGGCTATAATTTAAGTTGAAGCCACACAATGAAATGTACATGACCAAACAGTGAAGTCAAGGCCCTTCATTGCTGCTTGCAGGCGTAACTGGCTCTCATGGTGACAAATGAAAACTGCTACGGTCCTGTAGAAGTTTGTTGAAATATCTGACCCATGATAAAAAATTTGGGAAAAAAACTTTTTACATTTGCAAGCAACATTTAAAGATGCATTGTGTAACTTTTCTGGTGGAGGGTCCATCACCTGCTTGTTTCTATGGAGATGTCATTGCTCTGTCTGAAACATGACATTAAATACTGATTAACAACTGCACTACCTTACATTTATTCAATTACAGTGCCTTAATTGTGCAAAAATACCCAGAAAAACAAGCATTTTGACTGTGAGAGGGGTTGCCGCTCCACAGATCTGACCTGTAACTTGGTCTGGTTTGGACTCCATGATGATAGAAAGGTAATTAATTAATACCATACTGTGAAACATTCCATACAAAGCAACAAAATCTCCATGACGAAAAGGATTTGACAGATCCTCCACCAGAAAAAAAAAAACATCTTTAAGTCTTTAGTTTGGCCACAACTCCTTTCGTTGCGCATGCCAATATAATGTAGTGTACTTTACTGTAAAAAACAAAACAAAAAACCCCAAAACAAAGCAGTATTACCGGTATATTGCTGCTTCCTATATCCCGCACAGAATGAATGGGAGCACAGTGCCCCCCTGCCTCCACTCTGTGACATTTGCCTATAGCTGGGGCCGCTCCCCTGACATTTTCCTGGTGTCAGATCAATCTTTATTTAGCCACATGTCACATTCGCTTAGGTACACGTCTCTAAACGATGGATCTGCTGGTACACAGGGGAACAGAGGGGGAGAAAACATAGCCAGCATATCTCACAGTGGGCAGTGCGGTCTCTGGACAGTTTTGCATTAAATATATGGATGTTTGTACAGTTTGTACTCAACTTACAGTCAGTTGTTAAAGGGCCCAGATCGTGCTATTTTCTGAGCTACTGTAAGTTGTTTCCTCATCGCAAATAAATGTACCTGGAGTTGTGTTTTATTTCATTCACACGTTTAACGCACAAATCCTGCATATTTAAGCTGAGTTCTTTGCTCACGCTTTGTTTACTATCTTTACTGAACAAAAGGTAAAAAGTAGCTGTTAACTTGAGAACTATCACTACATGACATCACAAGGTGGAAAAGAGGATGTTGAGCTTTGGAGGTGTAGAGAAACGTGTGAATGAAACAAAAAAACAACTCTGGGTATGTGTTTGAGGAGATTACAGCATTATAACATGACTTAAATCGCAAAACTACGGAAGCCAAGAGGGGTCACAACAAACGCAAACGCCGCAACAAATACAAATGCGACAACACAACAAAAAGCCACAACGGAAATGACCACGGGACTCTGTTTTAATGCAAACAGTGCAACAAATACAAACGCCACAACACAAATGCAAATGCCGCAACACATTAAAAAGCCACAACACATCAAAAAGCCACAACGGAAGTGACCGCGGCACTCTATTTTCCGACGGACCGATCAAGCGGCAAGTGAAGAAGAAGAACTACAACATGAAAAGTAAAGGAACGGAGAAGTTGGAAAGTAAAAGTAATTTATTGTTTTATCATTATTCGTTTCACGCTGTAGTTCTTCTTCTTCACTTGCCGCTCGATCGGTCCGTCGGAAAATAGAGTCCCGCGGTCACTTCTGTTGTGGCTTTTTAATGTGTTGCGGCATTTGCGTTTGTGTTGTGGCGTTTGCATTAAAACAGAGTCCCGCGGTCATTTCCATTGTGGCTGTTTTTGGTGTGTTGTGGCTTTTTGTTGGTGTTGTCGCATTTGTATTTGTTGCGGCGTTTGCGTTTGTTGTGACCCCTCTCGGCTTTCGTACAAAACCTCACAAAACCTACTCAAAAAAAGCTCTGTTCAACCTTATGATGTCATGAAGTGGTAGTTTTCAAGTTGACTGGGGCTGAAATTACTTAAGTGAAGGTTTATGGAGTTCAGGAGACCAGAGTTTTCTGTTTGAGAGAAGAACTCAGCCTAAATATGCAGGGTTTGTGTGAATGAAAGAAAACATAACTCCAGGTATGTTTGTGATGGGGAAACAATATTACAACAGATTTAAAATAGTACAATATGGGCCTATTAAGTTCATACCATTTGGCACAATATAGATTCTGTTTCTCTTTGGCAAGTATTCAAATTTAAAGGTTACTGGCTTCAGAAAATCATAGAAAAACTCAAATTAGTTTTAACAAAGCTCTCACAGTCTCTGCAGTGACATGACAATGCTGAAGAATTAAAAAGAAACACAACTCTAGGTATGTTTTTGATAAAGTAACAACGTTCTAACATGACTTAAAGCTCATGAGAGTCAGTTCTGAGTAATATAGGACGTTTAAACATTAACTATTATTAACTATATACTGGAATGTATTGAAGTCAGTATGTTTATGCAATGGCTGATACTGCTTTGCACATATAAACAGGAGACAGGTGGCGTTTGTCTTAAATTAATCATTATGGCATCTTGCTTATAAATCTTAGAAGTTACAAAACGCACTCTTGGGGATTCTGGTATAGGAACAGCACTACATTTTCAAGTTTTAAAACCTAACCATCTGCCGTACTGATCAAATTATTATTTTTTTACACTTTATCGAATAGAGTTTCTGCCGAATAGCAAGTTGCCAATCACTGGAGATGTCACCTCAAACTGGGGAATGTGTAATGGTTTTCGATGAAATAATTTCTACGGTCTGGTGAATACTTTGAATTACACCCACTCAAAACAAATGTAACTTCTATTATTATTTTTCTAGCCTGAATTTGTGTGTTTGTGTCTGTAAGGTTGTCAGAATGTGAAATTATAATGGTGTAAGTTATGATTTTACAAACTTCTCGTTATTGCAAAGTTAACATCTCAACATTCTTTGGGCCAGCAACAGTTAAAGGTGCATTGTGTAACTTTTCTGGCTCAGGGTCCATCAAATACTTTTACTAACACTAATACTACTAATACTAATTCTTCGTGGAGATGTTATTGCTTTGTCTGGAATGTTTCACAGAATGGCATTGAACCTTTTTATGTTCATGGAGACCAAACTAGAGCAAGTTATAGGTCAGATCTGTGGAGATGTCTCTTGTAGAAAACATGTTTTGGTCGATGTTTAAACAGACCGTTTCTGCAAAATTTAGAGTTTTTAGCAATTGTACCGTATTTTCCGGGCTCTCTGGATTATAAGGAGCACTGTCATTAAATTGTCTATTTTCAAACTTTTTTTCACAAATAAACCGCAGCGGACTTTAAAGGAAACACAACAGTTCGATAGGTCAGTTGGACTTTGTTTGGGATGTTCACGGTGACTCTGGGCTTTGTTCAGTTGTGGCGTGTAGGGAGGGTGCTGTCTGGGACCGCTGGATTGTTGACGTGTTCGCAGTGACTCAGTTGTTCAGTTGTGGCTCAGAGTGGCAAGTTGCACTCGCTTTTTCGGTTTGTTCCTCCGTTCCATTCCTCGTCCGCGTGGAGTGATGAGTGTGGCTGCGGGTGTTTTTTGCTGCGCAGTCGCTGTCTGCTCCGTGCATGTTTGCGTGCGCTGCAGATGATGCGGCTCTGTAGTTTACTGAAGTCGTGCTGGGACACCCGAGTGGATTCGTGTATAGGGCGCTCTGGATTGCGAGGCGCGCAGTTGTTTTTTGATGGGGTTGGAGGCTTAAGAGCGCGTCTAATAACCTGGAAAATATGGTAGTTGTTGACCCTTCTCAGTTACCCTTTCCAAGTTATAACTAGAAAAGCACTCAGAGAGCACAGACCTCCGCCAAGGACTACCCCCATTTTTCATATAAATTGCGATAAAATCAGTCTTCTGGATCAGATCCGGATCAGCCTTTGGAATATGAAAGAGGATCCCATTGTCCATCCCTGAGTCAAATTTCATGGGGTTTGGTCAATAATTAACTGAGATATTGAGAAACAAAATTTTTGGCCCCATTTACCACAATGTTAACTAAAATTTCAAAGTGATCCAGAATCCAGGATTTCTTCCGGATCACCCCCAAAATGAAATCAGTTCTTCCTTTTCACATTTCCAACAAATCCTGAAAATTTCATCAAAATCGGTCCATAACTTTTTGAGTTATGTTGCTAACAGACAAACAAACAAACAAACAAACAAACAAACAGACAAACGCCGGCAAAAACATAACCTCCTTGGCGGAGGTAATAAGAGGGATGTGTGCATGTTTGAGCAATCTTTAATCACTTATTTTCAAGATTTTTAAGATTTTCAAGATTTTCTAGATTTTCAGTGACTCAATATCCCTTTAGAGTCAGTTTGAATTTTTTAAAATATGTGTAATGCCTAAGAAAATAAATGTGGGCCATTATATTATGTTCATGACAAGTAATGCATTCCAACACAAACAAGTGGATACGTGCAAATGCGTAATAAATCACATATATGCTGATAGTGCGTTTGCCCCCTGTTCTTGACCTCTGACCCCTCACCTTTGACGTCCCACAGGGTGAAGTGGCGGTTGTTGGCGACTTCTGGAGCCAGAGTGAAGTAGAAGCGATGTCCTGTCTGTGGCTCGTCCCTGTCCACCACGCTGATGGTGTGGATCAACTGTGCACAAACAAAATGCAAAACACACACACAAATCAGCATTAAAGGTCTTTTACTTTGCATGATATAAGATTGTTTTAAAATTGACTCTTTAAATTAAAACTTATCAAGAGCTCAACCCATAAGACCAAGATAAAATTCTCCCCAAATTGCGCACACCAGTGACAAATCATCTTTGTAGCTCCAGAAAACAGTGCAAAAGTACATAAATGAGAGGAAAAATGACAGTATTAAGTACAAATTTTCAGGCTAAATTTCTAAACTGAACTGAATATTACAAATTATGTTTTTGTTTTAATTAAGTCTCGTCTCGTCTCGTCCTACCATTATGCAAAAACTTTCCTGTTCTCCATGGATACGTTATTATGATGCGCTCCAGTTATGCTCAGATGCTGGAACTTGGACCCCAGAGTAACGCTTTCAGAGCGCAGCCATGTGGGATTTTCTAACTCTGAACCAGCTCTAGTTCTGAAATGTTACCTGAGTTTCCGAGTTGGAATCCTGAGATGGATGGGTGTTCCAGTGTAAAATTTACTAGTCGGAATTCAGAAAATCCAACCTCTGAGGACAATGGGAACACAGCATTACTTTGCCTCATCTATCTCCATGGAAACAAGCAGTTACAGGTCAGATACTTGCACCACTGATAAATGTGTATATCACTTTTTAGCATATTTTTTTTTCTTTGAATTGAACATTTGGCAGGATTACTTGTGAAAGCAACAGAGCTACACTGTGCTTTTTGTTTCTCTCAGATTCGAAGGATTAAAAGACAGAATATTTTTCCAGTGCAAACACCCAACTTAGGCCACTTCCTCTCAAAGAAAAACATTATACTCTTATATCATGCAATTTACTGGTAGGATTTGTTATTTTAGTGTCAGATTTGTTGGCCTGGTTTACGTTTAATATCTCTGTAATTACTATTAGGCTTGTCACGATGACAAATTTCAAAGCACTATATATTTCTACAGAGATGTATTGCAGTAAACAGTAATACTGAAACTATTGACACAACACAAATAAAGCAAGATAATTCCAGTACACCATTTTTAATAGACAGTATAATTTAAAAGCCTTAGCTGCGACAAATAAATAGCAAAATGAACCAATAATTAGCCACTTGGAAGATACTTAGTCAACTTTCTACAGCAACTCTGATCATATTACTACATAACTAATAAATAATAACAATCTCGACACTAAGACTGCAACAAAAATGCACACACAATAAATATTAAGCCCCAAAATATATTGTTCCAGCTTTCATATACTGAACAAAACGTCGATATTGTTATTATCTATTATTAGCTGAGGCATCCCTCGATACATAATGCGTTTTAAAAATCTGGGTTATGATGTTTGTGCACATTTGATTAATCTTGCATGTTTAGTCCATCTACTTCTATCACCAAGTTATATATAAGAGAACTTTCATTTGTCCCACAATGTCGAAATTCCAGTGTTGCAACACACAGTTTAAGAGCAGCAAGAGAATAGGCTCTATTCACGTTTACATCATAAACCAGGAAGACGTTGCGATGACAACTTCCTGCGAGCTCTGTTTGTGGTAGTTAGTCTGACAAAATCTAGGAAAAATTAGAAAATGGTCCAGTTTTAAATAGCTAAAAGAACCACAGAAGATACTTAGAAGATACTTATTCATCTTTCTACAGCAACTCTGATCATATTACAACATAACTAATAAATAACAACAATCTCGACACTAAGACTGCAAAGAAAACGCACACACAATAAATATTAAGCCCTAAAATATATTGTTCCAGCTTTCATATATCAAACGATAAGTCAATATTGTAATTATCATGATACCTAACCTGCACAGCAAGATGAATTCTCGCAATATTGCAGAGTTCAGTCATGAGAATCCATCAACAATTGGGCCAGACCAATCAGAGAGCAGCATTATGGTTTGGACCTAAATGAACCAAAACAAACATGGCAATGCAGGATTTGGTCTATTATAGCAGTTTGTGACAAATGTTTAGAGTGAAAGATGTGCTTTTGTGAGACAATCAGCTTCTAATATATGTCATAGCAGTCTGCATTTCCAGATTGATAAATGAGCAACATTAATACATAAAATGATACCATAGACTTCTAGAGCGTGTATGGAACCACCTGCTAATGCTAAATGAATGGCTTATAATTTATCTATTGTTTCCTATTTGCATTGAAAAACTGTTACGAAACAAAGTTGGAAAATTACACTCATTACGCATCAAAAGTTGCTGTGTGACAAACCAAAACATGTCCTTATTAGAATTGCATTATCAAATGGCCACAACATGCTTGAATAAACCGGCCTTCTGTCTGTGTGAGAAATGAGCCAAAATGCAAATGCGAAAGACGATCACAGCAGGAGAGGAGGGTCCAGCCAACGTATCCCATAGAAAACAGTCTTCATATATGCTCAGAGTTCTAATGGGCATCAAAAACCTGGAGCTGTTTTCCCCTCCACAGTCTCCATCCATCGTGCCTCTGTCCAATCGCCCTCAGCTCTCCCCAGTGTAAGGCAGATAAATGACATTTTTACACCGTATACAACACCGATTCTTTATACTTATGTCCAAATGATAGCAAGCACAAACTTTGTTCTTTGTCCAGATGCTGCTACACCATGTGGCTTCTCTCCTTTTTAGACTAAAAGCACTATATTTTTGGATGCTTTTTTTTTTTTTTTTAATGCACTGTGTGACTTTTCTGATGGAGGATCTGCTACCTGATTGTCTCCATGCAGATATTAGGGTCATTCCAGGCCATTTCATCAAATTTCCAGAAAATGTCACGCTTCATGTTTTTTAAACATTTTGAAAAAAATTACCAGCTGGTCCCTTGCTATCATGTACCAACCCTGTGAAATTTTTGTGATTTTCGATCAATACTTTTCAAGTTACAGCTCATTTAGTGAGGGGGTATGTGTCAATTTACGGGCCCAAAATGAGTGTTATTTTTTCTCGACCGTATTCACAGGTCGATATCTCCGTAAGTATCGCACACAGAGGGCTGAAATTTTGTAGGCTTGTACTCCTCTACTCTGTGTTCAAATAACAACTATCGAAAGTTTGGTATCTCAACTCATTGTCATTTTATATGAACTTAAAAATGAAGAAAAACGTGTTCATTTCGGTAGCGTACCATTTTTAGCCCCTTTTTAAAACTACTTGTAGGTGTAGGAGACCCTTAAACTTTTTGGAGAATCAAGATATGTAGTAGGACTTTTTTTTAAAAATCACCAAATGTGGAAAATTTGAAATAGGCTATGTGTGAGGGTCCTGTTAAAAACAAGAAAACGTAACATGGTCCGATTTTCACATGTAATTTATGGCATGTGGGTGGTAAAAAAAATTAGAATATTTTTTTTTGAAAGACCAGAAAAAGACCTTTCATATGGTACCAAACATATGTATTTTATGAAGCTCCTTCAATTTTTAATTATATCTTGAACATTTGCATTTTTGAGGTTTCGGTCATAGTGCAAGACACAATTACACAAGTATACAGTGACCATGTAATATGTTTTATTCCAGCAGCTCAGGTCACTAAATATTTAAAGACTGAATAAAATGGTTTGATAATAATTTTGATGTGACAAGGTATCTGACAAGGTGACAAGTTATCTGACATCCAAGAAAACATATTCATATTCCCCCTTAGGACCCTCCTTAGAAGTTACATAATACATCTTTAAAGCCTTTATTACATTATTAGGTTATTTTAATTTATTTATTTATATTTTTTATGGTGCAGTACTCAATTTTCCCCATGTATTTCAGCTGTCCTGTCTTCATCTAACCAGAAAGCGTTAATCAGGATGTGCACATTAGCATTATAGTTGTTAGTTTTGCCATGACAGCAAAACTCCGCTTTAATCTCTGAGAAACTAAAGTAAAGTACTGGCAGGTAAAGACGTGCACATCCGATAAAAGTTGCATCTGTGTTCTGGGTCCAAAAGAAAAAAAAAAAAAAAAAAAAAAAAAAACAAACAAAAACGATCCGCACTGCAGCTTTGCACAGTAAAAGAAAGTACTATAATTTAATGTTGAAAAACATATTCTATTGTCTAAATGAAGAAATTAAGTTTTTATTATCATTGTAGCAGTGGAATCGGTTTTGAGTATCGTGACAACACCAGGTTTATAGAGCTTTGCATGTAGTACAAAGTTATAAAATAAAAGTAAAACAAAAACTTTTAAGGAAACATTTTTATTGCCTGTCATTTATACTGTTGTAAATCAAATAACAGTAAAATAGTTTGTGTCAGAAGAGCTGAACAAATTTGAGTTTTATGGAGTGTTTGCAAATTCAACTTCCGACTTGAGAGACACATGGTATAAACAAACAAAACCAAATTTATTTGTGTAATAAAATTTCAGATGGTAAAATGCATAAAAAAGTGAAAGCACTCAACAAAAAAGAAATAAATTGCTTCAAAACAAAACAAGCCATAGAGAGACAATGGATCAAAATGACAGGACCAGCAGGACAAAACAGTGAGAACCAAACTATTATGTTTGAAATCCTGAAGCAAATCGTATTTTGTGTGTGCGTGTATAAAATCTAACTATTTCTAATTAAAATTAAAACTCTGACCATCCGTTTTATTCATTTTAAAGTGGCAACTTTCTGGGTTTGGAACATAGACTGTAGATATAAATGGACATAGCCTTCACGTTCCATACAGGAAGTGAATATGGGGGCACTTCTAGCTCCATCAACTGTTTCCAATTGACTTTATATTGAAAAAGTCGCCCGTCTCTCTGTAACTGCTGCTGTGAGTATCGTCATTTTAGTCTCCACTCCACATGATCCTGGTGTTTTTATTTTGCTATTTTGTATGTAAATAAAGTAATTTTCCTAATATGCACCTGGCTCCAAATTTGTCCCTATAACTGCTAGCCTCGTGAGCTTCATTTGACTGGAGCTGAACGCTGTGGGTGACGACACACTCCCTTACTCCACTTCTTTGATGTGGAAAGTCAAATGCATGTTTGCATAGAAAGTTAAAACCATCCTTTCTCCATGGAGATATAAATGTATGTTTTATGCTATACTGTGGACTATTATAACTTAAAGGACAACATTTCCATGGAAACAAGCATCCAGGCTGAATAAGAGTCAATTTGTCAGTGCCATAAAAGTTACAAACTATTTAAATAAAGTATTATGTGATAAAATGCTACTAAGAAAATATCAGAAAATAAGACACAATTCCATTTGTGGAAATAAAAATATAATTGAAACTGTACTGTATTGCAGTATTAGTATTGCCAAAAGTTTGCTTGTCCTAAAGTTAGGAAACATCTAGTTCACTGCAATAACATCTTTGACTAATGATTGCCTGACAACGCCCAACCTACTGACAGAACAGCCGCCAACTCAAGAAGGCTCCCAAGGTGAATGGTGAATAATGTAAACAAAATGTCAAACTCCTGAAGAAGATATTAAAGACCCACTATGTAACTTAACTGGAAGATGATTCTTTCACTATCTTGTATTGCATTGCCTGGTATGTTCCACAATATAATTCAACATTCAACTTTTTCACCTTGCATGTATTCATTCACAGGTATGGTTCAGAACATGAAAAACGGGTTCACCTCTCCACAGATATGACATTTCTCCATGAAGAAATGTAGGTTTAATGCTATACTTAGAGACATTTCAGGAAAAGCGGTAACATCTCCATGGACAGCAGGTGGCAGACCCCCACTTGAAAAGTTGGTGCCACTTTAACTTTCATCTCGCTCTATCTTAACTGTCTGTGGAGTATTAGTATTGACCTAAACAAAGTAATTGATTTTAAAAGGCCCATATTACGCTATTTTCTGATTAATGTTAGAGTGTTGTCTCCTCATCACAAACATACCTGGGTTCCACCTTGTATTAATACAGGAAGTGCTTCACTGTCTTTTCAAACTCCATACACCTTCACAAGAATCATTTGGATAATTTCAGCCCTGGAATTGCCAATCTACTAATATCTATCTATTAAACTAAAAGTAAAAGGTAGCTGTTAACTTCAAAACTACCTCTTAATGACATCACATTGTGGAACGCAGTATTTTTGAGCTTTGGAGATGTAGACAAACTAATAAAAACAGATTACTCAAACATGTGTGAATGAAACAAAACACAACTCCAGATATGTTTTTGATGAAGTTTGATGAAAATTAGGTATAGAGGTATATAACATGATATAATATGTTTTGAATAAACTTAGAAGCCTTTGGGAAATTAGTGGAAAGAATTGCTCACAACTGTAGCACTTCTTGCCTAATAGTCTACATACTTTGCTTTAAATGTCCTGGGAATCATATATTTGTCAAACTATTTGCTGAACAATTCATTTAGTCTCTTCTCATCCCTGCGTTTGTGTTTTACTCGAGAACAGCCCCAGCTCTGAGCCGTGCTACAAGTCTTTGATTCACCCTGAAATCTGGGCTTTCGCATTTTTAGTAATTACAAAGTGAGCTCTCCGCTGGTATAAGCCTGATCTGTGTGCTCTGTCTGAGGGGCTGTTTATTATGAAGCTACAAGTGCGGCGCAGAAGTCACTAGCTTAGTCACACACGTCTTAGCATAGCGCATTATTTAGCCCTGCAAATGAGCAAAGCCACACCAGATTAACAACATTGCTTTATACAGAAAATGTCTTCCAGAGCGGAGCCAGGTACACTGTGGGATGAGTGGATTAGCAATGTGTGAAAATAGAGACATATTTTTATTTTAGCGTTTTCAGAATGTGACAATGATGTGAAATATTGTGGAGAGTTTCATAATCAAGACAAATTCAACTGTCATAACTTCTTAGCTGAGGCATCCCTCGATACATAATGCTTTTTTTTTTTTTTTAATCCGTGTTATAATGTTCATGCACATTTAAGTAATCTTGCTTGTTTAGTTCATCTACTTCTATCATCAAGGTATATATAAGAAAACCTTTATTTGTCCCACAATGTCAAAATTCCAGTATTGGCAACACACAGTTTAAGAGCAGCAAGAGAATAAGGTCTATTTACGCTTACGTCATAAACGTCAAAAAGAAAGACATTTGGAAACATGCGATGACAACTTCCAGCGGGCTCTGTCGCAGTAGTAAGTCTGACAAAATCTAGGAAAAATGTGAATAATAGCCCACTTTTCTGCATCTACATGTCATTGTAGCGTTCCGTTATGTTCAGCTAATCAACAATTACAACCGTACCTCAGTTTTCATCATTTCCCCACTGAAGCACAGCTCCGATACAACTCTGGATACATGCGGTTAGAAGAGACGAGGCGCCAAATTCAAGATGATTCTAAACATCACATATGTATGCAGTCTTCATTTTACTGCTGATCACATTTACTACAATGGGTCTATGGTTTTATCACAGTCGGTCGGCGAGCCCAGTGTCGCTAACTACACCAGAAGTTGTCAATGCATGTTTCCAAACGTCTTCCGAGCCAATATGGAGAAATAGGCACTCGAAAAGCAAGACAAATAAATACTATAAAGTAGACATGCATTGTGGAGGGTCTGGAGATGTTATTGCTTTGTCTTGTCTTTCACTGTATGGTATTAAACCCTTCTAGCGCCATGGAGACCAAACCAGACCAAGTAACAGAGTCAGATTTGTGGAGAAGCAACCCTGCTCACAGAATGCCTATTTCTCTAAGTATTTTTGAGCTACTTGTAATTTGATGAATGTAAAGTAGATCTGTTTAAAGTCATATTGTGGAACATTCCAGGCAGAGGAATGACGTATCCAGAAAAACAAACAGGAGATGGACCCCCAACCCAAAAGTTACATAGTGCACCTTTAAACACAACACTGTGCAAGCATAATGAATTAAAAATAAACCAAACGGCTAAAACAATATTAAGTACAGTAAGTGTCTTGCATTTAGAGGAGTTTCTCTCATTCTCAGTATAGGGGCAGGTCTCATGTGAAAGCTCAGAACCTCCAGAATTCACTAACTGAGCTGCAGAGGCTGCACTAGCACTGAGTAATGAATGGTTAACTGCAGGTACTGGGGTTTAGGCAGTGACCATTCAGATCAGAGAGAGAGTGAGTCATTTTAGGTTTAAACAGAGCCACTCCAGGTATTTTTTTGGTGAGGAAACAACAATATCAAGTTCAGAATCAGAAAATAACATAAAGTAGGCCCTTTAAAATACTTTATGTAGCAGTATAAAACCATATATAGGTCTACATAGCGCCAGGTACTTCCAGTTGTACTTCGCTCAGAATCCCTGCTGAAATATTTTTAGTCATAGAAAAGAATCCTTGCATACTACTGCATTTTTATATCTCCTAAAACAAAACTAAAACAGATATAAACCAAAGATGGCACTATAAAAAAAAAAAAAAAGATTGACAAACTGGATACCACAGGAGAGGAGAGGGACATGGGTTCGCAGAATGCACACAGCGCATTTAACATCCTGTGCCCTTAAAGACGTTCGCGCAGTAAGAGCAGAATAATGGCTTGATATATTTGTTTGGATCTTATCTGGGGCTGGGAGCTTTTGTGAGAGCAGACAGGAATTACAGCTACCACACGCTGCACTTTAATCACAGTGAGAAATGGGTGCTCTAATGGTGGTTCAGGGTGCTGTTTGTCATGTGGGTGCTCCCTGGGCCCTCCACTGCCTCGGAGCATCACCTCTCCGTGTAAAGGGGTGCTTGTGAGAGACGGAAGGGAGAGAGAAAAATGAAGGATGGGAGCGACTACCCTTGGGAGAAAAAAAGAGAAAATGTGATATGTATGTTTGGATAAGAGGAATGGTGTTATTATAATGGCTGACAAACTTAAAGGGGGCGTGTTATGTCAAGCTGACTTTTACGAGCTTCAAATATCTCGTAAAGGCGTTCCTTCATCATTGAGGATTCAAGTTCTGAGTGCTGAAAACGATCTTTAAAGGCCCTATATTATGTAAAATTTACTCTTGACTATGTGCTTTTGACTATATTACAATGCTGTTACCTTCTCTCAAACAGAAAACACTTCTAAACTCAGCCTAAATGTGCAGAGTTTGTGTGCTAAACATGTGAATAAAACAAAATACAACCCCGGGTGTGTTTATGATGAGGAAATATTATAACAGAGATTGGAAAATATGGTTTCTTTAAATAATTTGAGACAATCCAAAGTTACTTCTCTCTTAGCTTATGCATTTCAAGCATTCTAATTATTCACCACGTGAGTTTGTAAGTGCTTTTCGAAACTTTCAAGGCCAGAGCAGAGTTGTGCCTTCACAGCAGAGTCCTGCACCGGGTCAGGTACCCAACGGGTACGGGCAAATAGTTGCTGAAATGGGCGGGTCTTAATGTTCTGGAATTTTATGAGCGGGTATGTGGGCGGGTAGTGATTACACACGGGCTGCTCAGGTCTATACCAGGACTAATCTTGGACTTAAGAGAGAGAGAACCTCGAGCCCATGCAGCAGAGTGTCCGCAAAGCGTGACTGGGCGACAGCTGTGCTTAGCTCCATGAGGCGTGGAGCTCTGCGTCGGTCCTTCGTCTTTGGTCACCCGACGGCCTACGAGGGCGCACCTCCGAGCCCATCCCAACAGTGAGTCCTGGTTCAGTTCTGGTTTAGTCCTGGTTTAATCCTGGTTTAGTCCAAGTTCAGTCCTGGTTTAGTCCTCCTGGTTCAAGTCCTGGATTAGTCCAGGGTTAGTCCTCGTTTAATTCTGGTTTAATCCTGGTTCAGTCTGTGGCATGTGCGGCGGCAAAAATCCGGCACCTCAATCAATGTTTCTTCTACTCAGTAAATAATGCCTGTGAAGTGATGACAGTCGAGTCGCATCTGTGAATTCGTATTCGTAATGAAGAAAGCATAACCGTTTCATTTCATTTTGTGATTGTAATTCTTGTCGTAATGTTTAAGTTCATACTCATGCTTAATTTGTGTGTAATTCATCATGGGCACGGGTGGGTAACGGGTGGAATGTTAATGGGTCTGGGCAGTAGCGGGTGCGATGCTGTACTGCGCGGGTGAGGGTCTCCAAAAATGGACCCGTGCAGGACTCTGCTTCACAGTAATGCAAACAAACGTTGGCATGCTAACATCACACTTCCTTATACTGAGTGGACGAAATACTAATTATTATTAGATGAAGATGGCACACAGTTGGTCTCACTTCTAAACTCTAGGCAAACTTCTAGGCACCATTTTAACCCATGCTCCTTCACTGCCATTTTTCATAAATATACAAAAGCAAGACAGAAAAGAATATACTACAACTTCACAAATCTGATACGATGTGCAGTAGTTTAATTGGCAGGATGCACACTGATTGATCTTAGTGCAAAGAGCAAAAGGATTGGAGAGTCAAAGCATCAACAACAAAGTGAAGTGAAGTGAAGATGTTGTTTTTGGCAAATGCATCATTTTCAATAATTAATACCTGACAAAAGCGTAATAATATGCCCTCTTTAAAACATAAATCAAAACATTTTAAACTCAACATAGTCTGAGAATCTAACCCAGATCCTTCTTGTTGTGATGTGCAAATGATAACCAACATACCATCACAGTACATCTCCTGACATCCAATATTACTAAAACAAACATAAAATACAGCATGGTGACAGTTAAACAGTTAAATATGGTAACAGAGTATATTTGTCTGTGTGAGCGCCTAATGCTGAGAGGGAAGCTTTGAGAGACATGTGTGCGATAATTCAGAAGGTGAGTAGGAGACGCAGTGAGTCATCCCTCCACAAACCAAATGGCTTTTCCTTTTGTCTCTGGAATAATGAGGCTGCATCAGACATACCAGAGCTGCACATACAGAACACGGCCCTGGAAATGACCAAATGTGAAATTATAATGGGATAACTTATTACATCTTTGGAAAGACACTCAGATTTAGCATTTTTGGCTTGTGGTAGAGTCTGTGATGTGTTTGTGTGTTTTATATATATAATGCAGACTAGTCGTGGTTTGGTTCTGGTTCATGAGTTTTTACTGCAGATTTAGACTTGGTTTGGTCCTGGTTTAGTTCCAATTTGATGGGACATTTGTTATATTGACACTTTGCAACTGCTGTTATCAACATTCCTTTGGGGTGTGAAGCTAACTGAAAGCACTGCTCTGTTAGAAGCTCCGTTGCTCAAGTTAAGCAATGTTCAGACTGCAGCCTGAAGTGACCCAAATCCAATTTTTTTGCCCGTATGCATCTGTATCCGATCTTTTAATGACAGTCTGAGTGACACAAATCCGATTTTTTTCGAATGCGACCCAGACCACTTGGATATGTGCCCCTAAAACTGATACATATCCAATCTTTTGACATATGACTTCAGTCCGAACGGCCAGGTCGCATTCATCCGACACTCACAAATGTGCACAAACATTCTTCTCATCATACGAAAATTGTGTATGAACTCCGTGTCAGTGAAGTAGCAAAGCACATAGCAATCTCACCACTCTTGTCCATGACTCCGCAGACACTCTGCACCCACATGTTCCTTTCTACAGACGTTGCTCCCATTGCCCCACAAAACGCCATGACCAAGAACCTTGTCCTTCCCCTTCTCAAATAAGCTGTACATGTTCTGGCTCCGGTACAACAGCAACTTTAAAATCACCAGGTGCTCAATGCTCAGGTCCATGTTTAGGCTACTTCTGTAAGTGTACAGTGAGCACACTTGCTGCATGTGACGTCGTTGTGTCCTCCAATGCACATGTGAGACACTTTTGGGGCGTTTTAAGTTCACACTGGAGATCACATACAAATTGTATTTAACTGGAAATGTGAATGACCTTGCTAAAAAATCTGAATTGAGCATTAAGCCCTGCAGTCTGAACTTTAATCTCAGCTTTATCTTAACACAATTTGACCAGAAAGCGCTGACTTGGTTGGAACTACAACAGATGAGATGATTTGTGCACTTAAGCAAGTCTCTTACAAGTAAAAATGTCACACAGTAGCTTGTCACTCTCAGTTAAAGCTAAATAAGTATGTTAAAATACCTCAGAGTAGCCACTCTTTGCTTTGTTGACAGCGCTGCAAACCCTTGGCCTTCTCTCAATAAGCCTCATGATGAAGTCTCTTGAAATGGTTTTCACTTCACAGATGTGCTTTGTCAGGGTCAAAAAATGTGAAGATTGCAAGCCGGTGATCAAAGCAAAAGGTGTAGATGTAGATTTACACAGATATTTTCTGTCACACTTTCTCCAGGATAGTAAAGATGCTTTTTTCACAAATTCTCCAACTGCAACTATCCATAAATGTACATAAAACATAATGCATTATTTCAAAAACTAAATGTTATTTTAACAGTACTAATATTTCTTTTATCACAGCTTTCTATCTGCATCTTGGACTAAAGGCAAAGTTTTATCGCAACTCTGTGTTAAATAATGAATAGTACTTTGAATATGTATGCATTAACTTGTAACTCATCAATAAATAAAGTACACCAAGTATAACAAATACTTCAAATCAATCAAGTCATTCTTAATCTGAAGGTACTGGTTTGAGAAGTGAAACATTACACTATCCTGAGCTACATTAGCCCTGCAATAAGAAGGGAGTTATAACTGCAGTTACTCTAACAAATAAACAAGGACAGAGTCAAAGTTGCCAAGTCTGCTTCTTTATAGCAACTTGTTTTTTGGAAAGTCGATTGCAAACTTTCAGAGTCACGAGTCTTTTTTTTTTTCTTTGGGCTTGATTTTGAGCGGCACTTTTACATCATCAAGAGGTGATTTTAATCCTTTTTTCAGGTCTGTTTCACATTAATAGACTCACTAATCACCACATACTGTCTGTATAAATGATTTAAATAGAAGCTGAGAAGGTTGTAAAGCTGTTATTGATATTAAACTTGCTAATAAAATATGTGCATCTCATTAGTATTCACATCTCATTCTTTTTGTGGGGCTCGCGTTGCTTGTTTTGGGCTTTTTTTTCAAAGGCTTGGTTGGTTATCTAGCTCAGAATAATGTATACGTCTAATCTTTCAAACCAGTACCTTCGGAATGAGAATTACTTTCAAATGGAAGTTAATCTTTTTAAATTTAAAAAATGCATATATAACATTACATAACATTAACATTACTAGAGACCAGGTTCTGCATGACCATTGCACATGTACTAGAGGTTACAACTATAGACTGTTTAAAGGAGTGAACTAAGCGAGTGTAACGTCACCCATAGTGTTCAGCTCCAGTCAGATGAAGCTCATAATGCTTAGGGTTATACGTGCAAATTTGGATCCCTGTCCATGTTAGGAATAGAAATTCATTTACATATAAAATAGTGAAATAAAAACACCATGAACATGTAGAGTGGGTTAATATGTACATTTTAATACCAGAATGAATTAAGTCAGTTGGAAGTTGATGGACCCGGAAATGTCTCTCATGAACACTTTTGGAATGCGGAGGCCATTGGGTGGGTCGCAAGAGATTTTTTTTTGGATCGCCTGATATGGGCTAGCCTGATTCATCAGTCGGTTTCACTTCATAGAAACTGTCAGACCTCGCTGCATTAGGATTTGTTCGCTTGATGGCAGGCAGGTACTTTTTTATTTAACAATCGCTGCCATTTGGTCGTGCCGTATATATAGTGCGCTAAATTCCGTTTAGAGAAGGGCAATAACGTCCTTCCCCTTGATAAAATTCACCAAACATTCTCTCCGGCTTTTTGACGTCATTGCTTCACAGCTCTTCGCTGATTGGCCGGTGCACGGTCTACAGCTTCCAGAGTTCTTGCAAACCGTCTAGTGTATTCAGATTTGTGACCTAGTCGCCGGAAACAAATGAATTGAGCAGAGGCCAGATGTGTGCCTGAAATGTTGACATGTTTTGTATAATTTCTAGCCTTTTCATAATTATTTTATTGACTAATTTGTTTTAATATTGCTTGTTCAACTCAGTGTTGAAAAGAAAAAGAAATGGGCTACATTTAATCTCCAGATAGGCGACTTATGGATCCTTTTATTGCTGGTTCAATTACGGTTTTTCATTGTCTAAAACTTGAGTAATGTAATGTTAAGAGAGACAAAATCACTCAGTCAACAATAAAATACTCTCATTAATGTTCAATAAAGGTCAAATCCACCTTTATTTTGTGATTTACAAATAATGTTAATAATTGGGTGGCGAAAGGTTGTGACTTTTACAATATGGGTCCCCAGAAAAAAAGTTTGGGAAACACTTTTTTACACAGTCTATGTTTATAGCGAACTGGGAACACTTATTGTATCTGATAAACCACATAGAGTTTTGGTATACATCTTGGATTGGAGCCAGAGTTTTAATAATTGGCAGCATCCATGTCTACCACTGGGGATAATAGTTACTGTATGTTATGGAAATCACCCCATAGTAAATCTTTGGCCCTTTGTGAACTTGTTTAGCTATCTCCTCAATTACCGCTATGCTGCAATTGCAAATGTGAAATGCCTGACTCCCCTTCACAACCTTGACCTTTCTGGACACCTTTTCTAATGCAAGCGGGCGTTACTTTTGGGAAACTCTGTGTGTCTGGCTTTCCACATATGCTGAAGATTTAAGGGGGTCAGGAGAGGGGACCCAGAGATAGCAGACTAATTAGGTGATTGTGCTTTGCTGGCTGCTCAATATACTCCCACACACTCACTACATGTGCCTCTAACTCTCTCTCTTTCACTCTCTACCTCTCTCTGTTTCTCTCCTTCTCTTTCTTTGTCCTTCCCTCCCGCCTTCTCTCTCTCTCCCTCTCATTCCCTCTAATTTGCTCTCTCCTTCCGTCTCTTTCTTGCTGTCTCTCTTCCTCCTTCTCTCTTGCTCTCTCCCTCCTTCTCTCTCTCCCTCTTTGTCTACCTCCTCTCACTCTCTCATTCTCTCTCTCCCTCCTTCTCTTTCTCGCTGTCTCTCTCCCTCTCTCTTCCGCTCTACCTCCTTCTCCTTCTTTCGCATTCTCTCTCCCTCCTTCTCTCTCTTTTACTCCCTCTCATTCTCTCTCACCCTCTTTCTCTCCCTTCCCCTCTCTCTCTCTGTTTCTCTTCCTCCTTTTAACCCACTCTTTCTCTTTCCCTCTCCCTCCCTCTCTCTCTCCCTCCCTCCCTTCCCCTCTCTTCCTCTCGCTCTCTCTCCCTCCTTCTCTCCCCCCTTCATCTATCTCCCTCCTGCCCTCCCTCTTTCTCTATTCTTCTTCCTATAGCTCTCTCTCTCCCCCCTCTGTATCCCACTCTCGCTCTCTCCCTCCTTCTCTCTCCTCTCTTTCTCCTCTTTCTCTCTTCTCCTCTCTCTCTTCTCTCTCTCCCTCCCTCTCTCCCTCTCTGTCTCTTCTTCTCTCTCCATCTCTCTCTCCCCCCTCATATCTCTCTCTCTCTCTCTCCCTCTCTCTCTCCTCATTCTCTCTCTCTCTCTCTCTCTCATCTCTCTCTCCTTTTGCTCTCTCTTCCACTTCTGAGATGGCACCCAAGGGTCCCCCCCAGCTGCGGGCACCGTCACACAATGCAGCTCATTGCTTACTTGCGATATATATATATATATATTTTTATGTATGTATATATATATATATATATATATATATTTTTTTTTTTTGACAGCTCGTAGTTTTTCTGTGCTGGTGAATGTTTCCTTTGCTTCCTCATTATTGGTTCACCTTTAGAACAGAAGCCGGGCTGGATTTGAGAGGATGACAATAGGTTCAAGTCTTCGTTTTGGCATTCGGTTTACTTATTATATTTTCTGTTTTTCCTCCTCTACAAACAACAAACTGTCTTGAACTCGAATTTGTAGCTGTCAGCAAAAACTGAATTAAAAATAGCAGCTTTAGTATTTGTCATTACGCACTTACTAAAACTTACACGAATAAAGAACTTGTTTTTATAATGTGATCTCCAGTTTGTCTCTGTGCCGTTTGATGGAATATACAGTAACGCCAATGCAGATTCAGCTAAAAAACACAGGTCTAGTGATATAGAAAGTACTTTATTTATTTAGTTAATCAGGAAAGTTGTACTAAGATACACAGTGAGGGTTCCTGTGCCAAAGGAGGGACTATATTGTAGATAATAGTAGTAGTAATAGTAATAGTAAGTAGCAGTAGCAGTAGTTAGGACTGCAAATGTATATTTAAGTATAGTATATTAGATTTATTCTAATTAAAAAAGTAGGATTTTGTTCAGAGTTAAAGATCCTATATTACTCAAAATTGACTCTTGTGAGTTTTTAGCCATGTTAAAATCATGTTACCTCATCAAAAACATACCTAGTTGTTGTGTTTTTTTAATTCACATGTGTTAGAGTTACCTTTTATTATTAGTCTCTCTACATCTCCAAAGCTCAAAATGCTCTGCTACACCTTGTGATGTCATGTAGTGGTAGTGTTCAAGTTAACAGTTACCCTTTAGTTCAGCAGAGATTGGCAATTTCAGGGCTGCAATTATCCAAATGTTTCTCGTGAAGGTGTATGGAGTTTAAAAACACAGTGGAGCACTTCCCGTCTTATCACGTGACATCACAAGGTGGGATAAACTAAGTCTAAATATGCAGGGTTTGTGTGTTGAACATGTGAATGAAACAAAACACAACTCCGGGTATGTTTTTGATGAGGAAACAACATTGTAACATGGACCAGAAAATAACGTAATATGGGCCATTAAACTTTGTAAAAAAGAAAACAAAAATAAAATAATACAAGAATACCATGGACCAGACCATGTCAAGCCAGTGAAGTCAGCTTTTTCAATTAGAAAAATACTTCTTTATTTTGTGGTTTGCGGAGGACATTCTATTATCTATATAATTGCTGCCTTTGCAATTTGGTAATTTCACCAACTCTTATTACGATTTTGATTAAATTTTGTAGTACTGAGCAGCCTTGGTAGTAGTAGAAAACAACTTGAATGGGATAAATGCAAAATAAGGTCAGTTTCATGCAGTACTTTGGGACTTTTCAGGCAACGTAGTAACATTTCCAAGGAGACAGAAAAAAGTTGCGCGGCGCACCTTTAATGTGTTAAAAACCTGCAAATATAGATGTTTACTCTAGTAATAGTAAATGTAATAGTAGAAGTATTAGTAGTAGTAGCAGTAATAGTACTAAAAACAACAGTTGCAATAGTAGTTGTAGAAAAAGTAGTAGCATTAATGGTAGTATAATAGTAGTAGTAATAATAGTAGAAATAGTCTTAGTCGTAGGAGCATTGTTAGTAGTAGTAGTAGTAGTAGTTGTAGTAGTAGCAGTAATAGTAATAGCAGTAGTAGTAATAAAAGTCATACTAGCAGTAATAATAGTAGAAATAGTCTTAGTCGTATGAGCATTGTTAGTAGTATAAGTAGTGAAAGTAGTAGTAAAAATAGTAGTAGTAGCAGTAGTAGTAGTAGTAGCAGCAGCAGTAGTAGTAGTAGTAGTAGTACTAGTAACAGCAGCAGCAGTAGTAGTAGTAGTAGTAGTACTAGTAACAGCAGCAGCAGTAGTAGTAGTAGCAGTAGCAGCAGCAGTAGTAGTAGTAGTAGTAGTAGTAGTAGTAGTAGTAGTAGAAGCAGCAGCAGCAGTAGTAGTAGAAGCAGCAGCAGCAGTAGTAGTAGAAGCAGCAGCAGCAGTAGTAGAAGCAGCAGCAGCAGTAGTAGTAGTAGTAGTAGTAGTAGTAGTAGTAGCAGTAGTAGTAGTAGTAGTAGCAGTAGTAGTAGTAGTAGCAGTAGTAGTAGCAGTAGCAGTAGTAGTAGTAGTAGCAGTAGTAGTAGTAGCAGTAGTAGTAGTAGTAGTAGTAGCAGTAGTAGTAGTAGTAGTAGCAGTAGTAGTAGTAGCAGTAGTAGTAGTAGTAGTAGTAGTAGCAGTAGTAGTAGTAGTAGTAGTAGTAGCAGTAGTAGTAGTAGTAGTAGTAGCAGTAGCAGTAGTAGTAGTAGTAGTAGTAGCAGTAGTAGTAGTAGTAGTAGTAGTAGTAGTAGCAGTAGCAGCAGCACTAGTAGTAGTAGTAGTAGCAGCAGTAGTAGTAGTACTAGTAGTAGTAGTAGAAGCAGCAGCAGCAGCAGCAGTAGTAGTAGTAGTAGTAGTAGTAGTAGTAGTAGTAGTAGTAGTAGTAGTAGTAGTAGTAGTAGTAGTAGTAGTAGTAGTAGTAGCAGTAGTAGTAGCAGTAGCAGTAGCAGCAGTAGCAGCAGCAGTAGTAGTAGCAGTAGCAGTAGTAGTAGTAGTAGTAGTAGTAGTAGTAGCAGTAGCAGTAGCAGCAGCAGCAGCAGCAGTAGTAGTAGTAGTAGTAGCAGTAGTAGCAGCAGCAGTAGTATAGTAACAGTAATAATAGTAGAAATAGTCTTACTCGCACGAGCATTGTTAGTAGTAGAAGTAGTAGTAGTAATAATAGTAGTAGTAGTAGTAAGTAAGTAGTAACAGTAATAATAGTAGCAATAGTCTTAGTCGCACGAGCAATGTTAGTAGTAGTAGTAGTAAAAATAGTAGTAGGAGTAATAGTAGAAATAGTCTTAGTTGTTCGAGCATTGTTAGTAGTAGTAGTAGTAAAATGACCTTGGTGTTACATTCATACATACAGAATGAAACAAAACCACTTGCTGTGAGATTCCATTCATTATTGCGTGTATGTAATACTGTAATATCCTGCCCATTTAACCTCTGACCCTCACAGCGGTCATATGTTATCTCTGTTCTGTCCAGTCGGAGCTGGTTTACCCTGGTCTGTCCTGGTCTGCCCTGGTCTGCCTTGTGCTCGGCTCACCCAGACCCTCTCCCTCTGCCTTTCCCACACACTGCGCTCTAGTATATGATATGTGCCTCCCTGCATAAAGTCAAGATAAATACCAGGAGGTGGGCGAGGAGCTCCGGGGCACAGGCAATGCGTTCACGTGGCGTTCACTGAGGTGCAGCCAAATGGGAAAATGGCAATGCGGATCTGGGGATGAGGAAATCAATGTGATATTTTAAGATGCTGAAGTCATACTGCAAGAAATGTTTGGGTGGTGCTTTTGAAAATTCTTTAATAAGCAAAAGATAATTAAAAGTGAATATGTACATTTTCGGCTGAGGGGTTCACTACCTGTTTGTTTCTATGCAGATGTGATTGCTTTTTGCAGAATGTTACAATATGGCATTAAAAGTGTCGATTAGGGATGCAACAATAACTGAAATATCGTGAAAATATCGTATTGTCAAAGTTCTCACAATAATATCACGGACCATCACAATATATCGAATTACAAGTCTTTTGTTTAAATTAAGAATTATAGTGCAGCAATAGCTAAAAAAAAAGACAGCAGTAACTACATAGACCATGATCCTTTACTCCATTTCAGTGTAGACTACGAGAAGAAATAGCGGTTTTAAGCATTTTTTAGTCTTAGTTATTTGGAATAAGTCTTGTCAAGGCATTTTAAGAGGGAAAAAAGGCATATTAATGGTTTTAGCTTTTTACCAACCACAAAATATCACAATTAATATCGTACTGTGAGATGTATATAGTGAAAATATCATACTGAATGATTTGGATATCCTTACATCCCTAATCGTGAGCCTCCCCACCATATCGTGAGCTTTCCCACGATATCGCAAAAAATATTGTACTGTGAGGTTCATATCGTGGTGATATCGTACCGTGAGACTTGGATACCAGAGCTTTGTGTCTTGGGCAGTGTAGACGGAAATGCTACAATGGGGTGTATTCAACTTTTCCACTCTGGAGGGTGGTTTCAAATTTTTGCATTTTTAAGCCCCAAAAATGCCATCACTGTCTAAACGAAAGGCACTTCCGATAAAATATTTTGTTGTTTTTACACACGTGTTCTCATGTAAACAGGCCCTTACAATGTTTTTATTTTATACGGTGACGCCTCTCGAAACATCTGAACTGTTATTTGGCGAGGTGTTATGTGCTTGTCTCCATGGTGATGTTTTTTTGTTGTTGTTTTTTTGTCTTTTCAGAGCCAAGAGAGTCCTGGATTTCAACATTAATACTGGCAACTCAAATAAAAGACACATGTGAGGCTCATTCTGCTTCTGACTGAATCGTCTTGAGAACCAAAACACTAAATTATAACATAAATAAATGGGATATAATGTGAATTTTTTTGCAATAACGAATCAATTAGCATAATAACAATTGTCATCAGTAAACGCTACTATAGATGTAAACATGTCTATGTTATATCGGGGGTTTTAAAAACAAAATCTTACATACAGTTCTTTTAAAGTAGATGAAGAGCCTGCTGATATGCTCAGAAAGGCAAAAATAAGATAAAATGTAAAGCGCTGTTATGACTAAGTAGAGCAAGTATTGAATTAGCCTCTAGTTATTTACTGTTTTAAGAGGGGAGAAGTTCCGTTTTCCGAACATGAATTTGCAAAGACGCACTGATGTTCACTCGCTCTTTTAACTCTTTTAATTAGAACGCTGTCAGCTAAACAGACTGCTACAACCCCCTCTGTAATGTAAATGCTGATTTATATTAGAAACGTCAATCAAATATAACTAATTCATTTATGACGAGTGCATAAAATAAATGCCCTCTTCAATAACAGTTTCTTCCACATCAGCCAGTGTATGCTATCATTTTTTATGATTTCTTTTTCTGTAAAATAAATAAAACAAGAAACAATGAATAACATTTAAAACAGCTCACAAAAGATAAAGATAGGCTTCAGCTTTGTGCGAGAAATGGATTTAATTCAGTCGTTTTCTCAGCGTATGTCACTCTCACTAGTCCTGCAAGACAACATAATATAACAACATAATACAATGTACTGTACTTCATTTGCAATACACAAATACTACAAGAGTAATATGAAGTACAAAAGAGACTGAATTAAGAATACATGAATTCTTACACAATGAAGTACTGTGTGTATGTGTGACTGTTGGTGATCAAACAGGCTGCTGGTCCACATTGGCTGTAACATTTCCATCTGTCGAAGGGAAACTATGGCCATAAAGGAAACATATCACCAACTCATGTTTATGCATTATTAATACTGTTTGTTCATGAACTACAATTACAATGAAGCTGCCCACTTTCACCATTGCTTCAGCTTGTACCACTACCTTCTGTGAACAGGGAAGGATAATACACTGTATAATACAGTTGTAATTACCATATTTTTCACACTTTTTTCATAGTTTGGGTGGTCCTGCGACTTATATATTCAAATTTTCACATTGACAGCCATAAGAGGGCGCTCTAGGCTTGTGTACCAGTATCTGCTACTCCTATTACCCCTGTACCACTGACATACTGTACATACTGTGCATGTCTACTGCAGAAAGAACCACTGTCCTGTCTGGTATCATATCAGTCGATTGCACAATTGCTTCTGTGTACTGACAATTTAAAATTTAAACAATCTTAACAAAGACAACCAAAATCATCCTGTCAGGATTCAGAAAGGGTGGAATAATTCTAAATGGAACTGATGCAGAGTCTGATGACAGCTACACAGAGAGGAAGCGGCGCGCCATTTACCTCCGGAGGTCGTGGAGTTGCTCAGAAGTGACACAGAGGATGAAGAATTCAATGGATTTCCTGATTTGGATTGAGATTGACTGGTTATGTTCTGTTGTTTATGCTATAGTTACCTGAATAATTGTTCATACGTGACGTTAACAGTCTGTTGTTCTCTGTTCTGTTGTTTTTACTATAACTGGCCTTTCAAGTCGAAATGTCAGTTCCTGGTCTCTGATTTTATAAATTATAAATAAATGAATTTCCTTATAGCCCAGTGCGACTTAAATATGTTTTTTTTTTTTTCTTCTTCATTACTCATCTTTTGGCTGGTGCGACTTATACTCCGGAGCGATGTGAAGTCCGAAAAATACGGTACTCTTGTAAACAACACAATAACTGCACAAAAGATTAGTGTCCTGAATTCAGGATGTTAATATTCATTTCAGTAGTTTTGAAATATTTAGTTGATGGAGTTGAAAGTTTTACTTCACAGGTAAATCAGTTTTCTTAGATCAAGGTAAATTATTGTATAAATAAATCTGACTTTTTTTTTTTTTTTACCAAGGACATATTCTGTGTCACAAAAGCAATCAAATCTAGTCAATACTATTTAAAGAACACAGATTATGCACAAAGGACCTTTTTGAGCTTGTAACGATGTTGGAATATTGTTCCCTAATCAAAAACATACATAGAGTTGTATTTCACATCATTCACTCTGGTTTCAGTAATCCCCTGTAAAAATTCCTTTGAATCTGAATTTCACCAAACACATTTGAAATTTCCTATGACACTTGGATGTCACAGATAGAAGCCCTGCGCAGAATTTAAGTCCATAAATCATCACCAAATTCATTTTAAGCATTTCTGCCATCAAATCTCATTCACTACTGCTGCGTGCTTATGTTAACGTGTCTGGACATGTGCTTCATTTCCAAATGAAACCAAATTTACTGTATTTACTTATTTGTATTTATTGTTTTGTGGTTTGCTACTTTCAACAAACCATTTAAGAAAAAGTCCCTTCTCACCACTGAATCATTCGCACCATAAATAAGACATAAGTGCTTTTTGCCCTTGCCTTCTGTGCCCTATCACCCGGTGCTGTACCCTCCTCCCTTTTCCCACCAACTACCAGGGGCCTCGGATCTGTGTGTCAAAACAGCCAAGGTGCGAAACGTTTAACAGGCTGGGTCACGGCCTCGCCCTGACCCATGTCCACTGGGGGGAACCTCTTAGCCTACCCCACCATTTTACATTATTCACTCCCACCCCCCTCCCCTTCTTTTCCTTTACACCTCGCCGCTTAATGCAGAACAGAAAAAAAAAAAAAAAAAAAACCCTCCACGTTGCCAGCGTTGAAATGGGATCAAACCGGTTAAAAGGCTTAGGTTAATCTGATTTTCTCTGTATATCCAGCGAAAGCCAGACCTGAGCCAGAGAAGTGACAGTGTGCGAATGAGAGGCTGATAACGCATGAAGCTGCAGACAAAGGGACTGGGCTCATTAGAGGAGGAGAGCCGGAGATGGGGTGTCACATTAAGACTCAAGACTAAACCTGTATGTGTGTGTGATGCATTCAGGTGTCATGTGTAAAGTCGGGTATTGTCTGATTGGATAAAAAAGAATACACTGAAAGGGCCCATAATATGCTATTTTTCTGATCTATGTTATCGTGTTGTTTTCTCACCAAAAACATACCCAGAGTGGTGTTTTGTTTCATTCAAACATATATAACACACAAACTGCATATTTAGAGTGCTTCTCTCAAAATGAAACACCCCGTTCCACCTTGTGATGTCATATACAGGAAGTGCTCCGCTGTGTTTTTAAACTCAATACACCTTCACTAGAATCCAAGGGTGTAGGTTTGGTCTCAGCTTTATTTTATGAATGATGAAAAACACACAGAGTCTGGGCAGGTCCAAAATAGTGAGAGGTGGTTTCATTTTTCAGTTCGCAAAACGTACAGTTTGTGTCCATTGCCCTTCTGAGATGATTCTTTAGCGGATAACAGCGATGTAGAATTTTGTAGCAGATTTTCCATGGAATATTGTCAATAGAGTCGGGCTGCTAACAACGCAGGAGTAGGGTTCTGTTTGGGAGGTGTCGCTCTTTTTCTTCGGCAACTCATTATAAGGCAAGTTGAATTGAAGATGAAGCCAAATAAAGTTTTTCAAAGTTTGATGCGCAGCGTTTTCACTCCCGCCTGCTCAAGCCGCCATCCTCAGGTGTTGGCCCTGACCTGCTGCTTCTCCAGTTTAGGCTCCTGGCTCCACTAATGACATCACTCTGTTGCAGCCAATAAAACATCTAATCATCTAATAATCAAAATGTGAACTAAAACGTGTTAAATTAATACTGTTGAGTTTGGAAAAATATCGGAACAAAATTATATTTTTGTTTATTAAAATAAAATGGCAAATACTGGTAGGAACCATTTTGTCTTCCCAAATATTGGTTGCGACATGTCCCCACCGTCCCTATGCAAACCTACACCCTTGCTAGAATCAGTTGTTTTGTTTCAGCCCTGGAATTGCCACTCTCTAACGAACTAAAGGTGAAAGATATTAACTTGAAAATTGCCATGTCATGACATCACATGGTAAATTAGAGCATTTTGAGCTTTGGAGATGTGAACACACTGACAAAGAATTACTCAAACATGTGTGAATGAAACGGAATACAACTCCAGATATGTTTTTGAGTCGGTAACAACATTACAACATGACTAAAAGCTCAGATGAGTCAGTTCGGTGGAATATAGGACCTTTAAATTGAATAAAAACTGAGAGATTTGCTAAAATTGTGAACTTAAATTTTGATTTGAATGGGCAAGGTTGTAAACTGTATAGAAGATGCTGTTACATTCCCTTGAAATATAAACAAAATATTAACTTATTTCAGTATAAAACTTGTTAAACCTGAACTTTTGCCTTGTACAAAGTCATTGTGTCATGGGAGTGTTAATGCATAATTACAATGCTCTGGGCAACTAAAGATGTACAATTAAATACTTCACAATCATTCATCTCTAGTGCAAAACCAAGACTTAAAAACTATACACACTGTCCTCAGTGGGGTCAGTCACTGTACAATAATAATTCACATACAGCAGAAAAAATGAATCAAAGAGGATTTCACAACATAGTTCGACATTAATTTAACAAAACACAAAATTGTAACCTAAGCAGCACTGAGCATTTGGGAGTGCCGCACTGTACTTTGGACAAATCACTTGCAGGGTGCATAGGCTGATCAGATTTTCAATATTCAAAACTAGGACACATGGGATGGTTGGTATGAATAAAATACTAAAAAAGTGCATTACATTGTGTATTCTTGTCTCACTTGTGGGTCAGTATGAAATCTGAGGGAACTGAATGCATGTTTTTGCTTTATGGTCATTTTCTAGCACAGTTTTATATATTTTAGCTAAACAAATAGTAATATAATTGACCCCTTTACTACTGACAGGTATCAAAATTGCTCAAAATAGGGACACCTTGCACATTTCTAGTACAAAACTGGGACAAATCCGTATAAATCTGCAGGGCTCAAAACTGAGACTGGCCCTGTTAAATGAGGGTGTCTGGCCATCCTAATTGTGCATGAGCAGAAATCAGAGGTGAGTACATCTACATTTACTCAGTTATATTTACTTGTAAGATTTAAAGGAACCGTACAGCAGATTACTTTTCTAGCAGCACACTTTTACTCCTACATGAGTAATATACTTGCATGTTTTAATGTTTTGTGAGAAATGCAAAATCACTGAATGTTTTGAATCATATTTACTGTATTTTTTAAACTATACGTCGCTCTGGAGTCGCACCAGCCAAAAAGTGCCTAATGAAAAAGAAAATATATAAGTTGTACTGGTTTATAAGTTGCACTTTTTTGGGGAAATGTATTTTACAAAATCAAAGATCAGGAACAGACATTTCATCTTGAAAGGCAAGTTACAGTAATAACAATAGAATAGAGAACAACAGACTGTTAATGTCACATATGAACAGTTCTTCAGATAACTATAACACAAACAACAGTACATAACAACTTTACCAAACTCTCCATCTCACGCCACATCACTAAATCCATTATATTCTTCATCCTCTGTGTCACTTCTGAGCAACTCCGTGACCTCCGGAGGTAAACGCGCCGCTTCCTCTTCTGTGTAGCTGTAGTCAGACTCAGCATCAGTTCCAGTTAGAATTATTCCGGCTTTACTGAATCCCGACAGGATGGTTTTGGTTGTTACTGAAGTCCAGGCTTTGTCGATTCATCCAGTGACTTCCAGGAAAGTTGAATGGCGTACCCGCCCGGTTATCGTGAAGCTGTGTTCTCCATCCCCACCTTTCACCAGTCCCTCACAAGTTTCTCGTTCACTCCAAACTTTCTTTCTGCTGCTCGATTACTATTTTCAGCTACATACTTCACTACTTGCAGCTGGAAAGCTGCTCTTTCTCCTGGAGACATGCGCAGTAGAGCGCATTTATTATGATTTTAATGTATTTCTTATTCTGTAAAGCACTTTGAATTACTTTGTGTACGAATTGTGCTATACAAATAAACTTGCCTTGCCTTGCCTAGAGTGAAGTGACAGTGATACAGGAGCAATAGGAGCAGTAGAAACTTACACACAAGCCTGGAGTGCCCTCTTGGGGTTGTAAGTGTGAAAATTTTACTATATAAGTTGTACCAGAGTATAAGTCACAACACCACCCAAACCATGAAAAAAGCCTGACTTATAGTCCGAAAAATACAGTAGTAATTAAACCCTAACTATCAAATCCATCAAGTTTTCACAACTTCCCACTGAAGTTATTGAAAATCTGTTCAAATGGCTTCACAAATAGGATGTTATGTATTTGGCTAAAGAAGTGAACATTATTTCTCAACAAATGGTTTTAGAGATGTTCCAAATTTGGATATTACCAAAGCCTAGCATGGAACATCTGATTTTTCACTTATAATGGCCAGCACTTAGCAATTAAGGCAGCAGACTTAAGCTCATGACATAGCTTTCTCTCTCTTTTCATTAAGTTGCTTTGGATGCCCAGTTAATTCGACCACAGGAACAAGCAAATGAAAAAGGTTAAGAGAGGTTAACTACAGCAATAATAACTTGTACTGACCTGAGCTATTCTCTGCTCAGACTCGGAACACAGCGTCCTCCCATTGCAAATACAGTACACCACAGAGGGCAGCCGTGTCAGACAGCTGTTTCAGGTAATACAAATGAACATAATTAAGTCAGAATAATTTACTCTTTGTGTATTCACTCTTCAGTACAGAACTATACAAAGAGACCTTTCTGAAAACATGTTGTGTTTTTATCTGCTAATTGTTAAAATCTATGAGACCTGTGGATCATTATGTTACACTTTTGGAGATTTGAAATTGTAATATTGATTTAAAACAACAGCTGTACAAAAATAAATAAATAAATAATGTCAAAATTTTTTACTATTTTGCAATGGTCCAAAGTTATTCCTCACTTACTTTATCGATTCCCAGCATCCTAATTCTTCACCTTCAGGAGTTTGTAAGCTCTTTTCACAACTATCAAAGGCCACAGTTGAGTTTACCATCACAGCAAAGCTAACAAACATTAGCATGCTAACACCGCACTTCCTGTTTTACTGAGAATAAACTGCAGACATCGGTTTCATTTTCACCCTAAGAACTGCTTTTACAATATGTCTGCACTGGGGCAAAACAGATACAGACCCCATTGGATTAAAGGGAATATTACGATATGTTTTGATTATGTTCTTCTCTCCAGCTGAAAACACTCTAATCCACCTTGTGATGTCATGTGATAATACAGGAAGTGCTCCACTGTGTTTTGAAACTTCACACATGTTCACTAGAATCATTTAGATGAAGGTAAAAGGTAGCAGAAACTTGAAAACTACAACTAAATGACATGCATCGCAAGGTGGACATACAGCATTTTGAGCATTTCGAGATGAAGAGAAAGGCTAAAACCTGTGTGAATAAAACAAAACACAACTCCAGGTATGTTTGTGACAACCCCTTAAGATTCACTGGGTTTAGGAAGAAGAATCAGTCTTCCGTAGTGCACAGGGTCAAATCTTTCAAAAGCACCACATCTTTAACTCCAAGGCCAAAATGAAAAACGGGAGCCATTACCAGAATAATGTACATTACTCAGCCCCTTGTTTCATCTCCGTGATTGCACAAATCACCTTTAACCCTACAGAATGATTTGTAAAGGCACTAACAGTCGATGAAAAATCAGACTTTTAATATTTCAATAGAGGATATGACCCTGCAATCTAAATGCTGGCCCTTGTGTTAGAACATTTTCCTAATGAAAAAAAAAATATATATAACTTCAAGGGCCAATATTATTCTATTTTCAGATCTATGTTATAATGTTTCCTCATCAAAAACATACCTAGAGATGTGTTTAGTTTAATTCACACATGTTCAACACACAAAACCTGCATATTTAGGCTGTGTTCTTCTCTCAAACTGAAAACACTTTTATTCCACATTGTGATGTTATGTGGCAATACAGGAAGTGCTCCAATGTGTTTTTTTAAACTCCACGCACCTTCACTAGAATCATTTGGGTAATTTCAGACATGGATTTGCCAACGTCTACTGAACGAAAGGTTAAAAGTAGCTGTTAACTTGAAAATTACCACAAGAACGGAGCATTTTGAACTTTGGAAATGTAGATGAACACATAATAAAGGGTAACTCAAACATGCGTGAATGAAAACACAAATCTGGATTTGCTTTTGAGGAGGCAACAACATTCTAATACTGCTTAAAGCTCACAAGAGTCAATTTTGTCTAATGGGACCTTTAAGGGAAACACAATCAGCATCTATTCACTGTGTTGGGGTCAGATGAGGTGAAGTTTCATTTGAATGACATCAGCTGTTTAACTTTAATCCCGGGTTATTGCTGGAAGTGCACGCTGTGTTTGTGGCCTGCGCCTTTGTGATGAATTGCGAGTGCTTTATTTGTATAGTGAACAGGATTGAGCCAAATAGCACCCATAAGACAGATGCCAAACACGCTCATTAGCACCCAAGGGAGCAGAGGGCTCAAGCAGGGCTCTGTGCCAGTGCTACCAATACTGTGAATCAAAATGTCCCTTTTAAACTAGACAAGGTGGGCGCTCACTGTAAACACAGGGCTAAAGAAAGTTGGAAGTTGGATGATTGTCAAAATATCAGTTATATCTTGAATACTGTTGAAGAAAAGCAACATTTGAGTATCAAGTGTGTGATTAAAAATGGCACACATAGAAAAATTTAAAATGAAAACGTGAATAAAATGTTAACTTCCAAATAAGGATGTAAAGTGATATTTCTGACCTTTTGTGGGTAATTTAACATCCATTTCCAGTGGTGGAAAGTACAAAAGTAAAAATACTGTACTGTAATTTTTAGGTATCTACAAGTACATTTCACTGTGAATACTTTTTACTTGTTTCACTACATTTGAAAGCAGGTATTTGTACTTTCTACTTCACTACACTTTGAACTGAACTAAAAATAAAAAGTAGTGTATAGTTTGAGGGATTCTTTATTTTAAGCACATTCATATTTACATGCTGCCTCAAGGATCTGAGTTCAAATCCTGCTTTGATTAAACACAAATATACATAAAACACTGAGAAATTGATTCAGTCACCACTGTTGACTAAATATCGAGACAGTACTTCATCAAGTTTGCCAAATTTCACACTTTAAATCAATGCAAAATTTCACATTTATCTGATGAAATTGTAAAGCAAGTTTGAGTGTTTGTACAGTGCTATATAAGACTAATACATATAATTATTAGTTTTATTTAAAGACATGTTTTAGGGGACCACCATACCACCACCAAGCACCTGTTCAATCAGCACAACTACTAAAATAATAGGACAATAAAACTTTTGAATACCTCTGAATTACTCTTTCAGCTCTTCTAAATGTACTGTTGGCAGATTCTCTGACAGGGAATAGAAAAATATAAAAAGTAATTGTTTATATCACTAATTCTACTGTTACTACTACTACTACTACTACTACTACTACTACTACTACTACTACTTCTACAGTCCAGTCATTACAAATAAACGTGTGAATGAAACAAAACACAACTCGACATAAGTTGTGATGAGGTAACAGCATTCCAACATGGCTTAAAGCTCACAAGAGTCCATTTTAAATAATATAGGAGCTTTAACTTCTTGGGTTCTTTTTAAAGACAATACAGTAAAGTGTATTTACCTTGTTGACATGTTTCGTCTGCTTGCTGAAAAGGAAACATCAGAGAGACTCACCAGAACACAAAAAGACAAAGCAGAACAGGAAAACCTAAAATCCGTCATATCAGACCACTGTAAAAGAAACAACCACATTATGGACTGGGACAGGGGCTCGGGTCATTGGATCGTAAAACAACAAGCGCTGGATCAGGGAGGCCATTGAAATCGGGAAACGAGTGACGGACAGCCTCCTTTCACACACCTGGGACGCCCTCCTCCAGAGAACACCGGGTGACGGGAGGCGTGGTCAGTCTGAGCGACCTGCCAGGTCCATCAGACTGACCACGCCTACAGGAAGTAAGAACAGCTGATATACGACATGTCACCGCCAACACCGGTGACAGTTCTGAAGATGGCTTGCAGCTAGCAGCCGAAACATGTCAACAAGGTAAACACACTTTACTGTATAGTCTTTAGAAAGAACCCAAGAAGTTAAAAGACATAAGAAGAAAAAATGTACATCTTTGGCTTAACATAGGACCTTTAAGGAGCGCAAATACTGCAAATACACATCTTTTCACTGCGTTACTGTGTCAAATGAGGTGAAGTTACATCTGAATGACATCAGCTGTTTAATTTTATTTCTGGTTCTTTGCAACTTTTGAATACATCTCAAGTAATTTTTCAACTCTTAAAGAAGTAATTGTCCAAATGACCAGTTCTACTACTACTACAGTCCAGTCATTGTTACAAAAATAAAGAAGAAATTGAAAAAAAGGAATACAAGTGAAATACTAGCCTCTGCAGTGTGTACTTGTGAGGCTGGAAATGAGCATGAGTAAGTCTGACCCAAGGCTAAGAGAGTCTGATTCACTCTGAGTCAACACAAATGTGCACGAAACAATAAAACACAACTGAAGAAAAGGAAATCAATAGTAAAAAGAATATATTACTTATTCATTGTAGTCATTAGTGAACAAAGAAGCTGGAGAATATCTGAGACTAACAAATTTGGTCAGATGTTTGCGTTTGTAATTTTATCATTAGAGTGTCTATTGAAGTTGTCTGAAATCCAATGATGTTGTCAAAATCCAACCAAGACTGTTAATCTGTTGATGAAAACGGTTCTAAAATGTATTAACGGCACAGTCCTGAGTAGGCGTATATTGACTGTAAAAAGAAGTGAGCTAAGGGCGTGTGACGTCAGCCACAGTGTTCGAACAAAATGAAGCTCACGTTGCTAACAGTTACAGAGGCGAATTTGGAGACGGTCCCATATTAGGAATAGGGATTTATTAACAGATAAAATGGCAAAATAAAAACAGCAGGATCATGCAGAGCAGGTTAATATGAACATTTTAAGACCAAGATGACAAGGCTCACAGCAGCAGTTACACAGAGAGAGGTGAGGATTTCTGAATGTTAAGTCAATTGGAAACTGAGTTGAAGGAGCCGCCTTAACTCCAAAGCTCCTCCATAAACACTTCCTGTTTGGAATGTGACGGCTAGCAGGTTAGCTATGTCCATTTATATATACAGTCTATGATACTGACATTGATCTGCCCTAACAGAGCTGCTGCCTGTCCAGCCAAAATCTACTTCTATTATTTTAAAGGAATAGTCTGGAATTTTGGACATAGGACCTCATTTCCTAGTTAGCCATAGTGTTGGAGATGTGTGGAGGCACTTTTTAAAAATATTTCATCCAGTCCTTGTATTTGCAGAGATCACTGGTGCTAGGCTAGTGCATGTCAATGGCCATAGTTAGCCTGCCACTAAAAACAGCACCCAAAGTAAATCTATTATTACACCAGACTATCAATGTAAATGTCTGTGTTGATAGAATAATTTTAGAAGTAAAAACAACCTTGGATTTATGTCTGAGCAGCAGCGAGTTGTACTTCCTAATAGAAAGCTTGGCAGTGGCGGACTGATATCACCTAGAACCCATCTTACCGGCAAAGTAACATTTTGCTACTGCTGCGAAAATAGTCCCTCAACATGCGACAATTCATGTTATGCAAGGTTACTTTTATTTCAAACATTATTCTTTAACATTGACCAAGAGGCATAATAATAGATTTGTTTCAGGTGTTTTGTGGAGTGGGTAAGACTGTTTTTAGTGGAAGGCTAACTATGGCCATTGACATGCGCTAGCCTAGCACCAGCGACCTCTGCAAATACAAGGACTGGAAGGAATATTTTAAAAAGTGTCTCCACAAGTCTCCAGCACTGTGGCTAGCTCGAAAATGAGGCCCTATGTCCAAAATTCTTGACTGGCACTTTCAGTTATACATAATCTAAGTATAACCTAAAATGACGTTTACATTTGGAAATAGACTATGAGCAACACCTCCATTTTCAGTGACTACTCGAACATGAATAAAATGCGAGAAATACATAAAGGAAACCCATAGGAAATTTGAATGCTGTGGTAATAGAACCTAACATTCACAATTTGACAGCAGAAAGTGTCTGGTGATGGTTTGTGGACTTTAAAACTGTGAAGAAGTCTAATGTTTTATCAATGATGCAAAAATCCAGCCAAAATGCAAACGTAATTTTGTGTGTGGCGGACTCTCCACTAGAAATGTCTCACAGTGCGCCTTTAACTAAATCTTGACTAAAAAGACTAACTCCAAAACAGTCGGTGCTATGAAGAGACACCTGGGGCGTACAGCTGGCCATAAGCGTTTAAGAGTGTGGATGATGCTGACCTCATTACATGTGCTACTGACTCCTCCTGTGTCCAGGCCCCAAGCTTTTTAATTATTCCTTTGCTTTGCACATGATAATTGGCTCCACCTCAGCGCGGGGCCTGTTGACTGAGGGGAAGAGACTCTATAATGGTTGGATTTGTTTTAATCATGAGGAGTGCACAGAGCTAGTGGCAAAATGGCACCCAGAGGTATAGTAGGCGCTTTGTTCATGGTTAGTGTACAGGTAATGACACACATAAAAGTCAGCTGGGGACAGTCTGTCTGTGAAGCAGTGTTCGAGTTGGTGACACTTTATAATAGCAAACCCAACTGTGAAGAAAGATTTAATTTATAATGAGCAGTTAGTTTATGAAGAATAATTTGAGCTTAATAACTACTTAATTATTGCCTGAACCCTGACTCCTAAGCCTAACCCCTTAATTAAAGCCACATGTATACTACTAAAACAACTCCAACTCCAACTCCTCCTCCTCCTCCTCCTCCCCCTCCTCCTCCCCTCCTCCTCCTCCTCCTCCTCCTCCTACCTCCTACTCCTCCTCCTACTCCTCCTCCTCCTCCTCCTCCTCCTCCTACTACTACTACTAGTAAATCAGATCATTATATTTACAAAAATGCATTATTGTTTTGTTTTGTTTATTTGTTTTTTGGGTTTTTTTTGTACTGAAAACTACAAACATGCATCCTATGAGTGTGCTTGCATCTCCACAAACCTGACTCTTACATAGTCTGTAGGAAGGCCTCCTTTTGCTTGTTTCCATGGAAAAGTTGTTTCTTTATCTATAATATTCCACACAATGGCATAAAATATATCTACCTGTATTGGCAATGTTCTTACGTAATAATTGAATCTTATTTGCCAACGTGCCAACTCCAGAAAGTTACACATTGTACCTTTAAGTAGTTACTAAGCCTAAATCATTATTTTAAAACAAAATAAATAAATAAATACTGGTTCATAATGAATTACGTCTACGCTTTAATAAACCTTTAAACTGTGAATAGTTACTTTTCTAAATTAAAAGGAATACATGGCAGTACTTCAACATTTCATTTTTAGAAAAGACAAAGCGATTTTGCAGTGTGTGTATGTGATTTCTTTGTCTCTAATTAGACATAAATTTATGCATTATAGAAAAAATAAAGTTGTTTGTAATTATGTGTCATGCTTATTTTTACACACAGTATAATAAACCTCGAAGCAAAAGTATCCCAGATATTCAGATTGCAGTGCTCTGATTGGACTGTGCATCAGAAAATGTTACAAAATACATTTTAATTGGGGTATTCAGTATTCTGTAACTAAACACATTTTCAAAGTATTCTTCCCATCACTGGCTATAAATTGTCTAGTTATTAAAAGTCTTACAGCAGAGTTATTAGTGTGTGAATCAATGAGGTGATGCTAAATCACTTTTATTAACAAAGTAAACACAGCAGGATTAGAACTAGAGTCTACTGGAGTAAAATGTGCCAAAAATGTTCAATGGACTGAAAATAAATAATTCTCAAGAACAATTTTCTCTGCCTGTTGTAGAAATTGAGCCTTTGCCAAAACGGAGAGAGAAAAAAAATCTGTGAATATGATGTACGAGAATCAAAATATGCAATTACGAATTAATCAAACTGAAATGATAGTGCTGCTGTTCAAAGATTATAAACTACACATGAATACTAATGTAGTGATAAAAATGTACAATGGTTCAACAGTGAATGGGCTCGATTTATTCTTAGCTAATATAGACATATATTCCTTTACATAATATTCAACATTCAACATGAGATTGTCATTTGGTAAAGAGTCCAAAATCTAGTGGGGCTTCTTTAACCCATGGATGATTTTTGACTAGATAATACATACAGTAAATGATTTCAAGTACTCATGTTTATTAAGTTTAAATGGGAGCTGATATAGATACTGTCAATGTTCAGCTTTTTATGGACCAAATGTGAACTATTGTGTACTGTATTCTACCAGACAAAGCTTAAACACACTTTTATTTACTGGTTTTGTCATTGTGTGTGTGTGTGCGAGTGTTTTTCATGAACATTTACATTGTAGATTCTCAATTAAGGCATCAAAACAATGAATGAACACATGGAACATATTAAACAAAAAAGCATGAGTGAAATAACGCAAAACATCGTTAATTTTTTTTTGATATTCCTCAAAATAGACTCCCTTGCTTCATATTGTAAGATTTATTTTGTATGTTCCTTGTAGTAATGCCTTGTAATATTGAAGGGAACTACTTTCGGGGCGTAATAGCGGATTGTGGTTTTTTTAAGACAATAAATTGCTGTCCTCTGGAGCTGTCCCTCTCCTGGTCACTATTCTCAATTTTGTTGCTTAAGTAAAAGTACAGATAACGGGGCAAAAGATTACTCAAGCAAAACTAAAAGTATCGTATGAAGAAATCTACTTAAGTAAAAGTATTACCTGTTTAAAAATGTACTTTAAGAGTAAAAAGTAAAAGGATTTTGCAGAGTTTTAGAACAAAAAATGAAATATAGTGTATTTTGATAATGAGTTTAGCGGATTATAAGTGAGGCAGTTGATTAAATTTTTCTAGCTGTTTTGTGTTTTTGTGTATTTGGTTTGCTCAAAGTTGGGGCGGTAACTCAAATTAAATGTACGAAAAATAAGTCTTAGCCTTTTCAGCAGGTCTTAAGCCGTAAAGAAAAGCAATTTATACTTTTCAATCCAGATCTAACACTAGTAGTACTGTAGTAAAAGTAAAATGTATCCACTCTAAAAAGTAAAGTAAACCCTAAAAAGTGTACCTAAGTATTGTACTTTTACTTTTTGTACTCCATTACTTCATGCACGACCTGTTGATCTATAATAACACTTTAAAACCAACCAACACTTAAACAAGAGTTACACTGGTAGCAGCGGGTGTGTGGATAAACACTTATGGAGAGGTGTTTTTTAGGGGTGTAGGAAAACATCGTTTCATTGAGATATTGTGATACTTAATTGCATAAATCTCAATTTGATTCAAAATCCATCCGAAACGATTTTCTAGAAGTTACATTCACTATCTCATGATTTAAAACATGTAATAAGTTACATTTCCTACACTTTTGTTCTTGTGAAGGTCTAGTTGACTATAGTAATAAAAGAAATTATTGACAAATCGCAATATATCATTCATTGTTTTAGTATCAGGGATATATTAATTCATGACATGCATATCTTGAGTATGTATGTACTGAATCATCAGATTTGGACCCTACGGCTAATGATATCAGACAACTTCTACTTCCACATGTAACAAACAAAAAAATAAATCTTACAATATCTGGCATCATGTAGTTTATATAAAATAATTAGTATAAAAAAAATTTTACAATCAAATGAAATCATACATTGCGTATCATACACTCATGCAGTTACTTGAACTATTGCAACTTATTATCTCCCTGTTCAGATTTGGGTTTACATCGCCTATTTATTATATTATATTCATTTGCTTTATAAATAGTTAAACATTAGTTGCAGTATTTTCTATGAGTGGGAATGGATTTTTAGCACCTATAAAGCAAAGAGATCAGAGCATTAAAAACCACCACAGATGTGCCTTTATCACATGGACATGGACCATCTGTCACTGACGCTTGCTTTGGTATATTCAGAAACTATTGGCCAAGTTAACTTCCAATATATAAGTTCCAGCAAAACAACTAGCATATTGTGGCACATGAGATAAAAACACTTCCTACGTCCAAAAACTGTAATATCCTCTAGCTTTAAAGGTGCAGTATGTAGCTTTTTGGTTGGGGGTCCGTGGAGTTAGAAAGTTTAATGCCATAGAGTGAAACATACCAGTCAAAGCAATAACATCTCCATGAAGAAAAGCATCTGACGGACCCTCAACCAGCAATAAATTACACAGTGCAGCTTTAAATCTAACATTGGTTCACTTACCTGTCCGGGCTTGGCGTCTTCACATATGGAGGCTTCGTACGGTAGGGCCAGTTCAGGGGGATTGTCGTTGACATCCAGTATCCGAATGTTCACCGATGTGTGCGACGCCATGGCGTGATTCTCTGCAACAAACAAATCACAACAAATACAGATCAGGAAGTGTCTTGACAAGTTTAATGGCAACAAATTGCAAACAAAATACCGTCAATAGGCCTACTAACAGTGACCTTCTAACACGGTAGTTTAGACTTCTCAAATGTGCACGATTGGTCAAAAGTTTTAGAACACCACACTTTTTCCAGTTTTTTTCCCCGTTTACTGTTGACCAAAACATATTCTAAACTTTTGATTCATCAAAGCGTCCACCTTTGGCAGATATAACAGCTGAACACACTCGTGGCATTCTTTGGACAATAGAAATCAGATATTGTTCAGAAAGTTCTTTCCAAGTCTGTAGCAGATGTTCCCATAAATATGTGGCACTTGTAGGTCCCAAAACCTAAGTCTGGACACTGTGCTGGACACTCCATGTTTTCAAGCTCACCATTTTGTTCTTTTTTCCTGAGGTAGTTTTGGCAGAGCGTGGATTTGTATTTTATTATCTTTCATCTTTTTTTTTTTTTTTTTTTAGCTCTGGCTGTTCAGTACTTACCTTTGTACCATTTCAAGCTCTTCATTGGACATTGTATGTGATTCCAAAGAGTTCATATTTCAGTCTTTTCTCCATGGTTACAAGGCCCATCTTACACTATTTTCTGATCTATGTTATTTGTATGTTGTATGTTGTTTCCTCATCTTAACCATATCTGGAGTTGTGTTTTGTTTCATTCACATCTAATCTTTAACACACAAACCCTGAATATTCAGTTCTTCTGTTCCACCTGGTGATGTCATGTGGTAACACAGGAAGAACTCCACTGTGTTTTTGAACTCCATACACCTTTACTGGAATCATTTGAATAATTTCAGCCCTGGAAATGGCCAATCTCTACTGAACTAAAGGTAAAAGGCGGATTTTGAGCTCTGAAGATGTAGATGTATTCGCCTACTTGTTCGATGTACCTAGAATGCTCCACAGTATGGGCTTAAACTTCTTCATGGAGACTTGCAAGCCAAATGACAGGTTAACACTTTGTGGAGGTGACCCCACAGTAAGAATTTATGTTTTTTAAGATATTTTTGAGCAATGAATATCATCTGTAGTTGAATAAATGAATAAAAGAGGTTGCGGGTCCCCTCCAGAAAAGTTACACAGTGCATCTTCAAACTGGAATGTTCGTAGAAAAACCAAACTTTGCACAAAACGAACCATCTTGCTGTGAGGTGCTAGCCACTCAGCCATCATGCCACCATTGTGTTCAAGTATCGAATCGCAATCCAAAAGAAAGGCCGCAATATAACACTCCTAAAATGTTCGATCCTCATTTGAAGTATACAGAAAGATGGACAGCTTCGGATATTACAGAGCCAAGGTTATGTTAGGACGAACAACAAAATCAAACTGGCATATACGTCTTACGAGATGGAAATCTTGAAACGCGAGGTGCGAGTTTTGATTTGACAGCCTATCCGCAAAGCATAAATACTGAAGCATTTTCGCGAGACAGCTTTTCGTGGCTTCTGTAATTTCCTTTGTGGAGATATTCGGCGTAGGGACTAAGTGCTTCGGGGTTCTAATCTAATGCTTCCTCCAATTGCTGCTATTACCTGGATAATGCTTTTCTGTTGGCGTTGAGTGACAGACACGCAAATCGCAGCAAAGAAACCATTTTTGTATCCTGCGTGCTCGCTATCTGATAATGACATGTTGGAATGTGGTTGTTTAATAGTCAAAGTGCAAGATACATGCCTCAGCGCAGCCATAATGATAAATAAATGTGTTTGAGAAAATAGACAGTATTATGTGTTTGAATCTGCTCAAAGTAAGAATGCTGTGATGGCTTCTCAAGAATCAAAGCATGGGACTGGATAAAATAGACTTATATTGTACATGTGCATGACTAGTGTTTACCGTATAGACAGTGGAAGATAGCATTAAAGAGCACTACGTTCTTTTTGTAGGTCCATTACCTTTTTGTCTCCATGGAGATGTTATTGCCTGGGTATCACTGAGATGTTGCTGATATGATACATACCTCGATACATAGGCCATGATACAATACATATCTTGATACAGTGCATTTTTGGTTCGATACAACAGATTTCATGTCAATTCAATACTGTTCAATAAGGCTAAATCATGGCTGTGATACTAAAAGTGTTTGTTAACCCTCTCCAGGCAGGCGTTGTAGATTTGCAACAGCTAAATTCCAATTACCTATTTACTCCACATCCATATTTTATGAGCTTTTTTTACTCAGGAGCCATTTTTCCCATCCATGCTGATAAACGTGGACGATGCAGACTGTGCAAGAATGGCTACATGCAAACGGCCTGCCAGAAGTGCAAAATACTTTTTTTGTTTACAAAGGATAAAAAAGTCAGGATTGTATATTACTACCCCATATGATAATTTTCCCCAAATATCAGATTTTTTCTGATACTAAAAATGTATTTGAGCCTGAGAGGGTTAAACCACTTCTTGTGCAAAGTGAATATGAAACACACCAACTTTACTCATCAAAACAGTGAAACTGTCAAATGTGTCGCATAAAAACATTTCCTTCCACTAAACCAGCAGCAAAACTGTAGGTCTGTAACAAAAACAAAATTATAAAATATACGAAAAAATACATCGATACATATATATCGATACAGCAGCCCACGGTATCGATACTCTATCATCACATTAAATGACGCGATATATCAGTATTCCAGTATTTTTGCACACCCCTATTGCCACTGGGACTAGTTACACGATAGTTGAATAAATAGTAATACAATAAAGTATTCAACAGTCACTCCCGCACACACTTTGATACTAGACAGGGTGGTTCAAGTGTCTTGCCGAAAGACACAAAGAGAGAACTTTATCTGAGCTAGAATCTATACTTGGACCTTCAGACTGGGGGACCACTTTTCTAACCACTGAGCCACTGTTGCCCCAATGTGAAATAGGTATGTTTAATACCATTTGGTGGAACCTTCCAGGCAAAGCAATAACATCTCCATGGAGACAAGCAGGTGGTAGTCCCAAAACCAAAAAAATGACTAGAGAATTTTATTTTATTTTTTTAATGGAACAACTCTTATTCAAACCAAAACTAGTAACTTCACGGATGGAGAGACTGCCAGTTCCTTTGTCTCCATGGGAGTTTTACAGCTTTGCACACGTTATAGTTTTAAATATAGTATCTGTATTCATAGAGACAAGCAGGTCAGATCTGTGGTGACACCATTCACACTGAGAATGTATGTTTTAAAGATATTTTTGAGCAAGGAAAACATGATTGTAATTAAAAGGTAAGGTAAAACAATAATTGAATTAATGGTCATGGTCACATTTTTATAGCATTTTTCCAACTTCAGTGCATCCATAGTCCTTTACATCAAGGACCCATTCACTCATTCACACACACATTCAAACACCAGTGTACACAGACACCAGGGGGTGAGGTGGGTAACTAGGGGTGTCTTGCCCGAGGACACAACAACAACATTCATCTGTGGGAGCTGAAATTGCACCACTAGCCTGACCGCTCTACCAATGATTACAAACTGTCCACCTTCGACCCGGTGAACAAACGCTCTGCCAATACTGTCACCCATGTATATTTAATACGTTTAATACCATACTGTTCAAGATTCAAATGCTTTTCTCCATGGAGATGTTATTGTTTTGTCTGGAATGTTTCACAGCATGGCATTAAACTTTTCTATTACAGGTTAGATCACAGTCAGAATACCTGTTTTTCTCGGCAGAGCAATGACATATTCATAGAAACAAGCAGGTGATGGACCCAAAAAATTACATATATTGCACACTTTTTTATTTTTCTTTCCTTGCTCTTTGCCTTCTGTTTACTCTTTCATTGACTTCATACGCCCCCTTCAGGTTATTTGACGTTTTAACACCCCATCAGCCTATGAGGCGTGCACGTAATGTCCATAATTGCCCAATTTAGCTGCTTCAAGTGCAGGTCTCTATGTCTGGGCTAATTACAGTAAATGCCTGATGAATAAGTCAGTGAGCAATCGTCATCAGGTTAACGCATTAGAGTGTGCCGTAAATACAAAAACACAGAATTCATAAATCATTCATATAGAGACCCTCGGCGATAAAGGGTCTAATTATATGCGTCTAAAGAGTACAAACATGCACGCACACATAGGTCTAATTAAGAGAGCACTTACGACTGTCACCACACATCAAAATACATTAACACCCAATGTTCTGTGCTGTTTAGAAGGTGAGAATTAGCTGTGAAAGTTTTGTACTCAGAGAAACATATAACAATAACAATTAAGGCTTTGGAATGTATAAGATTTATGTTATTTTTTTTATTGCTTGGTAAAAACAAAACACGGATTCCAGGGTATAACAATTTTTTAAGTGATAAACGATAATGTTGAAATGAATTTATACCACTTTTGCAATAACTTAAAGCAGGATTGTCCCAGTAATCCCTTTTCTACATGAATCATATTAAACATGTTTTGGCCTGAAATATATAAATATTAAATACTAGTAGTTCTGGTATCTACAGTGTGTCAAGGAAATTAATTATTGGACCATCTATAACATAAATGTCATCGTCCAGGTCTAATATTATATAAAATTAAGAAAAAATATTGTTCATTCAGCATATAATGAATGTAACAATAAGTCAATATAGTAATTATAGTGGAAGGCGTGCTGTTGCGTGTTGGCCAAAATGAAGTCAATGGTTTTAGGTACATTTAGGAATAATTTGGCTTAATATTTGTGCATTTGCCTATTATATTCATATTCATATTATTCTTATTCATATTATATTTCATAGCAACAGACAGCAATACGACGTGATTGGTAGAGAAATCTGGCAATAAAATAATAAATAAATAGACAAGTACATAAATACATTCATTGTTTTTCTTCATAAACAAGTGAAAGGGGGAAAAGTGTATTGTAAGTGTATTGCTCAAGGACACAGTGTTGGTTTGAATCAGTAAGGTTTCACATTTCTGATATCAGCGTAGCCTCCAAGGACCTGGTGTACACATATGTGGACATAGAGTATATGCCCAACACATTTTGGGTCGTTCAGGCACTTAATAGTTTTTGAAAATCATTATTCAGTTGTGACTTTATTGCGTTCCATCAAAATGATTAAAACATAAAATGCATGTTTTATATATCATACACTACTGGTCAAATGTTTTAGAACACCCTCATTTTTCCAGTTATTTATTGCAATTCAAGTCGTGCAAGTTCAATGAAGAGCTTGAAATGGTACAAAGGTAGATAAAGAACAAGATGGTAAACTTGAAAACATGAAGTGTCCAGCACAGAGTCCAGACTTAAACCCCATCGAGCTGGTTTTGGGATGAACTGGACAGAAGAGTGAAAGCCAAGCAACCTATAAGTGCCACACATTTATGGGAACATTCTGCAACAGACTTTCTGAAGAATATTTGATTTCTATTGTAAAAAGAATGCCACGAGTGTCTTCAGCTGTTATATCTGCCAAAGGTGGACACTTTCATGAATCAAAAGTTTAGAATAGGTTATGTTCAACAGTAAACTGGAAAAAACTGGAAAAAGTGTGGTGTTCTAAAACTTTTGACAGGTAGTGTATGTGGACATATACATATAAAAAAGCAGCTAGGAAGATAAGCAGATACAACTCCCAATACACATTTTAACTTGAATTTTTAGGATTGCACTTATTTCTTTAGAATGTATTTAAAGAACTATAAAATGATGTATTCAAATATAGCCCAAGAGGATATATATTATTTCTGGCATTCTGTCAAGACTCTCAATTTCTGTACAAGTAAAACATGGCCTGACATGCCATCTAATCCAAGAGTACAATACCGCATTCATGAGTCCATTTAGACCTGCTCATTTAGCCCCATTACATTCCAATCTCCTTTTGCACATTCACACGCAACACAGATGGTTTTCTATGTACTACAAGTGGCGCATTGTGTACAGAAAAAAATAAATACCAAAAAAAATAATAATAATCTTACAGGTTCATCAAAAAGCCTGAGAAAGCCATTATCAACAGGGATGCACAGTCTGGATCCTTCCGTCTTTGTGAGCCCAGCAGAGGCACACAATAATGAGAATGCTGCTAGTGGCTAATAGCATAATCCCCACATCAATGCAGGCTTTTAATTGACCGCTTTCTGCCTGAGCCATCCACACACATAAACGCAAAGACAATATCCTCTCTTATTCTAATTTGGTCCCTGATGGGGTGTGAGAAATATGAAAATGCCGTACACCAGTAAATGTACGGCTCTGATGAAGTGTTGTTTGAGGCATCTCTGGTCTAAGATTAAACGTGCAACTTTTTGTGTAACTTTTTTGGTGGAAGGCCCAACAAACCCGTTTCTCCATGAAGATGTCATTGCTAACCCAGGTCAGATCTGTGGAGAGGCAAACCAGCTCAGAGTGAGAATACCTGTTTTTTGCTATATTTTTGAACTATAAAACCACCTATAATTGAATAAATAAGGTAAGGTAGAGCTGTTTAATGTCATACTGTGGAACATTTCAGACAGAGCAATGACATCTCCATAGAAACAAGCAGTTGACAGATGGGTATGTCCATTTACAGTCTATGGAATTGACCTGGTTTTGATCACATTTTTTCCTGGGTAATTTTGAGTTTACTCTCGTTTCAACCCAAGTTAAAGTCCTGGTTAAGCCCTTATTTAGACCAAATATTAACATGAACAAATGTAAATGGCTGTGACTGGTTAAAGATGGATTTTATTTATTTTTTATCCAGATTGCAGGTGCCTGGTTCTGGTTAATTCATTAGAAAAATCCAAATGGATGTCATGCTGATGAAAGGAGAGAGTGGGAGTGCATGGTGTGAAGGTTTTGACAGATAACTTTTAAAATTAACCAAAATTGGTCTTAAAACTACTTCATTTGGTGGTTGATTCAATTCTGGGATGGTGTGTGAGTTTTTATTCTGGGATGAATTGGATTTTTAAATATTTGTTTGGATTAGATCTGGTTTGGTGATCTGAGGGAGTGAGGTGGAAGGGTGGCACTGCTACAAGTTGACAAGTTGTTGATGTTTTCGATCGTTGGGAGTTTTCATCCAAGATTTGTAGATGTCGGTAAGTGAAAAAAGAGTCAATGGAAGAGAGGGATGGGATTTAATATGTTTTCTTCTTCCTACTCCTTTTCCGGTTAGTTTATTTATTTAATGAGACAGGGACAGTGCACAATATACAGTTAACCTTAACAGGAGAGATGCATTGTACCAGGTTGTAGCACCAGTCCTAATTTCCACTTGTAGTCCCTGGGCAGGTTCATTGATTGATTGAATCTAATTGACCTTAGCCATCAGCTATTCTTCCTGGAGACCTATGTAGCATGTTTTGGGTTGAAACCATCTGACCTCGCAGCATTAGAATTTGTTCGCTCGAAGGTAGGTGGGCACTTTTTTTATTTAACCAATCGCTGCTATTTGGTCATGACATATGTAATGCGCCGCTTACGGGGCTAACTGGTATATTAAGCTTTTCCTAAATCCTGTAGAAAGAAGGGCAATAACGTCTTTCCTCTTGATAAAATTCACCAAACATTCTCTTTGCTCTGGTTTTAAATCCTCGATCTCAGGAAACATTGCCGATACAGAATGTATGACTCTTTGCTGATTGGCTGGTGCCCAAACTCGCACTTCCTGGGTTTTTGTGAACCGTCTAGTGTATTCTGACTCCTTACCTAGTCGCTGGAGAGAAATGAAATTGAACGGAGACACTAGGTGGCGCCAGACAGACTAGGAAACTGGAGCGCCAAGAGGAAACCCATCCAGACACGAGGAGAAGCATGCAAAATCCACACAGAAAGGCCCAGGCGACCCATGGATCGAACCCACAAAATCTCTGAAAAGTTACATGTACTGGATATATACTTAATTCTTGTGTTCATTAATTAATGTTAAAACTGACTGATTACTGCTCAATACTGCAACTGCTATTGCAACAAGTATTACTACATTTTTACATGTACATAAAATATGCAAACCCACTGTGGGGGAAAAAAACAAAAAAAAACAAAAAAAACTTGCCTTTTGCTGATAGCCAATCACAGCCTGCTACCTTCATATATCAACCACCAATCACCTGCCAGCTGCATCTCACCAACTCCTCCACAGCAGCAAAACCATCAGCCCCCTCAGACTCTTCCCCTCAGACCACCACGAGACAGACAGTTATTTTCCCCATTCCTTTGCAGCTCACCTAGTCGCCTACCACAACCTTCATCTGCCCCAACTCTACCACAGCAGCAAAATCAAAAGCCTCCTCAACCCCTACATTATTTTCTTCTCATCTCCCAGCAGATATTGTCCCTAATATTGTCACATTTATAATAATTTCCCATTACTTCTGCAACTGTTAACCTACCACAACCTTCATCTGCCCCTAACTCCACCACAGCAGCGAAACCAAAAGCCTCCTCAACCTCTACATTTCTTCCTCTATTCTCCCACATGATTTTTCTCCTTAATTTCTAATAATTTCCCATTATTTTTGCAACTTATCTAGTCAACTATCACATCCTTCATCAGCCACGACTCCACCACAGCAACAAATACAACAGCCTATCCATAAATTCCTCGTCTTCTTTTGTCCAATATGTCCAAATTCTTTTCAGTAAAGCATCAAAACACTTTCCACCTCTTACGCAACTGTCCCTACAGCGCCAGACAGACAAACCCTCCCATCGCACATCACATATTTTTACATTTCAATTCACGGAGATTGAATAACGGTTGAAACAAAGCTGTCCCAAACTGGCTCTGTGGGGAGAGGGGTTATCCAGTCAGAGATGTACATTCGCGTGGACCGAGAGGCACTGTTCCGGATCGGTCTTCAGATTGAGGGGAAGAATAAAGGGATTTGAGCAGATTATTGGCGCGCTTTTGCATCTGGGCCTGTACTCACCAGCTGGTGTAAAGCTGACACAATGACTCCATAGTGGTTCTCCCAAGCGTTCAATGATGGCGACCGAACTTTGGGGATAGACACATGAAAGTGAGGATTCTGTTGTGCGTGTGTGCGTGTGTGTGTGTGTGTTGGGGGGGTGCCAACAATGTGAAGTTACTAGAGACAAATTAGTTTTTTGAGATTTTTGTTGGAAAATATGACTTGGAGAAAAATGAAGAGCGCAGTAGTCACAATTCTGAGATGTGCGGTTTTGTAGTGTTATCTGGACAATTTCATTTTAACAATTTAATCTTGTGCTGCACTTGATAAAAAAAAAATAAAAAAACTCAACAAGTTCATTTTAAAATATTTGTGGTAGTCAAATATTATTCCTCATTTACCTTATATATTCCAAAGTCATAATTATTCACCGTGATGACGTGTTTATAAGCACAATTCAGAAATCTCAGAGACCAGTGGGGAGTTTTGCCATCAAGTTAAAGCTAACAACAACTAACATGCTAACGCGTACATCCTGATTAACAGGCAATAAAGCTCTTTTCTAATTAGATGCAGACAGTACGCAGCAGATTTACTTTGGCCTCGACAATATCTGAACTGGGAAAAGACAGATTTTGCTTAAATACATAGAAAAAACGATAAGAGCTTGAACAAGAATCAAATTATAATTTGTCATCAAGATGTAATCAGGTCCAAAAATACAATATTCTCGTAAGAAAGTTAACCTAGAATTTCAGAGTCAGAAGTGGAACCATGACGCCAAGCCTGGATGTTCGCCAATCACACTATGAAATCCAATTTAATTAACACTGCTCAAATTTATCCACAATTACTCACAGATACTTTTTCATCATTACTTACATTACAGTACATTTTCGACTATACTTATCGACATGAGTAATATTAGTTTTTCAAAATAACTCCACTCCAGCTTGTGTTTGGACTTTATTTATTCTCCCCATCTCGGCTTGTAACCAAACAGCTCATATATTTTGCTGAAGGAAACATTTTGGTTGAAAAATATGACTTGCTGAATTGAAAACGCAATGAACAGCCCCAGTATTTCTGTAGAAGCACATAGCCACACCGAGGACAAAGTATTACACTCATTTTTCTCGCCGTTGCATAAGTGTAATATAAAAGAGACCCCAATATGAATCTGTTACAGTCTGGGCCTCACTGTGCTGTTAAAGTGGCAGGATTCTAAAGGACTCCTCCCAAACAAATAGAAATGTGTTTGTGTCACTGTAATAATAATCCCCCAAACCCACTGCTACTGCTGTCATTTCCATATTCAGTGGCTTCTATTCACCTTATTGGCAATACATCTGTCTACAGGTCTCCCCACTGGGATTTGCATTATTTCTGCTCAATGTTATGACAAGGTAATGCAAGCTAAAGAGTAAACAAGAATCATCTGGGACGTGGACTTCAGCATGTCTTCAACAAAGTAGTAAATATTAGAAATATGTGTATATCTTGTACAGTACCTGTCAAAATTTTGGACATACCTCCTCATTACAGTTTTCTCTTTAGGCTTAGTACTTCCTAGATAAGTAGGGAAAATGTCAAATATATGACTATATACTTTTTATTTATTTTTTAATTTTTTAAATATTTTTTTAAAATATATTTTACTCTCAAATCCTTGTAGCTGCCCTTTGCTTTGCTTTGCCAACAGCACCGCAAACACTTGGCCTTCTCTCAATAAGCTTCATGATAAACTCTCTTGAAATGTTTTTCATTCATAGATGTGCTTTGTCAGGGTCAAAAAATGCAAAAAGTGAAAAGCAAAGGGTGAAAATTTCTTCAAATAATCTACACCATTCTCAAGTAATGCTGTAACTCAAAACATATAAAGAGTATAAATGTGTTCCGATTTCGCTCAACTTTAAAGGTGCATTATGTACCCTTTCTGACATGTCTCCATTGATAAGAGTATATTATATCTTAGCCAAGGAAAGCAAAAGAAAAATTCTGTCAACTGGACAAAAGTTTTAGAGTGAAGATCTTTCACCTTCAGTTCGGATCCACTGACAATCTGACCAGAGCTGAAGTCTCTTGGATGAGCAGCAGTGCGTCTTCAATCTAAAACTTTTGTCCACTTGACAGAATTTATTTATTTTCTTTTTCTATGGATGCTCCCTGGACGACTGGGGGGATTACACAGACAATTTAGCCATGTTCCACAGAATGGTGTCTCCATATAAATGTATGATGATGCCACCAGGCAGCTATTTGTAAGTAATAGATACATATTAGATACGCTTAATACCATACTCTAGAACATTCCAGGCAAAGCATTAACATCTCAATGGCTGCAAACCCCCCCACCGGAGAAGTAAAAAGTGCACTTTTTAAATGTTAATCTAGTTGTATTTACTGTATATGCTATGCATTGTAGACATTATTAAATTGTGTTGATATGAAACACCACTGCCCTTCAAGAAACTCTCCCTGAAGAGTACATATGCTACGCTTGTATTTGTGTTTATTTATTTTTTCTGCAACTGTTGTGTATAATTATAGCTTTCGGAAAGTCTCACTTGGTTTGGCTTAATTTAACGAGGCATTGGATATTACAATTATTCTGAGGTTATGGAGGATACTACACCATATATCCATGTTCTGCACTAACAAACATGCGTATTTTGGTCTAATTAGTGGTCCTTATTGGTATTCCTACAATATATTCCAAATCATTGGTTTCTGCATTTTATAACGTTCCAACTATTCATGTAAACTAGTTAAAATCTACTGCTGTACAGACAAAAATATCTTACGCTACAAACGTCACCTTTAGAATCTCCAAAAGAACATGAAAATAATTATAATTTCTATGTAAACTCGCCTCCAGCTATCCAAATTTATGTTTAGTTTGGATATAAGAATGAGTGTTTGTCTGCCTGTATTCATGGGTTTCAGCTTCAGATACATTGTTTTGTTTTAAATTGTTAATCACTATGGCAACAGTCCTAATTTTTCCTCATTCTGAAAACCATGGATTTGTCTCAGTGTCTGCCAACAACAAATTGTTCAAAAACGTAACATTGTCTAAAATTGCTTGGCTGAGGTCCCATTCGAATTTTACTCCAACTGCTGAATATTCGCTAAGACATCACCTAAAATAAAATTAAAGCCGCTCACAGTGATGATGGCCCTCGCCCCGGTGTGCACATCCCTCCCACGTGACCTCCGGGGACTCGCGACTGCCCCACCGTCCCACTCTCTCTTCCCAACAGTCGCCCAGAACAATAGCTCATCCATTACAAAAATTACATAATGCACCTTTAAATGTTTCCGAGGAGTCATTGCACCTCTGCTGGCCAACCATGAAAAATGCCCTATATCCGTAATATACTTTTTTGCTCACAATCATGCATAGAATTTAATCCCTGAATTTGGTACAAGTCAGATAATGTTGACGTTTCATGTCTATGCTAGGGAGCGCTATAGAGTTCACTTTTATTAGATTTCATATTTCAATACATTCAGGTCTGAATCACACAATTGTGATTTGAATTTGAGCTTTCTAGGCCAATGCCTGTGACAGGTCACCGAAAAAACAGGAAATGAAGGTGTTTTTCGCCGGCGTGCTACAGGCAAAGAATATGCAAAATCTCCAGATAAATACTGTGAACCAGGGACTTGAATCTTTTTGCACACACACAAGTCAAAACGGCGGTGAATTTTTGGTCCAATATGGCCGACTTCCTGTTCGTCATAGGACTGCAAAATGATTGGCTTTTTTGCTTGTCTCATTGAGTTCTATCACTGTTCTGAATTTCGTGAACCTACACCAAAATTTGCATCTCAGCCTCCCATTCATTTAAAAAAAAAATTAATTTCAAGGGGGAGCTGTTGAGTGGGGTCACTTTGGGCATTGTCGCATTGTGTTGATCTGGTTTGGTCTCCATGAAGATAGAATGGTTTAATAATGTGAAACATTCCAGACAAAGCAGTAACGTCTCCATGCTAAAAAGCATTTGACGGACCCTCCACCAGTCAGAATGCATGTTTTTGTAGGTATTTTTGAGTTACAAAATCTGTAATTTAGTAAATGTAAAGTAAAACTGTTTAATGTCATACTGTGGAACATTCCAAGCAGAGCAATGACATATCCATAGAAAGAAGCAGGTGAGGTACACCCAACAAAAAAGTTACACAGTGCACCTTTAAGTGTTTACGTAGCTTGCCCATGCCAGTCATTGTAATGTGCGGAATTTGGCAAAAAAAAATCTGCCTTATCACGTGACACTGGCAACCCCTGACAACAACAACAACAACAACAAAGACGGTAGAAAATAAAGCTAACTCTTATTTTACGGGGCACCAAATGCCCTGAACTAAACAGGGGCAGTCCTCAAAGTGTTCGCTTTCCTTGTGATTTAGTCTTAAAGTGAATGAGTCTGGTCTTACAAGGTGATCTATGTTTCCCTGTGCGTGAACTGGCTCTGACAAATTCATTATGTCGCCGGGCAAAAACAACTGTTTGAGAATTCAGGGCCACCTCTTCCACCGCGTCGGCCATGACAGTTAGAGTCTGCCAGTGATTATATAACAAGACAGGCGAACAGCACGGATCAGGCGGGTCACGACCTCTGCTCTATGATTAGCCATTATTATGTCTCCGCACTACTTGTTGATGGCTACCGAATACGTACCTTGCGCTTACCTCTGAACAAAGCACAAAGTTGTTAGGATTTTTTTTCTCTTTTTAAGCAATAATTTCACCACAATGACATTCTTTGTGTTTGACATTGTCGCGCAATTTCATATAATTTTGCCTCCAGGGTTAACGCCAGCTAAGTATTGTGTACTCTGAATGCTGTAGATGCTTTTGTAAGAGATGTTTTTTTGCAACGAATTTTGATTGAAAATGAACAGTTATCTCCCCACGCGATGTTGCAACAAGTGCGTAATTCATTGAAGTTTTGGGGGAATTATGAGACGCTGAAATCAAACAGTGAGCATTTTACATTTTATTTGCCCAAGAAGAAGTTACAAATATTTGTTGCTTCTGAGATTTTTCAGCTATACTTCAGTATTTTTTTGCCCTCCGAGTGAAATACGTTTTTTTATTCCAAGCTGTCTGGGTAAGAAAGCAGAGTGGCATTGTCATATCATACTTTCTATCAGTGCTTTAAAACAATATGTCCGTCTGATTTAGGTGGATGACAGCGCAGTTAAATGTTGAGTTTATATTTTGGATGATAGGGGAGGGTGTATGAGCTCTCAAGGACAAGTATTGTACACATACAGACAATTTACGCTATGTCACTAGTAGGGATGTAATAATAACCGAAATATTGTGATATCGTATAATCAGAATTCTCACAATAATATCGTGGACCATCACAACATATTGAATTAGAAGTCTCATCGCTTAAATTTAGAGTTTTGGTGCAGCAATAGTTAAAAAAAGACAGGGAACTACATAGATCATGATCCTTTGCTCCATTTCAATGTAGACTACATGAAGAAATAACAGTTCTAAGCACTTTTAAGTCTTAGTTCTTAGTGTCTTCTCGAGGCATTTTAAGAGGAAAAAGTAGCATATTCACAGTTTTGTTAGCCTCCACAAAATATTGCAATAAATATCGTACCATGAGATTCATACCGTGACGATATCGTACCGTGAGACTTGGATATCGTCACGAGACAGACTGGTAATTGGTATAACATGGAATAGAATTTGAACATAGAAAATCCATTGAGAGAGAGACAGAGAGAAAGAGAGACAGAGACAGTTAAAGAAACTGTAACATTTTGATTTTAAATTCTATAAACATGACCATAAACCACATCCCCAGATACAAGGCAATTATGTTCAAATCAAATCTAGTGTTTTGTTCTTAATATCATCCAATCAGAAAGCAGAAAGGGTGTCACATGAATCTCTCATTTGCGTTTTCAATGCTGAAATCCAGTTGGTTTAGACCTAAAAGGATCTGAATTCTCACTACTAAACCCCAGCACCTGCAGCCAGTCATTAACCAGTGCTAGTGCAGCCTCTGTAGCTCCAGTATATGACGTCCATATACTGAGAATAAGAAATACTTGTGTGTGTCCTCTATGTATAGCCTTTACCTTATGTTGAATCATGAATGATGAACAAGTTTCAAACTCTTCGCTCCATCTACTTGATTCCTTATTTTCTTATTTCTTGATTAGTTCTTCACCATATATATGGTATAGATCACAAACTTGCTGACAAAGCAATACACTTTTCAAGATTAGAACAGTTCACTGAGAGAAAGAAAGGGCTCTCAATCTACAAATCATTTTCATCTTTTATGACTGAAATAAAGACAGACATATGCTTCTGATAAAACATACACGACCAGTAGATGCCAGATCCGTAAGCTTCTTTCTTTTCTACCTGTACCTGACAATGACTTGAGGAATTCTTGTATATTTTGTTCTGAAATTGCAGATTACTCTACAGTTACATCATGACAGAGACACTGCATGCTTTAAAGGGCTTTTTCCTGAAATACAAGAAACAAAAGGTCAGACCCAAGACATTTAACATAACATCTCTGTATACTGTTGTGTTGTGTCCTTGGATATTGGTGGTGCTTGGAAACATGGGGAACATAACACTATACACCAAATATTTGAATGCACTATCATACACCGGGTACCTCACTTTTCACATACGGATCAGAGGATGGATAATTGATATTTTTGATGGATAATTATATATTTTATAAGTTTTATATAGTTACACAGAAGTCAAATGTAAAAAAAAAACAACAAACAAACAATGTTATCAATGTTCCCATCACGTTCTCTTAATTTTAATATTAAATCTGCCATAAAATTATTAAGTAAAAAATAGACTTGCAAAACTGCTATCTGCTTGTCTCCATGGATATGTAATGATTTATCCTGGTTGCCTTTTTCCACATCATTCTACATTAAATATAAATATCTTAGAGCCATTTTACTGCTTATAAATAGTTTTAACATGCACTTTTGTCATCTCTCCTAACCACAGAGCTGACCTGTAACTTGAAGTCAACTGCTTGTCTGCATGGACAATATGAGTTTTAATATTAATACCTAAATCTAGAACATTCGAAGCGAACAACTTGTCCATAGAGACAAAAAGATGACCAGAAATGCACCTTTAAAACAAATATGTCCTGCTGGTGTGCAAAGTGTCACAACACCAGAACAAGTAGAGAAAAGTAAAACTGCATTGTGTTAAATCTCCGCAGATCTGACCTGTAACTTGGTCTGGTTGTGCCACTTGCTTGTCTTCATGGAGATATATAATTTTAATGCTTAAGGTCTTTACATCAAGGAACCATGACACTAGGAGCGAGGTTTGTTAAGTGTCTTGCCCAAGGACACAATGACAGCATTCATCTGGAGGAGTGGAATCACACTCCTATCCTGTTGGTTCTAAACGCTCAACCAATAATATTTAGGTCAAGAGCGGGATTCAAACCGCCAACTTTCAGATCAGAAGACAAACGCTACCGAACTGAGCTACTGTCGTCTCGTTACTGTTGAACATTCCAGAAAAAAAAAAATCCCCATGAAGACAAGGAGGTGACAGATTCTTCACCAGAAAAGTAACATAGCACTTTAAAAGTGTCTGTATATTATGTCCTGTTCTTGTGTATATCATAACACCACATTGTACTTAATCTTCTCTAATGCGATCGGTCATTTGACACTCTCTCATTTTTCCCTCGCGTTCTTGTAGCTGAGGTTAATCTCCGGGGAAGGCTTCAGAAAGCTGCTGTCACTCGCCCAACAGTATTACAATGGTTCAAAGGTCAGTAATGGACTGGGGGAATAATTAAAGATCGCGCCACTTAGCTTCCAGTTTAACAGCGTCCTCAGCTGCTGTGACCTCCCTTTCCTTGATGAGCGCAAACAATGCGACAAAATAAGCTCTGTCTTTTCACGGGTTTGCCACCCACCTTTGTAAAATACGCCATTTAATTCCAATATTACTTCTCATTCACCAAACAAACAATTCAGGATGGAAGTTTTGATGACCGCTCATTTAGCCAGCACGGATGTTACACTTTACAAGGTCTTATCTGGCAACAGCAGGCGGGTGTTTAAGTCAGATACGAGAGAGGGGTAGGGCGGCTGGAAATGCGCAATTAACATGAAAATACGCCTATGACATAAGCACAAAGGAGCCTGCGTACAAAAGCCAGCGAAACTGCTATGGGAATTTCAGCTTTAAAAAGGAAGTCAATTTGTACTTAATATCGCGTTGAGTTCTCGAAGCAATCACCGACCAACAAGGCTATAAGTGCCAAAATGAGACTGTTTTGAATCTTTATTGTTTTGCTATTTTCAGTCGCTATACGCAAATACGCCATCGTTCAAACTTGCAATCCCCGAAATGATTTCACGCGAACAAAACTACAAAAAACATAGAGAAGAAGAAAGATGCTATACTAAGCTTCTCTCCTCTTTCTCCCATTTACTTCTAATAGTATTGTAATAACTCTGTGGGTTCAGCAAGTTATTACATTGTTCATTTTCTGTGCAGTGGCAAAAAGGGACAAAAACGTTGGATAATGCAAAATCTGTCTCCACTAGTTTCACTCATGTGTCAGTTTCAAGACCAGTCACAAATGATTTATGTAATATCTACGCATGAGGTACGGAAAATGGAAGAGATGGTGAAATGACCATATATGTCCTGGATGGGTTATTAGCAAAAAGATGGATGGCTAAAAGATATATTAATATTATATGCACCTGAAAAAGTTCGATTTGGGGAAAGGCATTATGAATGGGTACGCCATGTTTGTTGCAGGAAAGCAGCAATATCTTATCTATATATTCAGTCAAAGTCTATTTTTAACTTTCTTTTTTTATTTTTATCATAGTTTAAAAGGTGAACTATGTAACTTTTTGGAGGAGGGTCCACCACCTGCTTGTCTCCATGGAGATGTTATTGCTTGCTTGAAATATACGATAGAGGTGGAACCAAGTAGTTCTTTTGCAAGTCTCAAGTAAGTCTCAAGTCTTTGACCTTAAGTCCGAGTCATGTCCCAAGTCAAATACAGGCAAGTCCAAGTCGAGTCTCAAGTCAATGGCCCATAAGTCCAAGTCAAGTCCAAGTAATCTGCTTTGAGCTTCAAGTCATTTAAAGTCTTTAAACCAAACTACCAAATATAGCTTAGATTTTTGCAATTTATATTATTTTTAAACTAACTTGTACTTAAAAAATCATGGTATATTTATATATGAGTATTTATCTAAGAGTCATAGAAATGCGTATTTTTCCTTTTAAAATGTCTTGACAAGAGTGCAAATTATTACGGTCAGAAGAGAAAGAGTTAAGCTTTAAGAGTGCTTAATAACAGTGAATTTGTCAACTAGTCTAAGCATCAAGTCTTCTCAAGTCACAGGCCTCAAATCCAAGTCGAGTCCCAAGTCTTTGTCTATTTTATCAAGTCAAGTTTCAAGTCCCAAAAACAGTGACTCAAGTCTGACTCGAGTCCAAGTCATGACTTGCAAGTCCCCACCTCTGATATACGGTAATACATTACGGATTGTAAGGTTTTTTTTTTTTTTTCTCCATTACAAGTGTTTCTGTTGGTCAAAAATACTTTGAAAACATGCATCTTCACTGTGTATGAGCATGCTCTATACAGATCTGAACAATAACAACTTGCTCTGGTGGCACCAACCACTGTTTTGATGCTGTACTGTGGAGAAATAACATCTTTATGGAGACAAACAGATGGCAGAACCGCTACCTGAAAAGTTACGCGGTGCACCTATCAAAGCTTATTTTTAATATTGTTATACAACCACAACACCGAAGCAAGTTCATAGACTGTAAATTTTGTGCACTGACAATGGCAATAATATTTTTTTTCCCTTTAATAATCAAAGCCAAGTGAAATTACACTGAGGGACTGACAAACAAACAAACACACACACACACATCTAGGCTTATTGAGATTATGATTCAATCAAAGAGTTTAAATCAACAAAAAAGACAATCCTCCTTTGAACAGAAATGGTAGGTTAAACTATAGTCTATTAACCTGATTCATTCATCTATTAGCCTGATTTACCAGTCGTGGAAACTGTCTGACCTCGCAGCATTAGGATTTGTTCGCTCGAGGGTAGGTGGGAACTTTATTTATTTAACCAATCGCTGCCATTTGGTCGAAACGTACGTAATGCGCCGGAATGCTCGGTGGTGTCCAAGTAATTGCCGGCTTCACAGCTCTTCACTGATTGGCCGGTTCGTGGTCTTCTACTTCCAGGGTTCTTGCAAACTGTCAAGTGTATTCCGATTTTGGACCTAGTCACTGAAGAGAAATGAAATTGAGTGGAAGCACTAGGTGGTCAAATGCTGCCCACGTACGATAAGGTGGTATAAACTGTAGCTCCTCATAGCAGTACATTCAGATTGAAAATTGTTGTTCAAGGAATTAATCAAAAAAAGCCCTTGGGCAAGACACTTTGTGAATACATTAAGTGCACCTTTTTGAATCCAGGTGCTGTAGATAATTTCCACAGATATGAAAACAGTTATTTGCAAAAGTTTTAAAAAAAAATTCAGATGTTGGATTTTCTTGCACTTAAAATGCACTGGCATTTCTCACTATTATGGTGTCCTTGGGCAAGACACTTCACCCCTCTTTGTGAATACGTTAAGTGTGCCTTCTTGATCCCAGGCGCTGTAGATGTATAATTTCCACTGATATGAAAACATTTGCCAAAAGCTTTTTTCTAAATTTCAGATGTTGGATTTTCTTACACTTAAAATGTTATGATTTGCTAAACCTCAGATTTGTTTTGTTTTTCTTGCAGTGCCATAACGCAATTTCCACCACTTCACCATTGCGTTGTTTTGTCATCATCTATTATAGGCTCCACTCTTATCCTCAGACTATTCACTTGTTTGTATGAAGTCTTTTTCCCCCTGTTTCTTGGCGCGTCTCTCTTAAAAACTGCGACGCTGGTGGCTGTGAAAGTGTCAAAATCTTCTCCCGCTAATGATCAGAACGTGTGAGAGTGCCTGTTACCCCTCGTGGATCCTGGTGGGAGTCGCACATGTTGGAGAGATAACTGGCAGGGCATCTAGACAAACTTACTCCAGCTCAGTTTTACTCCAAAATCAGACAGTCGATTTGAAACATTTAGGGATTCTTCAAGAGTAGCTCATTGGTCTTAAAGGTGCACTTTGTACCTTTTGGTTGGGGGTCCGTCACCTGCTTGTTTCTATGGATATGTCCTTGAATGTTCCACAGTATGACATTAAACAGCTCTACTTTACATTTATTAAATTATAGGTGGTTTTATAGCTCAAAAAATACCGGCATTCTGACTGTGAGCGAGGTTGCCTTTTCATAGATGTGACCTGTAACTTGTTCTGGTTTGGTCTCCATGAAAATCAGGTTTAATGCCATATTGTGGAACATTCCAGACAAAGCAATAACATCCCCATGGAAAAAAAAAGCATTTGACGGACCCTCCACCAAGAAAAGTTTAAAGCTTCGTTAATGGTCCCGTACCAAATTTCATGTATTTGAGCAAAAACTTCTTGCCCCAGTACAGCCATATTGCAAAAGCAGCTTCTAGTGTCAAAATAACTGTGTACTGTCTGCATCAATTATAAATAGCTGTACTGTCCAATAATTAGGAAGAGCACATCAGCATGCTGGTTGTTGTTAGCTCTACTGACAAATCCTTACAAACTTTTTAATTAAGCATAAGCATAATTAAGATGCTCAGAATGCATAAGGTCAGAGAGGAATAACTAACCAACTGGACCATCACAAACCATTTCAAAACATTGTCTGGATGACTACCTTTAAAACCTTTAGTTTTGTTTGTTTGTGTTTGTTGGCCTGAAATAAAAACAGTGCAGAACTTTTTTTTTTTTTTTTTTCTAAAATATTACAATTTGTGAAATAATCTACAGCAACATCAGGACCAGTGATTGCCTGCAGTACAGTTCTCACCATTTTTAGCTTCAGTCATAAGCAAACCCACTGTAAAAGTTTTATGATTCCACCAAAAATAGACAAAAGTTCACCAGTAGCTTTAAACATTGACCCATGACCTTTTTCGCTGAGGCAACAACAACTGTCCACTTTACCACCGTTTACTTTGAAGAAAAAATACTTCTACTCACTTGGGTTTGCTATTCCGTACAACTGTGCCCACTTCCCTCTTGCACAAACACACTGAAAACTATCTTTAAGCCAGTACCTGCTTCCACCGCTTTGACTGTGATGTTATGCCAGCCGGCGGTCTCCCGGTCCAGGATCTTGCCCAGCGTGAGGGCACCTGTGTCCGGATCTATGTGAAAGATCATCTCCTGGTCTGTGGTCCGATCAATGGAAAACCTGTGGAGAGAAGGGCGAGAGTGTAGGTCACAAACACAATACTAATTAATGATGTAGTAATGTCACCGTGAAAACATCTATTGGTTCATTAAAAAAGGTTATATAGCCCCAAGACTCAATTTCAATTTAGTTTACAATTATTGTTTTGTTTTAGTTTTTTTCATCTTCCAATTATCCATGTTATGAAATTAGCAGTAGATCACGAAGCGTCAATCATGTTTATTTGAAAATGTAACTTTTAAAGACATCGGATTCATGTATGATTTACACCATGACACTCATTTACATTTAATTTACATGAAAATGAATATTTACTAAGAAAGCCCTCTAAGCTTCCACATATGGGCTCAGCAGGATGTCATATGAAAGTGACAGAGAGGCAGAGAGGTTCTGTGAACTACAAACACACATGAACATTTTCTGTGGGAGCCTATGTTCTGTCACCAACATACAGAACATACAGCACAAAGAGCAACAGTACAAAGCAGGGCAGTGTCATACATCAGACTAGTCCAGTACATCAGTAGAATAAGAGGAGGTGGGAGACTTTCAAATCTGTTTGTCACTGGAATATCATATCGTTGGAGAATCTCCGCCTCAAGTGCAGGAGTTCAAGTAGGGATCTTGTTCACGAGTGAGGGAAGGATGGAGCGTGAGATTGACAGGTGGATCGTCTGCAGTGATGCGGTCGCTGTATTGGACTGTTGTGGTGAAAAAGTTGAGTCCAAAGACAAACCTCTCGATTTACTGTTCAATCTACGTTCCTACTCTCATCTATGGTCATGAGCTTTGGGTAATGGTGAGCGGTCTCCATAGAGTGATTTGGCGTTCCCTTAGAGATAGGGTGAATAGGTTGAGAAGCTTAGTTTATTTTATTTATTTTATGAGACAGGGACAGTGCACAATATACATTAACTTTATCAAGAGAGATGCATTGTACCAGGTTGTAGCACCAGTGTTAATTTCCACCTGTCGTCCCTGGGCAGGTTAATTGATTGATTGTATTTAATTGACACAGAAAGGCCCGGAACCTTCTTGCTGTGAGACATCAATGCTAGCCACTCAGCCACCATGCCGCCCTCAGCTCACAGAAGAGGAGCTCAGAGTAGAGCCACTGCTCCTCCATGTAGAGAGGAGTAGCTAAGGTTCTGGGCATCTGGTTCTGGGCATGTCCCACCAGCAGGAGGCCCCGGAGAAGACCCAGGACACACTGACTGTGTCTCGGGCTGGCTTGGGAACGTCCCAGGATCCCTCTGGAAGAGCTGGAGGAAGTGTGTGTGGAAAGGAAATACTGGGCATCCCTGCTTAGACTGATGCCTGCACAACCTGGCTCTGAATAAAGCAAAAAAATAAATAAAATGAAATAAAATGGATGGATGTTATTCAAAAAATAAAGGACAACTTTGGACAGTTTATTTATTTATTTTCCTTTTTTGAAGAATTCTGTTAACATCTCTAGTACAACATAATTACTGATTTTAACATTGAAATCTGTAATCTGCATAGCCTATTCATAGTGATATCTTAATGTCAAAATCCTTTGAAAATGACACTAATAGCTATTGAATGTGTCACTTACTATTATGTATTTACACTTCCAGCACTCACTAATGCATCTCCTATTATTATGGTTAGTTGTCGCTGTCAAAACAACATAGAAACATACTGAAAGCTTGATTTGTTCTTCCTTTTGTTCCATCTCAGAAGCAAAGCCCGGATATTAGAATACGATGGATGTCTCATTCACGGCCTCATGGTATGTTTTAATAAAGACCCATGGGTATTATAATATCATATGTCTTTGATAGTAAACCCAGATCTCCAGAGACAGTGACATGTTGTGTATAAAACGTGCAGTATTGTCAGGGGGGCTGTGCTAAAGTGGGGAGGATGACATTGGATTTAAGTCTTTCCATGTATTTGGTAGGCTACATTGTTAAAGCAGAGTAAAGCTAGTCTCGTATCCCACAGAGACTATAGTACTGTCTTATATCTGCAACGCTTTTGTTCCAGCCATCGTCGACCCAGTTGCCCAGGGAAAGATTTTTGTTATCAAGTGCACCGTCTAGTTGGATTCTGATTTGTAAAGATTGAGATATAGGTTCCCTACGGATTTTATTCAATGAAGAGGAAGTTCTTGTACTGTTAGAGGATACCGTTCAGATAATCAAATAGTATGTTGAGTTATTCATTTTCTATATTATATCAGGTTTGTGGAGTTATCTATGCTTTTCAATAACCCACTTAAATAAAAGTACTAGTTCATAGTGATGGGACTTTTCGGCTCTTTTATAGGATTTGAATCTTTAGGAGCTGTTCAAAAGACTGTCTCTTTTTATATTTGTTGTTTATGACAGAAGCCAACTTGAGAACTCTTTTAAACAACAAACTAATCAAAGAGAGATATGACTACGGCTTAGATCTGTTTAAAATGGTTCAAACTGAGAGTGTGGAGTGTGTGTACCCATTGGAATGATGCATAAACTAAATAAAATCCTGCACTACAATAATAATAATAAAAGTAATAATAGTAATAAAACATGTTATGATGATGCCCATTGTGTTTTTTTTTTTTTGTTTTTTTGTGGCACAAAGCTCTGTGTTGTCTACTGTTGCCTATCTGTGCAAAAATAGATAAAAATATGTTTCTTTGTTTTGTATCGCAACAGAGATCAGAAGTATCACGTTTTTCTCCCAAAATAATTGCCATCCTCGTCTCCAAAGCCTAGCTCACTATAAACTACAGCTTTTGCAATTAAATAGTCCAGTGTTTACCATAGAAGAGACTAAGGTAGGCCCCCATAGTCAAATTTTTTGCCACTATAGTCTAAAATTAAGCAGAAAAAATGTAATAAAAATGATGATACTTTACTATGCTTCTAATCTGTATCAGTGTTTTTTTGTTTGTTGTTTGTTTATTTTATTATTTATTATTATTATTATTATTATTATTATCATCATATTATTATCATTATATCATTATATTATTATTATTTATTTATTTATTTATTTTTTTTTACAAGAGGCAATTTTGAAGGTATATATTGTAAATGTCTTACATAAGGATTGCTTGTGCCACCATAGTCTCAGTATTAGGGTTCCCACTCTTTTTCACTGACAAAATTTCAAAAACTTTTCTATGACTTTTTCATGAGCTAAAGTGAATTTTCCAAGACTTTACGGCACCTATATGTGTAGAATTGAGCATACTTTTAGGGCTAAATATGAAATGACTTGAATGAATGACTTCCCTTCCCTAAAGAGCACCACTGAGTTGGATCTACTGTGTATTATCCTCTGGAGGTCCAGGAAGTGCTCCTTTTGAAACCTTTTTTTTTTTTTTTTTTTTTTTTTTTAATTAAATGTTAAGTCTTTAGTAATATAGTTTTTTAACATTCAAAATACTGTCAGTGCATTTATTGTCGTCTCTTTTAAACAAATGGCGCATAGGTTCGGAGATAATCATAATAGCCTAATTATTAACAGAAGGCTGTAGTTATGTCAAAGAGCTACCAAAATTTCATGAGTTTTCCAAAATTTTCATTGAATTTATGAAATTCTATGACTTTTCAAAGCCCAGAAAAAAATATATTTTCAGTTTCCATGATTTTGAACAGGATATCCATGACTGTGGGAACCCTGCAGTATAAACCAACACTGAGTACTAACTATTACTACAAATGCAGGTCATTAAGTAATTCAGGATATTTTTATTTGTATTTTTCAATCTTTCAGCAGTATTCTGGATAAAAAGAGAGAGAATTCCTTGTGCACAGCAGCATTTGCACTATTCAGTGAGTGTCCCACATGGGCCGACCCCATATATTGTGTTGGATTGCATTTAAACTCCATATTGACACACGCATCAATACAAACATTGAATCATTATTTATTGTTACATTTGGGGCTTTCGCAAGTGTCATTTTATTCCAGGACACTATATTGTGAATTGGGATTTTTCAGTCCCTTAACAATTTTTCGCAGATAAACCCAGCGCTGTTCCTTCCCCATTTAATCTCCAATTTTAAACACGACTGCTAGACAAAATATTAGCTTGTATATGCACAGATGGTACAGCTATCCACATCATTGCAGTGCAGTCGTGAAAGTGTCCTCTAAAAGTGACAATAATCCCACTCTCTGTATAGAGGAGGATATTTTTGACAAGTGCGTCAAGATGGCTGCCAAAAAATCGGTTTTAGCTGGGCAAATCTTTCATATACTACAAATCACTTTTACGGCATTTTTTATTTTTGATTCCATCTGCTTTGTGTTGTCGCTCGTATAAGGGGTGACCATGCGCGCTGCACTGCAAAAACGAAAGTCTAGTCGAGTTAAAATGACTTGAATTAAGACATTTTTATCATGACTTGAGTTAATTTGACATAACAAGTAAAATTATCTACCAACAGAACACGTTCACTACACTTAAAAGTTGCGTTGAGTAAATTTTCTGGTGGAGAATCCATGAAATGTTTTTCTCCATGGAGATGTTGTTGCTTTGTCTGGACCTTTCTATCTTCATGGTGACCAAACCAGACTAAGTCACAGGTCTGATCTACGGAGAGGCGACCCCGCTCACAGACAGAGTGCTTGTTAGATATTTTTGAGCTATAAAACCACGTGTAATTGAATAAATGTAAGCTGTTTAATGTGATACTGTGGAACATTTGAGGGACAGCAATGACATCTCCATAGAAACAAGCAGACTACTACCAGAAAAGTTACACAAGGGACTTTTAAGATAAGAAAAACAACAACTCTATGCACTCAAAATAAGAAACTAAATCGAATGTTGCTTGAATTAAGAAAAAAACACTTAGTCCCTTGGTAAATAATTTTAATTGTCAAGTTGAATCAACTCAAATAAAGTCAAATATTCTTAATTGAAGTCATTTTAACTTAGCCCGATATCGCTTTTTGCAGTGTAGCCAAACACTTAGAAAAGGGGTTGGAAAGTTCATGATAATCGTTGCTAAATATTGCAGAGGACTTTTGCTAAAATTCAAGGTGAAATCAGTAATCACGGTCCGTTAGTGTTTTGGGCAGTTAAAATCAAGTTAGCATGACATGTGAATTATAACTGTTAGCGTGCCTGCTAGTTATGTTCAAGCTGCTCTTAATTTTCCTCTCTACGCTTTCAAAAGCAATAACTGTTCATTCTGGGATTTTTGGGGCTGTTTGAAATCACACTTGAATTGGCAGAAAACACCAAAATTACTGGTAATTAAGTAAAGTAATCTGCAATATTCCTTCTTATTTCAAGGGTGTCCACACTTTTCTCATCAAGGGCCACATATTTAAACATAGAGGGGCCTTAGACTAGTCGTTAGTACAGTAAATACTTAAAGGTTCTATATTACAGAAAATTGACTTTTGTTACTTTAAAGCCATAGTACAATAGTGTTAGGTCATCAAAAACATACCTGGAGTTGTGTTTTGTTTCAGTCACACATGTTTGAGTAGAGTGTTTGTTAATTTCTCAAAAACATACCTGGAGTTTTGTTTCATGTTTGAGTAATTCTTTAGTACCGTAATTTTTGGACTATAAGTCACTCTGGAGGATAAATCACAATGAAGAAGAAAAAAAATAGCCTAAGTCGCACCGGACTATAAGTCACACTTTTATTATTATGTTTCTATGTAGATATTAATATAAATGTATATAAAATCAGAGACTAGGAACCAACATTTCATCTTGAAAGACAAGTTATAGTAATAACAATAGACCAGAGAACAACAGGCTGTTAACATCACATATGAACAGTTCTTCAGATAACTAAAGCATAAACAACATAAGAAATTTACCAAACTCTCCATCTCACTCCAAATCACTAAATCCATTGAATTCTTCATCCTCTGTGTCACTTCTGAGCAACTGCGCGACTTCCGGAGGTAAACAGAGCACCACTTCCTCTTTTGTGTAGCTGTTGTCAGATTCAGCATCAGTTTCAGTTACAATTATTCTGGCCTTTTTGAATCCCAACAGGATGGTTTCGGTTGTCTTTATGTTTGTTTAAATTTAAAACTTTCAGTGGTACAGAAGTAATGGTGCAATCGGCTGACATGATACAGACAGGACAGCGGCTCTTTCTGCAGGAGACATGCGCAGTAGAGTGAAGTGACAGTGGTACAGGAGTAATAGGAGTAGTAAAATTTTAATATATAAGTTGCACCAGAGTATACATCACAGAACCATCCAAACCATGAAAAAGTGCCATTATAGTCCGTAAAAAAAGGCAATAATCTGTACATCTCCAAAGCTCAAAATGCTCTGTTCCACCTGGTGATGTCATAAATCGGTTGATTTTCAAGTTAACAACTACCATTTACCTTTAGTTCAGCAGTGATTGACAGTTCCAGAGATGAAATGATCCAAATGATTCTAGTGAAAGTGTACGGAGTTTAAAAAGACAGTGGAGCACAAGGTGGACGAGAGTGTTTTCTGTTTGAGAGAAGAGCACAGCCTAAATATGCAGGGTCTGAGTGTTATACATGTATGACTGAAACAAAACACAACACAACTCCAGGTATGTTTGTGACGAGGAAACATTACAACACAGATCAAAAATGGCATCATATGTGGTCTTTAAGCAGTTTTAGATTATATGTTGGGTTTTCTCTCCTCCACCTAAACCTATGCTCCCATTTGTACCACACACACACATGCACACACACACCTGGCCCTGTCCCGTGCTCTGGGCTGCAGGCGGCTCTAACAGTGAGGGACAGTGCTGCCATAGACTGTAGTTTATTACACCTGCAGCTGTGAGCCTCATGCATGTTTAATGTGGGACATTTGCGGCGGGGGCTGTGTGTCGGAGTACGCTCAGGCAGGGGGACCATACACAGGCCCTTATCTACTCTACTCTCTCTCTCTTTCTCTCTATCTATCTTTTCCTCTCATACTCTCTTTCTCCCTATCTTTTCCTCTCTCATTCACACACTCTCTCTCCTCTATCTTTGCTTTCTTCTTCCCTCTCTCTTCTCCTCTCTTTTCTTTCTCTCGCTCTATCTCTCTTTCAATGCAATCTGCCTCCCTATCCCTTTCTCTCTCATTCACATACTCTCTTCTATCTTTACTTTCTTCTTTCCATTGTCTTCTCTCCTCTCCTCTTTCTCTCTCTCTCTGAATACAATCTGTGTCCCTACTCACTCTTCCCCCTCTCTCATTCACATACTCACTCTCTCTCTCATTCATATACTCTCTAGCTCTCTCTTTCCTCTCTCTCTTTCAACACAATTTGCCTCCTCTCTCTCTCCCGATATCTTTCACCCTCTCTCATTCACATACTCACTCTCTCTCATTCACACTCTCTATTTTCTCTCCTCTTTCTCTCTCAATACAATCTACCTCCTCTCTCTCCCTAGCTTTTCTCCTCTCATTCACATACTCTCTCTCTTTTCTCCTCTCTTCGCTTTCTTCTTTCCTCTCTCTTCTCCTTTCTCTCTCGCTCTCTCTATTTCAATACATTCTGCCTCCCTTCTCTTTTATTCAATTAATCTCTCTCTCTCTTTCACATTCACACGCTACTCTTTCTCTCTCTCCCTCTGTCTCTCTCTCTTCTTCAGTACAACCTGCCTCCACACTCTCTCTATCTTTCACCCTCTCTCTATCTTTCACCCTCTCTCATTCACATACTCTATCTCTCTTTTCTCTTCTCTTTCTCTCTCAATACAATCTGCCTCCCTACTCTCTCATTAACATACTCTAACTCTCCCCTCCAAACTCTCTCTCTCTCTCTCTCTCTCTCTCTCTCTGTCCCTCTTTCTCCTCCTCTCTCTCCTCCTCTCTCTCCGTCTCTCTGAGGACACATCTCTTTTCGGGCCGGTGCACGAGATGAACACAGGATATACATGTGGTTATCACAAACAGACCGGGAGGAAAGGTGGGCTGTGTAGTTTCGGTTTTTATGGTTTTTTGATTTGACTTTGACCTGAAGATAGTTTGAAAGAAAAAAGCTCTTTTCATTTGAGGCCTCACCAGTGCAAAAAAAAAATGTACAAACTCCTAGAGTGTTGTGATTCATGTACAAACCGTCAATTTTATTTTATTTTTTTACATTTTACTGCCCTTTATACATAACATATAAAATAGAAGTATCTAGTATATTTGTGCTTTTTATATAAAGGGTGTACAGATTATTTTTTTTTTAAACCAAACATATAAGAATTTACAAAGTGTCCAATTGAATCTTTGACAAAAACAACTTTAAAATATAAATTAAATCAAAGAACACAACAAGTAAAACATACAAGTATTACTATGTCATTACGGGTTGCTGAATATTGCTATAATTCTCAAGAAATGAAGAAAATATTTTAGTTTTAGTTATAACTTACACTGCCTGTAAAAAATTTAGACACACCTCCTCATTCAGTATTTTTAATATATATTTTTTTACTACTTTCTACATTTTATATGCACACAGAAGACATCGAATATATAAAGTAAGACATGTAGTTATGAAGCAAAGAAAAAAAACAAACTCTTATATTTATTTGAATCTAAAACAAGTTTAAAGTGATTGGGATTTATTCTTTGTTTACTACACTCTATGTGTTCATTCACAGTTTTGATGTCTTCAGTGAGAAACTACAATGTAAATAATAATCATGGAAAAAAAAAAAAAAAGAAAGAAAGAAAACACAGACATGAAAAGGTCCGTCCAAACTTTTGACTTGTAGTTTAAATGTCCTTAACAATTATGAGCTCATACAGATAAACTCACAGCCCCCCAAAAATGAGCTGATCCTACCTGACAGGCTTGTTCGTGATGTCCGGGTCTCGTGCGGTGACCACGCCCACCAGCGCCCCCACTTTGGCGTCCTCCTGCACCTCCAGCACAGTGCCCTCTGCTGGCTGGAACATAGGAGGCTCATCGATGTCCGTCACGCTCACTCTCACGATGGTCTGGTCCCTGAACGAGCCCAGGTCTACGAAGCGAGGGTCCACGTGCTTGTTCACCGCCTCCACCACCACATTGTGTGTGCGCTTGGTCTCGAAGTCCAGAGGCTGAAAAGTCAAAGAGGATTTATTAAAGGTCTTATATAATGCAAAAAATTTACTCTTGTGAGCTTCATTAGAGCCATGAGAGAATGTTGTTTTCTCATCAAAAACATACCTCAAGTTGTGTTTTGTTTCATTCACATATGTTTTGAGTAACCCTTTTTAGTCTGTCTACATCTCCAAGCTCAAAATGCTCTGTCCCACCTTGTGATGTCATGAAGGGGTAGTTTTCATGTTAACAGCTACTTCTTATCTTTAGTTCAACAGAGATAGGCAGTTCCAGGGCTGAAATTATCCAAATGATTCTGGCGAAGATTTATGGAGTTTAAAAACACAGTGGAGCACATCTTGCATAACCACATGAGATCATAAGGTGGAATAGAGTGTTTTCTGTTTGAGAGAAACAGAAATTCAGCCTAAATATGCCGAGTTTGTGTGTCAAAACATGTGTGAATGAAACAAAACACAACTTTGGTTTGTGATGAGTAAACAACATATATATATAAAAAAAATTTAAAAACATAGAGATGACAGTTTACAGTTCATCATACTGTTCTCAACTTCACTGGTTGACCATTCTAATCCACTGACCAACAGATTGGCGATACGATTCCAGCTCCCACAGATGAATGCTGTCATTGTGTCCTTGGGCAAGACACAACCTACCTCAGCCCCAGTGTCTGAGTATGAATGTGTGTGTGTGTGTGTGAATGGCTGAGTGCTTCCTTGATGTAAAGCACTTTGAGTCCCTCAAAGTTGGAAAAGTGCTATATAAAAATATGACCATTTACCATGAAAGACATGGAGCTGAATTAAGTAAGAGTTAAATGTGTCAGCTTTTATCAGGCTTTTAACTTTTATTGAAAATGTACATCATATAATTGAGAACATTATATTCATAGTGTCCCATTTAAACAATTTAGTTAAGTGCTCAAGTTGCAAAGAAGGTTGCATAATTAAAAAATTTAAAAAGATTGTGTAAAAAAAAAAAAAAAAAAAAAATCCAGCTATTCAGATCTTCCTGAACTTTCTGAAGGAGACATGGTATGCTTTTATATATTAGAGCTTAATTTTAATATACATATACACTGTATGCCTTACCACCACCAACCAGTGTCTTGCTATGTATGAAATGTATTATTACCATTTATATTTTTGCTCTTTGCTATTATATTATATTGTGATGCATGAGCTAATGTTTTCCAAAGAATTTCCCTTGTGGATCAATAAAGTTTAAGTTCTAAGTAACATTTCACCACAGCAAGCAGCAAATTTAGGGGATAGGGTGAAAACTTAAATTTTCTGAGCACTCAATAAAATAAAGGACAAGGCAGCATTGCTCAAATATACATAAATCATTAACTTATAGAAACTTATATAACACAATATGCAAACTTGAACAATGAACAAAAAGCTTTTGTTTATACAATCTTCATTCAAACAAAGTCCTTGAAGGTCAAATGAATACAAACAAGAAAGAAGAGAAAAAAAGGAAATTCAAATCTGACTCACTGAGGTTGCTGTATTTGTTTTGTGAAATTAAATCTGAAGCAGACAGGACTAGCCTAATCACACAAGATTATACTACGGAAAAAAATAAAATAAAATAAAATAAAAGTACACCAAAACATATAAAATATATATACGATACATGGAATAGACTCAATACTCAATACAGATTCTGATACAAAAATTATAATAAAAACATAATTCTTTAAACGAATTGAATGTAATTTTCAGCATTAATGCATAGTACTTTATTTAATATTAACATGTAGCCTTATATACTAGTATGTCTCTTAGTTGTCCAGATAGGTTCCATAGTGATCCACAGACATATACTTGTCTATATGTTTTTTTCTGTCCTGTAAATGTGATTATTTTAAGTGTAGAAACCTGCTCAAATGAGTTTTTAGTTTCAATACTATCAGTATTAGATTTTCAATACTTTTGACAACTCTATATGGCAGCTATGTACCCGTCCTAAACCTTCCCAAAGGTAGATGATTTAAATGCAAAACAAAGTAAAGATATGGATGAAGTCTTTGTCACTACTAACTACGATCTTGGATAAAGACTGTAAGGAATTAAACACTAGAGCTGTTTGGTTGTCAGTCTCCAATAGTGATGCAATGATATCCAAATCCAAAGCTGTTTTCATAATATGCATCTCACGATACGATGTTTATTATATGTTGAGAAGGCTAAGAAAATTGTGAATATGTTACTTTTTCCTTTTAAAATGCCTTTGGAAAAAAAAAAAAAAAAAAACCTTTGGTACTGAATTAAGATTTTAAAGTGCTTAATAACATGCTTCATGTAGTCTGCACTGAAACAGCAGGAGGAAGGATCATGGTCTACGTAGTTCCCTTTGTTTTTGGACGATTTTAGTGCCTGCAGATGAGACGTCCGATACAATTCCACAGATCATAACACTAACACTCTTTTGCTGCACCAAAACAATGAATATAACCAAAGAAACTTGTAATTCTGTATATTGTGATGGCCAACGCTATTACTGTGAAACTTTTGATGAAACAATATCACGATATCTCTGTTTTGTTACATCCCGAGTTGTCAGTGTCCAAACCATCTAGTTAATTAACATTCAATAATAGTCAATGCAAATTTGGACATCTCATCTGCGGGTAAACATGGCTGGAAATGATAATATCTTGGATGTTGTTGTTTGTGGCATATGCTAATCTTGTTGCCATCTCTCCCGGTAGAAATAGTGCATTGTGTGACAGGGAGCTGAACCAGTGCAACCCTTAAAGACTGATCCTGACAGCACCTGCCAAATACTGGACTCCATAATCTACGAACTATTGATCACAAAAACATCAATGTCCACAATACAGTACAAAGAAAATCTACAAAAACAGTGGGTCTTTTTTATGGGTTAGATAAATGTCCAAACTCGCAGAAATACTTATTGATTGATTGTGAAATGTGCATGATCTTGACAGGTGCCAGAAAAGTATGAGCTCTGAGATAAAATTCATGTTGGAGGTTTTATGTCAGGAAAACTTCGACCAAAACAATAAAAAAGTTTTAGGACTTACCTTCTTGATGGAGACCACTGCTTCCTGGGTCTCGACGTTGGTGCTGACCTTGAAGAGATCTCCTCCCTCTTTAATCAGATAGGTCATGTCCGTGTTTTCGCCCATGTCCGCGTCTGTAGCCATCACTTGTCCGACTGGCGTGCCCACAGCTGCTCCCTCTGATACCGTGAACTGGTACATCTCTGTCAAAGAACAGGCAAGGAGTTCATGTTAAAGGAACTATATGTAACCTTAAAAAAAATATTACAATCACTACTGAATCCTTAACCTGTAAATAGAGGACAGCTACAAGTTTTTTCTCATTTTAACTATATGGACAGGGTAGGTCTCTTGTGAAAGCTCAGGACCTTCCGAATTCACTCATTGAGTTGCAGAGATGTACCAGAATTACTCCCTGTTTTGTGAACAATAAAAAAGCTTTGTAATGCAGACAGCATAGAGCAGTCTCATTTCTACCTCAAGAGCTGCTTTTGGTATAGCCCATAAACTGTATAAATGGATATAGCTAACCAGCACCGATAGTGGAACCTCAAATCCAGGAGGAGCAGTGTGGTTTTCGTCCTGGCCACGGAACACTGGACCAGCTCTAAATTCTCCATTGGGTGATAGAGGGTTCATGGGAGTTTGCCCAACCAGTCCACATGTGATTTGTGGATCTGGAGAAGGCATTCGACTGTGTCCCTTGTAGTGTCCTGTGGGGGGTGCTCCGGGAGTATGGGGTATCGGGGCCCGTTGCCAAGGGCTGTCAGGACCCTGTATGACTGGAGCAGGAGCTGTGTTCGCATTGCCGGCAGTAAGTCAGACCTGTTTCCGGTGCATGTTGGACTCCGCCAGGGCTGCCCTTTGTCACCGGTTCTGTTCATTGTGTTTATGGACAAAATTTCTAGGCGCAGTCAGGGGAGGGAGGGGGTCTGGTTTGGGGACCACAGGATCTTGTCTCTGCTGTTTGCAGATGATGTTGTCTTGTTGGCTTCATTAGGCCAGGACCTGCAATGTGCACTGGGGCAGTTAGCAGTCAAGTCTGAAGTGGCTGGGATGAAGATCAGCTCCTCCAAATCCAAGGCCATGGTTCTCGACCGGAAAAAGATGGCTTGCCCTCTCCAGGTCGGTGGAGAGTCCCTGCGCCAAGTCGAGGAGTTCAAGGGCGCTTTCTTAGAAATAGGGTGAGGAGCTCAGTCACATGGGAGGAGCTTGGAGTAGAGCTGCTTCTCCTCCACATAGAGAGGAGCCAGCTGAGGTGGCTCAGGCATTTGTTCTGGATGCCTTCTCCTCAGGAGGTGTTCCGGGCATGTCTCCCCGGGGAAGACCCAGGACATGCTGGAGGAATTATGTCTCTTGGCTGACCAGGGAACGCCTTGGGATCCCCCCGGAGGAGCTGGAGGTAGTGTCCAGGGTGAGGGGAGTCTGTGAGTCCCTGTTTAGACTACTGCCCCCCTGACCCGCCCCCGGATAAGTGGCAGAAAATGGATGGATGAATTTCTCTTTTGCTATGAATCCCACCTGGATGACTGAGGAATTACACAAACATCTATTTAAAATACTTTACAGGCAATATGCACATAAAGTTTCTCATTTCTTGAAAACAGATATTTATATCTTCTCACAAACTTCAGTCATGTGAAAAACAATGTCAACACTAATGCCTCTAGAACTATCCTTCAGATGCACAAATGAAAGAGGATTTTTCATAACTATACTGACAATACAACTAAGCCTGCCATATGCCTGTTGTATCTTAACTACAGAAAAATTACAGAAGCCAATCAAAGCGTACTGCGCCATCTTGGACTGCATCTTATAAAGTCCCCACTGCAATCTAATTTCACCTAGTTTATCCCACTGACGGAGTAAATATGATTCGGCGAGATGAGAAAAAGGATTTAAACAGAAATACAGAGGTGTGGGGAGACATATCAAATACAATCAGGCAACTGTCAACCTGCTTCTCCCATCTGCAACAAAAGTAATAGTGTTATGGTTTAAAGACTCCAAGAAAGAGGATGGAATTAAGTGGCAAACGCCTCTGAGGAGGAAAAACACCATTTATTTTCAAACAAATTGCTCGGAGGTATTCATCATGCAAATGGCTTTATTGAGATAAAAACAACTTCTGGTGCTTTGGGGGAATTGCTCTAATGTGAATGCGCAACAAGTCTATTATCATGATAAGAAAGTGTATTTGTTAAGGTAATTGTAGAGCAATGTGTTAGTGCAAAACATTTATTTAGTTAGGGAATTAGCTTAGTTTTGTAAATTGAGCATATTAATTTGGGGTTTTAGTCAGTTTTAAGAGCCAAAAGGCAGGGCGTTTTGAAATGACTAATGGGGAAAAATAGCATAGTTTTACGGTAGAATAAGTTTTTCGCTTATTCTACCAAATTCAACTCCAAATTGAGTCTTTATGCAGTGCTGGTCATATGGTGGCCTAGTTGGGAGAAGGGACCGTGATTCTTCCGTTTGAGTCAGTGCTTAATTTGCATCAAAATTCAAAATGCGAATGGCCAAATGTTTCTGATTTGACCATTAAAAATGGACAAATCAGTTTCCTTCTTTCACCGAGGTGACTCCCGCTCGTGTTAGCAACAGGTTTGATTGACAGTGTTGCTAAGCGCCAACTCCCTGCTAAGGTTAAGTTAGTTTAGGTTGCTTTATTCGTACCCTTAGGTAAATTTGTTTTGCAGATTTGAGAGGCTGGTCCCACATTTCACATTTCATTCATCCACATTATGTACAATAAACACATATAAAAACACAATTACAAAATAAAGTGTTACAGAATGGCTTTGTTCCATAAATAATTAATAAAATTCATCCATCACGCTTGGCCAAGATCACAACAAACATTAAATATATAAAAAAACACATGATTTTCTTCAAGACAACGTACTAAAATTGACAGATAAAAAGATTACAGTTTATTCATAAGTACAATGTTGCACGTCTTTTAGAGTACTCTGGGCCTGTAACTGTCTTGATTACAGGGAGTCCAGGCTGCTCTGAGGATGGACAATCACCTGACTCGCCCATTTGACCAACTGATACACGGAGTTCTTGTTTTTAGCCGAGATGCTCCTAAACCATGAGACCAATGAAAAAGTTAAAACTGATTCCATAAAGGTTTTATAGAACAGTGTCATTATGGTTGTCTACATAGTAAAAGGACAACTTCCTCAAACAATGAAGGCATCGGTGGCCTTTTTTAAACATAGCAGTACAATAATTGTCAAAGCTCAAATTAGAATCAAAGAGAGTTTCAAGATACTTATAGGAGTCTACACATTCAACTGACTGCCCCTTTATATACGTGACGTTATTCTGAGGCACACTTTTTCTTTAAAGTCAATAAACATATCCTTTGTTTTGGATACATTTAGGTGAAGATATAACTCTTCACACCATTTTACAAAGTCATTAACAACTGGCCCATGCTAAACCAGCAGTGCAGGCTCCAGATTGACTCCTTGGTTGCTACGAAATTCCCTCCTATAACTTCCAACCTCGATGAGCTTCATTTGACTGGAGATGAACGCTATGCACGACGTCACACTCCCTCAGTCCACTTCATTAAACAGTCTATGGTAAAGCCCCTTTAGTTAGAGAGTTCTTTTTGAAGAAAACAGCTATTTATATTTTCTCTTGTTGACGATTCATGGACAAATGACATTGGCCAATTGCTATGGCAACGCATACATGAAAAAACATCTAATATGCTATCAATTTATTGTTTATTGTAACTATGATCCAAACAGGTAAACACAACATTTAACTGCTAATAAATCGTGAGGAAACAGTTCAGAGAAAAATATCAAGGCAAACTAACTTGTGTGTAATATTTCATGCGTGTTATGCTCACAGTAGACACACTTTATGTTACTTGTCTTTATGTAAAAATAAATGTTATGGTTATGAAACTTTCTTTGCAAACCCCAAATGCCAAACTATGCCTACAGCTGACAGATAACATTTTTACCATTTCTAGAGAGTAAAATAATGAAAATATAGTCAAGCTAACAGCAGCATGATTGACACAAATTCGATAAATGACTCAAATTGGAGACTGACAGTTACTATTTGGATGGAATGACTATCTCAGCTCATATCATTGTATTTTATATGTTTTATTTTATCTGTTATGCCATCTGTTTATGATTACAAGATACAGGCACTGATTTTTACTGTCTTAAAATGTGAAAAGCTACTTGATTTTTAAAGGTTTGCAGTGGTCCAAAGTCATTCCTCATTTCTATGCATTCTGAGCATCCTAATTATTTACCCCAATGAGCTTCTAGGCGCTTTTCACAACTCTCTGAGACCACATTAGCTGTGACAGTAAAACTAACAGCAACTAGCATGCAAATGGAAACTTCCTGATTCTCTGACAGAATTTGGTTAGACGTCTTGAGTTACTTTCACATCCTATTGAGCCATATTGTTTACTTGGGCTGTTCCATGAAAAAAATAAAAATAAAATAAAATCATGACTACAATTATTTTGATCATAGTTGAAAGTGAATTATTTGAAATGATCACAGATGTAAAAAAACAAAAAAAAAAACAGCAGTATTAGTTTTGTAATTCATGCTTTACAAACTGTCGTACACAGCAAAAAGAAAGAAATAAAAAAAAAAATACTTTAATTAAGAACACTTTAGTTTATCTGAGTAGATTTAACTTGACAAGTAAAATGAACTACAAATGGAATAAATGTGTTTTTCTTAATTCAAGCATCATTAGATTGTGTTTCTTATTTTAAGTGCAAAGAGTTGTTGGTGTATTTGCATATTATATACAAAAGTCTTGTTCCACAGGTAGATAATTTTACTTGTCAAGTGAAATTTACTCAAATTATGATAAAACTTTCTTAATTCAAGTCATGTTAACTTGGTTAGATTTTCCTTTTTGCAGATTACAAGTGGCACTGCACCAGATTTTAAGAGCAGAACCAGCACCCATATCACCCACATAAATGCCCTCTCTCTTGTCTGTTTGAGAAAGCAAGTAGCTCCCTCGCGCTATCTTAAAACCATTAAACTCAAAAACCCTGTGACGAATCCATAACATTACAATGAGTCCGCCATCATCCATATTGATTCTTCTGGAGCCGTGCCCAAAGAGAACAGATCTTTTGTGCACTGAAACGCGCCACTTCTTCATTTTCGATAGACTATTTTGTTATTGTTTGCTGTTATAGAGATATGTAAGATAAATTTAAAGTTGGGGAGACTTGTGGCCGAAGTTGCTTTACAGTGGTTGATGCCACAATGGTGAAATTACTGGTGTCAGTGGCCTGCAGGTTGAAAACAATATTGCGCATCTTTCATCTTGTGGCTGCTTGGATGTCCACGCTCATTATATGTTGTCTACAAGTTACAACTTTGTGCTTTGTTCATTTCTTCTCTGGCTTGGCCTTTGTGGCTCTGGCTTTGACCCCGGGTTATAAACAGCGTTCACAAGAAATGATTTGCTTCTCTATGTGTTATAAGATAAAATACAGTTTAACAGTCTGTAAACTATCAAATGTACAGAAGATATTTATTTCTGGATATTCTGTGCTGCATAAAACAACCCAGGCTCAACTCAGTTACTTTTTCTACAACTTTTATTTACTACTACTACTACTGCTACTCCTACTACTACTTTTCTATTGTTTTATATTTTAAAAGGTACTTTTTGTTACACAACATTGATTTGCGAGCTTAAACTACGTTATAATGCTGTTACCTCATTAAAAACATATTTGGAGTTGTGTTGTTTCATTCCTGCATGTTTGAGAAACCCTTTACCATTAGTCTTTTTACATCTCCAAAGTTCAAAATGCTCTGTTCCACATTGTGATGTCATGAAGGAGTAGTTTTCAAGTTAACAGCTACCTTTTACCTTTCAGTAGAAGATCAGCAATTTCAGGGCTGAAGTTATCCAAATTATTCTAGTGAAGATGTATGGAATTTAAACGGACAGTCTGGAATTTTGGACATAGGACCTCATTTCCTAGTGAGCCAGAGTGTTGGAGACGTGTGGAGACACTTTTTAAAATATTCCATCCAGTCCTTGTATTTGCAGAGGTCGCCGGTGCTAGGCTAGTGCATGTCAATGGCCATAGTTAGCCTGCCACTAGAAACAGTTTTACCCACTCCACAAAACACCTGAAGCAAAACAATTGTAACACCAGCTTATCGATGTAAATGTCTGTGTTGATAGAATAATTTTAGAAGTTAAACCAACCTTGCATTTGAGGATTTATATCTGGGCAGCATCAGCGAGTTGTACTTCCTGTTAGAAAGCTTGGCAGCGGCGGACTGAACGTAAAATTCCCCTGCTGCTGAGAAAATAGTCCCTCAACATGTGACGATTCATGCGATGCAAGGTTAGTTTTATTTCAAACATTATTCTATCAACACAGACATTTACATTGACAGTCTGGCGTAATAATAGATTTGCTTCGAGTGCTTTGTGGAGTGGGTAAGTCTGTTTTTAGTGAAAGGATAACTATGACCATTGACATGCACTAGCCTAGCACCAATGAAATATATTTTTAAAAAGTGTCTCCACACATCTCCAACACTCTGGCTAACTAGGAAATGAGGTCCTATGTCCAAAATTCCAGACTGTCCCTTTAAAAATACAGTTGAGCCCTTCATGTATTACCACATGACATCACAATGTGGAACGGAGTATCTTCTGACTGAAAGAAGAACCTAAATACTAATACTAAGGACTTGTGTGTTAAACTTAAATAAAAAAAAACAAAAAAAACAAAAAAAAAACACAACTCCAGGTAAGTTTGTGATGACGAAACAACATTATAACATAGATCAGAAAACAGAGTATATGGACCCTTTAAAAGTTACATTTTTAAACACACTAAACACCAAGGATTATGTTTTTTTTGTTTTTTTTTTAAACCAGAACTATTACTGATTGTCTGTTTGCATACGTACATACAGGTAGAGCTATTTTGATAACTACTTTGACTCCTTTGGCTTTCGAGAAACAATTTTACAGTACCATCTCTCTTGGGTACAATTCTATACTAACCACCTCAGATAATGATGTTTTGAGCGGCTTTTACCTTCCTTATTTTCCTCACTCCATCTTTCCTCCATCATCTATTTTGTTCATTTCTTCCCTGACTGTCCATTTATCCCTTATATTTTCTATACGAGTCCAATAGTGCGCACATAGAGAAACTCACTCTGAGGAAAGCGTGGAGGGTTATCATTAACGTCCGTGATCACTATGGTCACCGTGGTGGAGCCGGAGAGCCCGCCCAGTTGTCCTGCCATGTCTGTTGCCTTGACGACCAGCTCATAGCGATCTTGAGTTTCACGGTCCAAATCTGCCACAGCCGTCATGATGATTCCTAAAGAAGGAGGAGAAAAAGAGGAGATGAACTGAGGACACATTACTGGTTAGTGGGGCAGTAAGTGTCTAATTGCCATTTTTCTGACAAGCATAAGAAGGCATTGTGCTTTTGTCTGCTTTGTCATTCTATAGTTATAATCTTTGACATCATAAATGCATTTTGGATGTTTTAAATAAACGCAATATTGATCTAAAACTATATTCTGGAGGTGAAAAGTCAACAGTTAAAGCCAAGTTAAAGATGCATTGTGTAACTTTTTATGAGGAGAGTCTGGCAAATGCCTTTCTTCATGGAGTTGTTTTTGTTTTGTCTGGAATGTTTCACAGTATTGCATTAAACCTTTCTATCTTCATGGAGACCAACACTGCAAAAAAACTAAATCTAGTCAAGTTAAGATGACTTGAATTAAGAAAGTTTTATCACGCTTTGAGTAAATTTCACTTGACAAGTGAAATTATCTGCCAGTGGAACAAGACTTTTTGTACTTAAAATATGACAATACATCTTACTTCACTTAAAATAAGAAAAACAACTAATTTCTGCACTTAAAATAAGAAACAAAATCAAATGTTGCTTGAATTAAGAAAAACACACTTATTCCATTGGTAGATAATTTTACTTTGTCAAGTTAAAACTACTCAAATAAAGTAAAATGTTCTTAATTTAAGTCATTTTAACTTAGTTCGATGTTTTTTTTTTTTTCCAGTGAAACCAGACCAAGCTACAGGTCAGATCTGTGGAAAGGCAACCTTGCTCAGTCAGCCTGTTTTTTGAGCTATTTTTGAGCTATAAAACCACCAGTAATTTAATAAATGCAAGGTAGAGTTGTTTAATGTCATAATGTGGAACATTCTAGGCAGAGCAATGAAATACTGCATCCATAGAAACAAGCAGGTGACGGGCCCCCGACCAAAAAGTTACACAATGCACGTTTACAGTTAAAACCATACTTCGAAACATTCTCCATTGAGATATGAAGCTTTATGCGATGTTATGGCCAAAGGAACAACATTTCCAGTTTTTCATCGCAATAAAAACACATATAATGAAAAACAACAACAATAACAACAATATTTCTTTGTAGTTTATTTTTGGGCACCACCTCGTGATGTCATGAAGCTGCAATTTTGAATTTAACAGCTACTTTTATGTTTTATTTAGTAGAGAATGGCAATTCCAGGACTGAAATTATCAAAATGATTCAAGTGAAGATGTAAAGAGTTTAAAAGTACAGTGGAGCCCTTCCTGTATTACAACATGACATAACAGGGTGGAACAGAGTGTTTTCACAACTCCAGGTATGTTTCTGATGAGGAAACAACATTATAATCAGGAAATAGCATAATGTAAGAAAATAAAATTGGAGAACAAAGTAAGCACAGAGCAGCGGACGTGGAACAGTGGCGGTGACAACGAATCTAGATCGAAGCAATGACATCTTTAATGAGGGAGAATAAAGATTACTCAAACGTGAAGGAAACACAAATCTCCCTTTAATAATTGGATTCAGTTCAAAGTTCACATTTTAAAAACTGAAATATGAACTGACAAACTAATACAAGAATCACATTTCAGAACACCTTTTTATCTAAACTACAGGGTTAGCAGTTTTTATATTTAGTTGTTTGTGGAGGAAATGATTCTACTTCAAAAACTGCAGCCTTTGGGATTCGCTAATTGCCTTCTTACAAATTGCAATTAGGATTGGATTACGATATATCTTGCAGCCCTACTGGTTAGTACTTACGGAGTATAATATCTCTCTATATCTCCCTTCGCTACTGGAATATCAGCCTGGGCTAAGTACTACATTACGAGGTCCACACTTCCTATTTCACCTCGACTGGATGGGTAAGATTGTGTGGCGCGTTAGCCTCTGCACACGCGCGGTTTTATGGCGTGGCTGTATTAAAATGAATAATATATTGAGGGAGAATGAAGGCATGCCTCAACCGCCCCCAAACAGAATATAACACCTTTTCTATGGACAATCTGAGAAGTGGGTTTGGGGGGGGAGACTTAGGGGCACAGACATTGGCGATGGCAGGGAAGTGCTGGAGCTTGTAGTGTTAATGCATATCAATTCAGCAGATGTAGACCGCAATATATGGCGTAAATGGGTAGTAATATTGTCTGCAAGCGATTTATGCTTGATGTGTTAGGTACTGTGAAATTTCATTTGTAAATATGATGATTATGACTGTGTTTATGAGTATACATACATTATTAAAGGTCTCATTTACAGCGGTCCCTCATTAATCGCGGGGATTACGTTCTAAAAATAACCCGCGAAAGGTGAAATCTGCGAAATAGTCAACTTTATATTTTACAATTATTATATCTGTTTTAAGACTGTAAAACCCCTTACCACACACTTTATACACTTTTCTCAGACCCTTTTGCATCCTTCTTAAAACTTATTGCTGCTGTCGTCCTCACGTTCCTCCTTCTCCTGCTCCTTTATGTAACAAACTGAAGACTCATTAATTCTGTAATGGAGCCCGACAGTGCAGAGTCCTGCATGGGTCCATATTTGGAGACTCGCACCCACTCGTTAATCCGAGATTATATCAAACTTTTGCGGTGCACACGCTACCGACTGAACCAAGACTTAACCAGGACTAACCCAGGACTATCCTAGGACTGATTCCAGGACTGAAGAGTAAACCAGGACTGAACTAGGACTATCAACTATTTGCGGGTACCCGACCCGGTGCAGGACTTTGCTACAGCCGCGTAACTTCTACTTTCCTTCAGCATGTCCAGAAGTGCAACTTTTTGTGTGATGGTTAACATCTTCCTCTGCTTTTTGGGTGCGACTGCAGGAGCCTTTGTCGGTGCAGAACGTTTCATCAACACTGTGGGTTTTGTCAGGGAGAAAACTTGGAAATAAACAACACACAGAATCGCAGTGCTAGAAATCCAACATTATGTAAATTTGGCTGAACGCATTCTGTACTGTACAGGAGACAAGAGTCCCTTAGCCAATCAGGACGCAGCGGGAGGAACACAATACACTGTACAAAAAACAAGCAAAAAAAAATCTGCGAAACAGCAAGACTGTGAAAGGTGAACCGCGATATAGCAAGGGACAACTGTAATGCAAAATAAACTCTTTTGAGCTTTAAGCCATGTTATAATGTTGTCATCTCATCCAAAACATATCCTGGAGTTGTTTTTTGTTTCATTGTCTACATCTCCAAAGCTCAAAATGATCTGTTCTACCTTGAGACGTGATGAAGCTGCAGTTTTCAATTCAACAGCTACCTTTTAATTTTTGTTCAGGAAATCATCCAAAAAACTCTAGTGAGGGTATATGGAGTTTAAAAACACAATGAAGCACTTTTGTATCACCAGATGACCTCACAAGGTGGAACAGAGTGATTTCTCAGGGTTTGAGTGTTGTGTGTTTGTGTGTGAAAGAAACAAAACACAACTCCAGGTCTGTTTGTGATGAGGAAAATGCATTAGAGATCAAAGAATAGAGTAATTTGGACCCGTCAATCTGAAAAGTGCTTGATCATTTTTATAGCAATATCGCCCAGCCCAAGTTAGACATATTTTTGGCAACTCGTATCTGAACTTACACCAGCAAACCTTATATCAACTGTCGGTAAAGAATGACAAGATCAAAAAGATCAAGAGATGAAAATTCGTTCTGACAACCGTATATTTCCACGACACTGTCCGGTATTTTCGAATGCATTTTAGCCAAAAACATCACTACACTTATTTTTTGGACAAATAGAATTAAACAATACAATAAACATGGAAACAAAAACTAACAAAAAGCGCAACCCTTAGCCTCCCGTCACCCGGAAAGCAAAAATAAATAAATAAATAAACATGGCATAAGAAAGAGAACATAAACTAAAACAAATACATAAAAAAAAAATAAATAAATAAATCATACAAAAGAAACACCAGTAACAGTGGCAGTGCAGTATAGCCATATTGTTACCCCCCATTTTATTTATATATATTTATTTATTTTTACCAATGCATTTCTCGGCCGTCACTCTGCCTGAGGTCTGCATTGTGTTGGGTACACAGCTCAATGACTTCAGTCACATTTTGCTAGCGGCTCCGTTGTGTGAGTTACCAAAATACTGTAGCATGTAGCAGCGTGTCAAAGAGAAGGACGACAAATGACATGTCCTTTTACGTTGGCGGGTGCCAGAAGGGAAACATGCAAATAAGCCCTGTCAGAAATAGACCAGTCCATAACTCAGGGACGCGGGGTGGTTTCTGCAAAAAAGTGTGTACGTGAGTTTATATACTGCATGAACTCCAAGCAGTTTTAAAGGTGATATTGTTTCAAGGTGGGAGATTTGTTAAAAAAATATATAGTGTTTTGGTTTGTATCCTGCTTTTTTATATATTTACTGAAAATTTGTAGACTTGTGAGCTGAGCATTGAACACAATTGTGCTGGTAACTGTAAGGAAATCGCTAGATTGCCTAAACATGCATGGATGCCATCTAAAACCTTAAAAAAAAAGCTCGCAAAAAAGTTTATTTTGCATACTACCCTCTCTTTAATGTTCTCACCACCCCTAGAGCACAATAGAATCAGGGAACCAATTTTTTATTTTTTTTTTGCTCAAATAAACCTTAAAAAAAGCAATCAAAGTCTACAGAAAATTGACAAAAATCTGCACAGAAAGCATTCAGCAACAACAATATATGAATAAGTCACTGTCTGCAATAGAAAACATGATTTGAAAAGACTGCAAAAAGATCAGTTGAATATAAAAGAACAGAAATTGTGAGAAAGACTGGAAAGCCGACCAAGACCATTTCTGGTGTACTGAGACAATCTTGTTGTCTCTCATCTCTGCCTCTCATCATCAAGAAAACAAATGAACAAAAAGAAAAGAGAGGGAGATTCACTTTTAATATGAAGACAATATTATCCACCCTCTGTCAGTAAAAGCATGTGGTTTGATGCTTTTTTAAGAAAGAAATGAAACTATTTTTGATGGCACTTAATTGAGATTGATTGAAATGGGGAAAAAAGCTCCTAGCACCACTTGCCATTTTCTTTGGTTTTCATTATTCTCCAGCATTAAAAACACAATTAATACCTTAACAAGGAGGTTCAGCATAACAATGGACATTTATTTAAAAAGCTAAAAAGTTAAGGCTTTAATTATAACGCTATGTGCTCCGAAAACAAGTTCTTTTACACTGAGGTGAAAACAAAAACAAATTGTTGATTTTCCATTATTTTTCTCGGGCTCAAATTGTGTTTTTTATTCCTCTGGGCAAAGAAAATATTTTGCACTGTAAACCGGCAGAGGCGCCCGCAGTGCCACCGGAGCCCGCGTGGATCAAATCGAGTTTATTTTGTTCATATTTTTAAGACCTTAGGCAGCTTTTGGTCATGGATGTTTTGTAGTTGTGATTTGTTCTTCTGCGCGCTGTATGGAAAATTAATTGCTTTTATATTATCTCAGACAAAGCAAATTGACTTGTATGTCAGCCAATAAAGTACACTTTCAAAGTACAGAGCTGACATGGTGGCTCAGAGAATAAGAGATAATAATAATAATAATAAGAGGATGTAACAAAAAATCATGGTGGCATTCTTGTTCATATTATAATGCCTCTTATTTAACAAAAAACAACTCTCTTATAATGGGTATTCTAGATTTTTGAGTAGATTTCAATTAAAAGTACAATAAAGGAATTGTTTAGTCCTTTTCAAAAAACATTTAAGATGCACTACAACATGCTTGGAGGAACACTTAGCCACATGTTTGTCTCCATGGAGATGTTATTGCATTAAATTCAATGTTTTATTCAATTACAGTTTAAAATTTAGAGGTACGACACACTTGTCTATGTGGAGATAGATAAGTTTGATGCGATAGTGTGGGACATTCAAGGGAAAGCAAAGGCATTTAAATAGGTAAAAGAAGATGAAGGACCCTCTAAATCTCAAAAAAGTTATAGTGCACCTTTAATGTGTCATTCACTGGCTCCACCCTACAGCTGTCACAGGGTCACGGGGCTAACTGACCGATATGGCATAAACGTGTGGTCTTTAGGACTACACAGTCACTAACTTATACACCAAACTCGTAGACTTAGATACTCAAGTGTGTCAGTGTTACTCAAGTTAATATGTACTGTGCACTTTGAACTACTTTGTTTCCAATTGGTACCAGGGGTGTAGTGGGCGTGGTACACAGGGGTATGCCGTCCACCCACTTTTCCCGACGTGAGATATAAAAAAATAACAAATACAAAATAACGTACAACTTAAATATCAAACCGGAACTATTGGCAATGGTGAAAACAACCTGCTCATGATATCTGCTGTTTTGTCCTATAGTGAACTGCCACATGAGGGACCAGGACTAAGCCAGGTCTAAACCAGGACTAAACCAGAACTGAGTGTCGGTACAGGCCTGGAGACATTTACATCGACAGTCTGATGTAATAATAGTTTTGCTTCGGGTGTTTTGTGGAGTGGGCAAGACTGATTTTAGTGGCAGGCTAACTATGGCCATTGACATGCGCTAGCCTAGCACCAGTGACCTCTGTAAATACAAAGACTGGATGGAATATTTTAAAAAGCGTCTCCACACATCCCCCACACTCTGGCTCACCAGGAAATGAGGTCCTATGTCCAACATTCTGGACTGTCTCTTTGAGAAGTATCCCTAACCAAGAACCTCAGATGATAAAGATCCTATATTACGCAAAATTAACTCTTGTGAGCTTTAAGTCATGTTATAATGTGGTTACCTCCTCGAAAAAATACCTGAAGTTTACATCTCCAAAGTGCAAAATGCTCTGTTCCACTTTGTGATGTCATGAAGCTGTAGTTTTCAAGATAACAGCTGCCTTTTACCTTTAGGTTAGAAGACATGGGACATTCTAGGGTTGTAATCATCCAAATGATTCTAGTGAAGGTGTATGGAGTTGAAAAAACACAGTGGAGCACTTCCTGTAATACCACATGCTCTTACAACGAGGTGTGAAGTGCAACAAAACACAACTCCAGGTATGTTTGCAGTGAAGAAATGTTATAACACAGATCAGAAAACAGTGTAATTTGGGCCCTTTTAAAATGCTCCAATCCACAGGCCGTTTATGTGTGCGTAATATTAATGAACCCGGGTCCGCAGATGTTTCGTCTCCTTCTCTCTCTTTGACCTCCCTGACATACACCTATTAGGCTACTCTGTCCGCCTACGCAACATGGGGGAAGAGGAGGAAAAGGAGGGGGGGGGGCAGCCTCAGGAATGACCCATCCAGTCTCCAGGCTAGTCCCACCAAAGCACAGCCATTTATCATCCAGGCACCGCACCGAGCGAATCAAAGCGCCCAGACCGAAAAAAGAAATGATTAGAACTTTTGTGCCGCTCCCTCGAGGGGCATTTAAAGGCAACAGCCATGCTAAGCTCGTACTCAGAGACGGTGGGTCAGGTGCTGTAGTGGCGAGCTGCGGCACGTCCCATATCTACAGGGAGGTTTTTACGTATAGTGCAGGTTTGTTACAGTTTGTTTACATGTGTGAATATGAATACATAGTGTTGTCAGGGTTTTCACATATAGGTTGGTGCAAATCTGAAAAAAAAAAAAAAAAAAAGCATTTATATGTTTTGCAAAAGTTGGACGTTAAATTACAATTTTCTTAATCAATCGTCGGGAGAATTAACGATCCATTTTTATTAAAAGTATCATCATTATTATTACTATTACTAATCTGCATAAATAACCTCAACTTTACAACATATAAACCATAACCACCATAGAGCCACATCAGCCCAATGTTTGAAATTATAAAGTGTTTAATGCAGCTTTGACACATTTGTTAAAGTTTTACAGAAACAAAACTTAAAACTGCATAAACTATAAGAAAAAAAAACAAAACAGCTCTTTCCTGGTGTGGTGATGCAGTCAGCTTCTGTCTGACTAAAGGACACGACTCAGTAGAATATGTGTGTTCTTTCTGTGACAGAGGATGTGCTGCTGATGCTGACAGTGAGTGTGTTCAGTGTGTATATCACATTGGAGATGGTTCATGTTTTCAGAGACCATATGTGAGAAGGTTTAGCACAGCTCTTGATGTTGTAGTAAACAAGATACTGCGTATACATGCACCATGACGAAACCGGAATACTGATGTGCATGTAAATGCACTCACTGAGTGGTATAGTGATCTCCAAGGAGGAGCCAGAGCTGAAAAGTGGGACTGTGAGGCCGCAACTCCAGTATTTGCACTGTCTGACGCAGCCTCGTCTCCTTGCACTACGCTACGCACAGCAACCTACATTTGGTTTGTTGATTAAAAATGAACAAAATTGACGAAATTCTTAATCATCAATTATCAATTAGTCAATTAATCATGCCCGTCCCTAATGTGATCATATGGGTAAATTTGGATAAGCTATACAGTTGTGTTTATCTTATATCACATACTACAATTTCAAACTCTAAATTTGATACTAAGGATTTTAATACTCAATACTGAATCCAATAACACTCTTTATTTAGACAACAGAATGCCATTTTCAACATTAAATCATAGTTATTCCTTTTTTATTTACATGTGGTCTTATATGTGTGTAATTCCTCAGTTGTTGGTCCGTGGGCGTATCCTCGTCTATGTGCTCTTATACTTGTTCTGATACAGCTCAAGATCATTCCAGAGCTATTCAGGAAAGATCCACTTTTGTCCTATGAATGTGACTTTTTTAGTATCAGCATTTGTTTAAATAAGTATCAGATTTCAATAGTTTTAGTTATTATTACTTCTGTATTTCTAAGGGTGCACAAATGTGAAATTTTAGGCCAATATTAATATCAGTGTTTTGAGAAAAAAAAAAAAAAACTTAGGGACTGATATTTTCGATATATGTGTGGTTATTTTTACTAAAAAAAATAAAATAAAATCTTTAGAACTCTAGAACTACACAAACACACATGCTACTATATTAGATACAAATAATAAAAAAAAAATCTTACTCAAGCCTCAAAAAGGCACTGTGGGATTTCTTGAATGAATAAAAACAGTAAAGTAATGATGGGGTACAACCATTATTAAAGTAGTGTTTTGCAGAGTTGGTTTCCTAGAAAAATGAAACATAGCTGATACTGTGTCCTTAGGTGATTCTTACGGATGGAAAATTGGATGGATTTTGATGAGATTTCCTAGAAGTGAAATACAAATTGGATTACAAGAAATTATTTGTGTTTGAATCACCCAATGTCATCCTTCAATCCACTTTGGAAATGACTGGACGTGGCTAACAATGCAAACTCCGGACAATAGCAAATCACAGTCATTTACTTCATATAATCATAACTCAGAAAGGAAATACGTGGTTCAAGTATCGCACCTGAGGTTTACAATTCCTAGTAAGAGTAATTTCCTTACAGCTTCCGGTCAATTTGCTTTAATATTTGAATAGTTTCATGACTTGTCTGCTGTGTAGTTTGACATTTGAAAATATGAATCACTGCAATGTTCAGATTTAATTATAGGCTGCTTTAAATTAAATCTCAAGTTATTTTTAATGTTGACAGCATCGACTGACTCATATGAAGTCGCAGCGTCTCAAATGATATATTAACCAAAAGTTTCTTGAAACTTTCTCCAGCTTCCAAAGTCCAGACACTAAAGAGATAAACAAGCATATGTGGTGCTCTGTCGTCTGGAGATACTTATTATCAACTGAGTAGTGCATCCAACTGAGAGCCAAAGCACTGGATCCACTAATGTGCTGCCAGACTGTTCCCCTCAACACACAACAAATATAATGTCTACTTATGAGTCTAATATTAGTGAGGGACTTTGTGATATCGAATGTGAGTAGGGCTGTGTCTGAATGTCCACACTATTCCTTACTAAACACGGGTCACGCCATTGTTTGTGGTGTCCGAAAATGTGGCGCACTCAAAATTTCACACAGTGCACCTTGAAAAGTAGTGGGCCTCGGTGTTTACTAGAGCGGATAATATGGACCACAATGCACTGCGAGAGTCAGAAAAACAACAGCATCCAGTGACAGATCTTTCACTGGACACGACACAACTGAATTAAGCAGATAGAAAGGCTGGATTATCACTCTTCACTTTTATCATCATCTTGACAAAAATGTGTATGGTTTTCATTGGGTCATTAATACCGATGTGCCAGTCTGATCTGATTATTATTTATGACAGAAATCAAGTTTTAACAGGGTTTAGCGGGATTTTTTTTCAACCAGACGCCAGTAGAGGTCTGAGTGTATGAATCGCTTAATGAATGAGTCACCTAAATGTATTCGGGCCTATGTAGTGAACGAGGGTTTAAGGGCTAGGGGGTGAACATTCAGACACAGCCTAGGTTTACAGTTTTTGCCAGTAAGCGACTCAAGAGTTCAAAAAGCCACATTGGTAATATGAATTATAGTTTTCAAAGTTGAACCTACCCTACTACAAAGCAATAAAAATAATTTATAACTTAAAGAACACATATTAAACAAACCTTTTTACTTGTTTCATTATTCCGCAAATGCAAAGTCATCTTCTCTAAGCAACTCAAAAATGCTCCACTTGCATTTTTCCTGGATTGTGGCGACAAAGGTAAGACCTCGAACTTCTCTTATGTTGTTTTTAAGTTCATTACGCATCACTGGACTCATTCTGCAGCCAAATTGAGTTTACAACAAAGCTAATTGTACCTCATAGCGTCAACTATTTGATATGTGTCATGCCGACATAATAAACTTAGTATTAGGCTACGTTTATATGATGACGGTCTGAACAGAAGACGTAAAAGTGGCGTCGCATTTTCACTTTTTATTCCACGTTTAGACAACTGTTTTCGGGAGGAAAACTGCGTGCATACGGTGAAGCAAAAGTGTGTGGAATTCGATTGGGTATGCATGCCAGGCGGCTAGGCGGTGACACTAGGTGGCGATGTATGTGACGCAAACGTGCATGCGACGTGACCAGAGTTTTGCGTCTTAGGCAGTGTGGACAGAAACGCTACGGCGGAGGGTTTTCAACTTTTCCACTCAGGAGGGTGGTTTCAGATTTTTGCGTTTTTAAGCCCCAAAAACGCTGTGACCGTCTAAACAAGAGGCATTTCCGATAAAATACTTTGTTTTTACCCACAAGCGTTCTCATGTAAACGAGCCCTTAATTCAGTTTTTACCTTACCAATTCTATATTAATAGTCAAACTTTTTTTTCTAATAATGCAACTTTTACATCGGTAGTCAAAGTGGCTGTTTACTTAAAAAAACAAATCAATAAATTTGAAGTAATTAAATTAGAGACAGTTACACGCATGCATTTTTGTGCTTGTGTCAACTCCCTGAGCCAAGCCAATACACCATATGTGCACTTGGAGTGCTCACAGTGACTGAAACTTTTGCAAAGCTACCAGCCTCTGGCCAAATCATTTCTTGTTTCTGGCCACAGTGTTTGATTGGACTGGGAATTTGGGTCTCAAAGAATAAAAGCGGTTATAGCAGAGACAAAAGTCAGAGAGCTAAATCTGTAGAGAAGGGATGAAAATGTGTGTGCTATGGTGATCTTTACCTGTGTGTTTCTCCACAGAGAAAAACCTCTCTCCGTCCAGGACGCTGTAGACCACTCTGGCACTGCTACCATACGTCGGGTCATCTGCGTCTATGGCCGTCACTTTCATTATAGATGTGCCTGAACAAAACAGAAATACATGAAGGTTAAAAGGAAAAATTATACAAAATAAATAAAAATACAAAATTATTTTCATTACAGACATTCAGCCAAACAGCAGAAAAAAGTTTCAAAATCAAAAATAATTGTGTTGTGTTAAATTTTCACGTAAAATATCATAGTATAGCAGTATCTCTTTCCATGACACCAATACTCCAGGAAAATACAAATATTTTGAATAGAAAAGATACTGTTTTTAATGATTTACTAAGACCGATACAGACTCAAAGACACATCGAAAAATAAACACATTTTTTAAAATATCACAAAACGTATCCAAATAGGTTGCACAACTGAACTCTTTCAAGACCCTGGACTTGATTTTTTTTCTCATGTATTTGAGTAAAATGTGTCTTGCCCCAGTCCAGACATGTTGTATAAGCAGCTCTTGAGGTCAAAATAAGTCAGCTGTGTATTGTATGCATCTAATTATAAATCATTTTATTGTCAAATAATAAGGAAATACATGTTCGCATGCTAGTTGTTGCTAGTTTTTGCTTTGACGGAAAACTCCACTCTGGTCTCCACGCTTATAAACTCACTGCTGTGAATAATTAGGACTCTCTGAATCCATAACGTAAGTGAGGAATAACTGGACCACTGCCATCTGTTCGAAAGGAAATTGTTCTGTTTATCACATTTAAGATACAAAAAACTCAGGATCAGCAACTTTCAGTAACAATGAACCAGCATTGTATAAAGACATACAGTATTTAAACATCACCAGATCAGAATCACAATCACTTTGACATTCAGCAACCATAAGAACAAATAGCTACCAAAAAAAAGGTATGAAAAATAAATACTATAAATATCAGTAGTATAAAAATAAATACTAAAATAAATATCAGTATCACAGTAAACTAGTAAAAATAAAATAATAATAAGTCTATCTTTTTGTAAATGATCTCATTACATTACATTAATTGCCTACTAAACTGATATATACCCTGAAATATATAACCAATCCAGTACATTACAATTAAAGGATAATTCCTAATCCTTCTTAATCTCTGAGCCTCAATATTTTGGATGTAGTCTACAAACGCTTTCATTCTGTGTTCCCTGAAAACAGTGAGTGAGGGTGGTTCAAAAGCTTTTCACTTAAGACACAGGGAGGCACAGGCACACTCTAGTCACTTGTGTACACCATGTGCACTTAGATGAGACACAACATGTAGTCTTTTCTGGTGCTTTTAGACTATGATAAAAGCTCCCAAATTCCCATGAACAATTACGAGCTCTTTGGCCCAAAACACAGCCACGTCTGCTTCAAATCATTATCCCCATCCTCATTTATCATATTATTTGTCAAGTGTTTGATAACACAAGCCCCTGGCACAGACTACACAGCAGCAGTTCCTATTTTAGCGCACGCTTTAGTTAAATCTCAGCCTGGAGCTCAGAACATTTTAAGATGCTTTTTAAAGATCCTTTTTAGGCTAAAGGCATCTCCATATGCGCCGTCGGCAGGTGAACTCGATCCATAAATACGCACAAAGGGAGAGAGGTATACGTTCACTACCTTGGAACTTTTAGCACAACAAAGGCATTTTTTCAAGTAATAGCATAAAAGTGGTGTAGGTCTAAAAAAAGGTTTTATTTAGTCAAAATGGCAACCCCCATACACTAGACTTGTGAGGAAGTCACTTTTTGTTTTAAGTTTAATTCCAAAATAGTGTTCTAATCTTAACTCAGATTCAAATAAACCTGAGCTATTTTAGCAGGTCTCAAACACTGCTCTCAAATGTAGTAAAATAAAACAGTATCCACTATACAATTTACTTACGCAAAGTGCACATACCAAAAAGTGTACAGTACTTTTACTTTTGTACTTTGTAATTTTTTGATGCGTAGAAACAACCCTGAAATGAGTTGTACACATTTATTAACCTGGAATGGCTTTTAAATTTGTTTTTACATCCAACTGAGAGAAAAAAACATACATCTTTCTCATCTACATATGCCACATTTTTTTTCCACAACAAAATCATCTGTATTTCATCAAAATAGCTTTAAGTTTGCCCATTGGAGGTGCCATATTTGTTTTTTTTGGGCTCTTCATTTCTGGCTTTAGCCCAAACTATAATATTGCCCTGTGACTGGTTTTGCCATCAGGGTTAGGGCACTGTAGACCATAAGGCTGTGCAATTAATTGAATTTTGATTGCGATTTCGATTTTTGTGTGAAACAATCTACAAACTCATATAATCGAGTTGAAATGAAAGCTTAACAAAATTGTATAACATTTTTTTTATATAAATAAGTATATTTATTTCATTTTTTAAAATGTAGAGAGCTGGCTATATAGTTTATTTTGGATACATTTATGTTTTTCTATTACTTATTTCATGTTCAAAGTATATTTTATTCATTTTATGTTTTATACATTGCAAAACTGCTCTAAGGTATATATTGGTAACCTATATTTATTTGAACGTTTTGCATAAATTATCAATAGCAAAGTGTTTTTTGAGAGAGAATCTGAATGAATGCATCGTGTAAGTAAAAAAAAAGATTGTTTGAATAATTCTGATTTCAGTATTGACCAAAATAAGTGGGATAATGATTTTTTCCATAATTGAGCAGCCCTAATAGACCAGGACTAAAACTGCTCTAAACCACCAACGTTTTCTTAATTTCTTCTTTGAATAAAGCATCCTGACCGCTGACTACCACCAGACCAGATTCAGTCCTCACTTCTCGCTTTGAGAAGCCCGGCTCTTCTACAGTAATGGGCGCCCTGCTCAGGTTCTATAGGTCTTCAAGGACAGGCAGTGAGTCTTTTGTGCGTGTCCCCTGGGCCCGGCGCCGGGTAATTACTGACAGCCGGTGTTGTCCGCCAAAGGTCACGCTGTAGCCTTCCTCAGAGCCCTGTCATGCCACTGTCTAGCCTCATAATGGCCGTATGCTAATGGTGCTAATTAATGAGACTTGTGTTTGTTTCCTGTCATCTGCCGGGCGGCTCTTGAGGGTTGGACATAGGGGGGAGGAGAGGACCGGAGATTATCATTAAAGTCAACCGGCCATTAAATCCGACAGCTCACATCACTACCCCGCTGCGGTCACCTATGGAGCACTCTGCTAACGACAGGGTTCGCGCGGTGAGCTAGCGGCTAACGGCTAATCAGGCTATTTATGACGGTACAGGCTACGAGCTAAGTGGGTATTTGTGCAGCGGATGGAAGGGAATGTGTTCAGAATGATTAGGTTACTTCTAGCAGTAGTGGTTCTGCTTAAGTTTGGTTTAAAGCTAAATCATCTTTACATTATTATTATTTACATTTGAATTAGTATCTAAATCAGAGGTGCCCAAAGTGGGGCCTGCGGGTCAAACTCGGCCGTCCAGAGAGACTGAAAGGTTTTCATTCCACACTCTTCTCTCTAATTTATGTAATTAATGTCTCTTTCTCTTTTTTAATTTTAATCTTTAATTATATGATGATTATTTATGTTTTGATTAGTTTTTATTGTGATTTTAATGTTTTTCTTGTTCTGTAAAACACTTTGAATTATTTTGTGTACGAATTGTGCTATACAAATAAACTTGCCTTGGCTAATTTGGCCACGAGGAAGCTCAGAGATTTTAAGAAGAATCTACTGTGATTAAATATTGTATTGTAAAGACAATTTAATTACATTTTGTTGCAGAAGAAAAACAAAAATCAAGTTAATATAACCTGAATTAAGAACATTAAGACCTGAATTGATTTGAGTAAGTTTCACATGAAGTAAAATTATCTACCAATAAAACAAGTCTTTTTGTAGTTGAAATACTCCTATTTACCCTGAAGATAAGAAAAAAATAACTCTTTGTACTTAAAATAAGAAACTAAATCATATGTTTGAATTAACTGGTAGATAATTTTACTTGTCAAGATAAAGGTGGAGGGTCTGCCACCTAAAATCTTATCGTTAGAATGTTCCACAATATAGATTAAACCCATCTGTCATGAGGGATACAAGCAGGACTACACTACTGTATTTTTCAGACTATAAATCACACTTTTTTCATGGTTTGGATGGTCCTGCGACTTATACTCCGGTGCGACTTGTATACTAAAATTTTCACACTGACAGTCTCGAGAGGGGCGCTCTAGGCTTGTGTGTCAGTATTTGCTACTACTGTACCACAGTCACTTCGCTCTACTGCACATGCCTCCTGCAGAAAAAGCCACTGTCCTGCTGCAAGTAGTGAAATATTATCGAGCAGCAAAAAGAAAGTTTGGAGTGAGCGAGAAACTTGTAAGGGACTGGTGAAAAGCGGGGATGGAGAACACAGCTTCATGGTAATCGGGAGGGTCCGCAGTGCAACTTTCCTGCAAGTCATTGGATGAATTGACAAAGTACGGACAGTGACAACTGTCAGGGAATTCTACCCTAAGACATCAAATTACATTAAATAAAGACACACCAAAACGAGACGGCTTAGTTTTTACTTGCGCAAGGAGAGAGCTGTCCGAACACTGTCTGACCCTCTTCTGACAGCTACTCCCCAACAGCAGGTTTTATTGCAGTCATTTACAATGATCACATGCTAACAATCTTTAGGCTAAACCACCCCCCATTTCACACTTGATTACAGGCTCCAGGTGATAAACAATTTGGTCAGTTTTCTCCCAAAAACTTATGCTAACCACATGAGGGAAAAAACCCTTAGCTGTCTTCTCATGGGTGACTCAGTAGATTAGCTTAATGAGTCAGGAGTTCTTGAACTAGGACATATGATATACATATGGAAAAAAAACCAAAAACGCAATTGTTGATAACTTTAATCACACACACAAATGATTATGATTTTAAAAGATTCATAATATTTAAAATAACACATAAATTCTTTCACAACAACCAAAACCATCCTGTCGGGATTCAGAAAGGTCGGAATATTTCTAACTGGAACTGATGCTAAATCTGACGACAGCTACACAGAAGAGGAAGTGGTGCTCCGTTTTCCTCATCTATCTACAGTTTACCTTGCGCAGAAGTGAAACCGAGAATGAAGAATTCAATGAATTTAGTGATTTGGAGTGAGATCATGAGTTATGTGTTGTTATGTTCTGTTGTTTATGCTATAGTTATCTGAATAACTGTTAATATGTTACATCAACATATTAACGCCTATTCAGCCTGTTGTTCTCTGTTCTGTTACTATAACTTGCCTTTCAAGATGAAATTTCAGTTCCTAGTTAATGATTTTATAAAATAAATTTTCCCAAAAAGCGTGACTTATAGTCCACTGCGACTTATATATGTTTTTTCTTCTTCATTATGCATTTTTTGGCTCGTGCAACTTATACTCCAGAGCATTTATATGGTACATTACAGCACTACACTGCATTACAGTTCAGATCTGTGGAGAGTCGCCACTATTCACAGAAGGAATTATGGTATTTTTGAGCAGCAGAAACTCCCGTAATGAATAAACGTTGATATGTTTAATGTCACGCCATGGGAAATCTCCTCAAATCAAGTCAAATCTTCTTAATTTGAGTAATTTGAACTTACTTAGCCATTACGTTTTGCAGTGAGAGCGCATCAAATTCCACTTTGCACAGACCTCGTCACATCGACAAGATCAAGCTAAGCACCTACTTCGCATTTACACCGTCACTATAAAGCAAATAGTTCCATAAAACCCCACACTGCCCACTCTAATTCTCTGAGCACGAGGCTAAACTCCCTTATCTCCCCCCCATATTAAAAACACAAAACTATATTTTCATCATTGGCGGGATGCGGGGGTTGCTAATTCGCCCTATACCTGCTCCTATAGCTCTCTCTTCTGGATTATGGCCTTATCTTAATTCTCCCCAGGTAACAATCAGTTTGACAGCGAGCTTTCCCAGGCTACGGGCAGTCAGTCACGTCCAGCAGAACTATATATATGCAAATTCTATGTTATTGTGTTTTTATTAAAAGAGGAATGGGATGTGTTTGGAAGTCTGGATTGCTATTAAAGCACTGGAGTCTTATATTGTGATTACAATGCGTGCTGTCATGGCCCACCACTTGACGCACTTCAAGGAGCACAGTTTAAGATTTACATGTTAATGGTGCTATTACTGCAATTTACAAATAATTAGTTGAGATTACGCTAATAACATGCGAGCTACATGATGTGTTTATTAATGAACAGTTACTTTTGCTTTGGAAGAGTGAGGGGGGCCCATGTTTAAAGATGGAGTGTGGGTGTAATTATGTTTTTGTACTTGATTTTAACAGTCTTGCAAAAGTGAAAAACAGAACTACACTATTTTTTGGACTAAGTCACACTTTTGTTCATGGTTTGGGTGGTCCTGGAACTTATATTCCAGTGCGACTTATATATTCAAATTTTCATATTGACAGCTGCGAGAGGGCGCTCTAGGCTTGTGTGTCAATATCTGCTACTACTATTACTCCTGTACCACCGTCATACTGTACATACTGCGTATGTTTCCTACAGAAAGAGCCGCTGTTCTGTCCATGGATCTACTGAGAAGACTGAACACAAATGTCCCCAAAAAGAAAATGATATTTTGCAGATTACAAGCTGCAAGTAGGGAAATATGCAGCCAAAAAATGGTAATTGAGCAGCAGAAAGAAAATTTGGAGTGAGCGAGAAACTTGTGACACCGGGTGAGTATGCCATGCAACTTTCCTGGAAGTCACTGGATGAATTGACAAAGCCTGGACTTCAGTGACAACCGAAACCATCCTGTTGGGGTTCAGAAAAGCCAGAATAATTCTAACTGGAACTGATGCTGAGTCTGACGACAGCTACACAGAAGAGGAAGCGGCGTTCTGTTTACCTCCGGAGGCTGCGGAGTTGCTCAGAAGTGACACCGAGGATGAAGAATTCAATGGATTCAGTGATTCAGAGTGAGATGGAGAGTTTGGTAAACTTGTTCTGTTCTGTTGTTTATGCTATTTTTTATCTGAAGAAGTGTTCATATGTTCTGTTAGCAGCCTGTTGTTCTCTGTTCTGTTGTTATTTATAACTTGCCTTTCAAGATGAAATGTCAGTTCCTGGTCTCTGATTATATAAAATGTATTTCCCCAAAAGTGTGGCTTATAGTCTCTTCTTCTTATATAGTTCTTCTTCTTCATTACGCATTTTTAGGCTGGTGCGACTTATACTCCGGAGCGACTTATAGTCCAAAAAATATGGTAGTTCATTTTAAATCTAGACTTTATTGATCCACAAGGGACATTACTTGGACACAGTAACTTATACTGTGCGTCACATCATATAATAACAAAGAGAAAATGGCTAGTTTAAAAAGCCCAAGAACCATGATGGGTTAAACTTTACAAGGTCTTTTCACAACTCTCACAGACAAGTGTGGAGTTTTGCTATGACGGTAAAACTAACAACAACTGGCAATGGTAACGTGCACTTCCTGATTCTCAGATAATAAAACTGCTGACAAATGCAGACAGCGTGCAGCAGATGTATTTTGATTTCGAAAGCTGCTTATACAATATATCACACTCTGTATACTTAAATTGCTGAAAAGTTGAACTAATGTGTTGTCTGTTTTGAATGAGATTGGGCCAGAGGTTAGAGTAGGGTTTGAATCCCTGTAGTGTCCTTGAGCAAAACACTTCACACACCTTGTTAAATTAATGTGGTTTTTACATGCATGATGGTGGTCGAAGTAGCCATTATCTGTTTGCAAATTGGACTATTACTACTACTATGAGTACACCTACTACTAGTAGTACTACTATGCCTTTGCAAAGAGTGTGACATTAAAGTGACTTTGAATGCGATTTTGACTCTGGATGTGACATTTGGGTAATTTACATGCTAATTTTGTCGCGGTGGATTTGACAAAATTTCATTACTAGACAGCTACTCAACAAAGCTGAAAATTTCAAAACATTTGCATAAAAATGGCATATTACAACAAACAAGCAAAAGGAATGACATTGTGAAATTTTCATTATTTGATTTAAAGGTCCTACATTGCCCAGAATTTATTTAATTTAACTCTAAGTCGTGTTATAATGTGTTTACGTCCTCAAAAACATACCTGGAGTTGTGTTTTGTTTCATTCACATGTTGGTTTGTTTTTTTACTGTTTGAGAGACAAACTCAGCCTAAATATGCAGGATTTGTGTGCTAAACCTGTAAATGAAATGGTATTTGTACAACATTATAACATAGATCAGAAAATAGCATGACATGGGCCCTTTCATTTACTTTTAGGGTTGCCAGGTCACACTCACTATCAGCTTGAAAGTCATCACCCACATGTCTTTAGGCCTCAACTAATTCACACAGCCTGCAAATATTTACAAAGTGGATTTCAACCTCAAAGTTAATTATGAAAAAAATAAAAAAATAAAAATCTTTATCATTGCCATTTACATATTATGCAAATTTTGGCACAATAGATTTCACAGGGTTTAATAGCTGCACAACGCTCCATCAGTTTAGTTGTTGCAAATTACTTCGTTTACCTAATTATAAATCATGATGGATGAAATAAGGTAATAAATATGTCACGGAGGGGCTTTGTTAATGGGACTCAGGCATCAAGGAGGCTGTTTAGCGCAGCGGGGTGGGAAAGCCTGGTTGACTTGGTTTACACGGCAAGGCAATACCACAATGACAAAGGGGTTTTATTATTTAAAGGTGCATTGTGTAACTCATCTGGTAGAGGGTCCGTCAAACGCTTTTCTTCATAGAGATTTTGTTGCTGTGTCTGGAAATTTTCTAAACCTTTTTATCTTCATGGAGACCAAGTATTTTTGAGCTATAAAACAATTTGTAATTTAATAAATGTAAAGTAGACCTGTTTAATGTCATACTGTGGAACATTATATGCCATTGCTTTGCCTGGAAACAGAAACAAACCGGTTACAGGCCCTCAACCAACAAAGTTACATCATGCAGCTTTAACAGAGACATATTATGTAAAGTCATTTTTTTAGAGCTTTTGAAGAAGAAAGATGGAAGAAGAAAGATGGAAGAGGAAGAAGGAGAAGACGAAGATGGAAGAAGACGAAGAAGAAGATGAAGAAGAAGACGACGAAGAAGATGAAGAAGAAGACAAAGAAAATGAAGATGAAATTTATATGAACCCACCGAATTCATGACAGAGTTTAAAAAATGATGTGATTTCATATGTACATTGATCATGGCGCTTTACAAATATTTACATATATAGTTAAAATTAATTTCATACTATGGTCGTACAAACTAATAAAAATGATAAAGAAGGCACAGAAGTTAATCGTTATAATCATATCAAAATATGCAAAATGACAATGAGAAAAATGTAAGTATTTTTTATTATTTATTTTTTTCTTTATGGTCGCACAAACACTTATAATAATGACAAAGAAGACACAAAATTTATCGTTTATGGTATCAAAAGAAAAGGTAATGTTAAAGAAAAGTATGTGTTTAGTTAATAGCCATGGTTTACTTGTGCTTTCAATCATATTATCCAACCCGGAAATCAGTGGCCTTGTTTATTTTATTAAGTCGTTTTAGATCAATATCATGATTTAAAATGTCCAAAATATAAAGATATATAATAATGCACAGGTATCACATTGTCTAACTATATAGCATACAAAAAGCACAATATGTCTTCTTTAAAGTGCATATGACAAGTCTTCATATTTTTTGAAGTATTACCTGGTTTGATGGGATAGTACCTGTGGTTGTATTTATCATAAAACTTTGCATCAGTCAGGTGGAAAAAAAGTTGAGAAAAAAAGTACAAAAATACAAGAAGTCGAAATACATTTATATATGCCATCATCTCCAAAAATTATAATTAAATTAGCAGATTAAACTTTACACAAACTAGACGTATTGTTATTTATTTATTTTTGTCTAATCATAATTATTGTGTAAGTTTGACAAGCGTTGGTCCTTATTAACTTTATGGTTGGAAAATTATAAACATCTTCCACACTAAAACTAGAAAAAAGTATGCTTTATTTTATTTTATTTTGGTTTAGTTTAGTTTTATTTATGTATCTATTTATTTATTTATTAAACTTATTTATTTATTTACTTATTTATGTTTAATTTATTATTAATATATTTAATTTATTTATATTTTTTTATTATTATTATTATTATTATTATTATAAATCTAATATATATGATGAAGGAGAAGTCTAGCCTGTTATACACTGTAATCCTGTTGCGGAGTCAAAGGCTTGGGCGTGATTGGACATTGAATTATCCATGTGTTTATTGTGTATTCCAATGTGGCTGTTTCCATTATTCTAAAGGGAGAAGGGCTCTGCTTATGAGGCTAAATGGAGTGTGAGAACAAGCAGCTAAAACACTTAAGTCAATGGAAGAGCAACGGGGAAGTGGCTGATTTAGTCCTTCTTTTCAATTCAGTTCACTGGGAGACTGGAGCACTCCTTTGGGATGGTTAAGTGGTCGGAAATAATGCCACTAAGAAAGTGTTTTTGAAATTTAAAAAGTCACAAATTGTGCTTTAAGTTCCTGAATTTCCTTTCATGCATTGTACAAAATGGACTTTACTTTAATTAAATTTTCTTTTCACCTGTTTTCAGATAAAAAGCACCAAATGATACAGAGCTCTAAAATTTTGTTGGTGGAATATGGTGAAGATGTTTTTTTTTTTTTTTTTCTTTTTTCTTGGATTAATGTACAGTCATCACTGTTGGCATTTTTAATTAGCTGAATAGAATGGTAACAATAAAAAATTTTCCTGGTAGGCAGTCCCCAGTTGTTCCCCATGTTAACGTCCCCATGTTAACGTTTTCTTGGAATGTTCCACAGCATGACATTACACACAAACCTCAACTTACATTTATTCAATCACATGATTTGTGCAAACATACACATAGCAAAGAATTACATTTGGGAAGTGACTATTAAAACTAGAAATCCATTAAAAGACAGTCATAGTTAAGAAATATACATAATTCATGCCTTCAGTTTTGGCCATACCAGCTTGTCAAAGTCTGATCCTGTCAGATTTCAGAAGCTAAGCAAGTCTGGGCCTGGTTAATACTTGGATGGGAGACCACTGGGAAAATCAAGTGCCACAGTGGGACACCAGTTGCACAAACTGTCGTGTCCTTAGGCAAGACTAGGGATGGGCATTTGATGAAATTTTCTTAATCGATCGTCGGAAGAATTAACGATCGATTATCGATTAATCATTAACGTTTTTATATTAAAATGATCATCATTATTATTACTATCTGCACTACTAATCTGCATAAATAAATTCAACTTTACGACATATAAACCGTAACGACTCTAGAGCCACTTCAATCCTTTTGACATTCTAATGTGTTTAATTCAGTTTTGCGCAACTCTCACAGAAACAAAACTTAAAACCGCATCGCTAATTTGCATAAACTCAGCGAAGATAAAACTACAGCTCTTGTGTCGCTGATGCGGTCAATTTCTGTCGGATTAAAAGACATGATTCAGTGGAATACAGGTTAGTGTGACCATATTTACGTTTGTCAAAACCAGGACACTGTACGGGAGGAGGGAGGTGGGGACTCGTCATCGACATTGCGCGACTCTCACCTGGTAAAACTTTTTCCCACTGGACACCGAAACATATGTGCTGCTTTGTACACTGTGCACAAGGACTCCCACTTGTCCCGAACGCAACGGAAAGCATGGAATTTCTTGTACAAATCATCGTATTTGTGCTTCGGTACGCTGCAGACTGACCGAATGTTTGTGTTTGCTCGCTCCTTCTGATGCAGAGAGACACATGTACGGACCCCTGTTTGGTCCCTACGCTACGCACAGCAACCTACATTCGGTTTGTCGATTAAAATTAACGTAATCGATGAAATTCTTAATGATCAATTATCGATTAATCGATTAATCATGCCCATCCCTAGGCAAGACACTTTACTCTCATTGCTTAGTATAAAAGTGGTGTGTGTATGAGTGATGGTGATCGTTGGATGGCGCAGATTGGCAGCCTCGCTTCCATCAGTCTGCCCTAGAGCAGCTGTGTCTACAATAGTAGTTTACCACCACTGAGTATGGAGTGAATGAATACTGCTCTGTAAAGTGTATTTGAGTGTCGAGAAATGTGCTATATAAAACTGATGCATTATTATCATTATTATTTAATTAAAGGTGCACTATGTAACCTTTCAGGTAGACGGTCTGAGACCTGCTGTCCCCATGAAGATGTTATTGCTTTGTCTAAAATGTCACACACTTTCCATGTTGCATTTATTTTATAACAGGGGATTTCTGCTCAATAATACCTTAAAAACATTACCTCACCGGCCAGAACCACACACTTTGACAAAACTTTAAAGAAAAAATGATGATCTGGAGTCGTGTCTTTCTTATTTGAGAAGGTGTGCTTGACAGGGGGATTAAACAATCAGAGCAGGACTGTTCACGTAAAAAAAAAAAAAAAAAAACACGGCTACTTACATGTAAAAAAGAAGAGGAAGAAGAAAAAAAAAACATAGGACTGAGAAATGATGCAGAATTTCTCAGAATCAGCTATCAAAGCACCAACCTCTTCATCTCAGGTAAAAGAAATTATATATTTTGTTCTGAATTAAAATTTTCAAGAATCTTCTGCATTTGAGAGACATGTGCAGCAGTGTTTGGACCATCTTCAGTTTGGACTTAGATTTTTCACATTTCTCCACAGATCTGGCCTGTAAATGACCACCTGCTTGTCTTCATCAATAAAAAGTTTACAATGTCATACTGTGTAAATCCAGGCAAAGCAATAACATCTCCATGGAGACAAGCAGGTGACAGTCCCCCGTCCACTTTAAAAATGACGTAGTGTACCTTTAAGCACCTCAAATCTGAAATCTATAACACGGCCCGCTCTGGAAGTGCACAGCTGCTTTTGGACTCGAGTGCGTTATGAAGTCTCGCCCGGTTGGCTGAGACTATATTGTTTGATTTATGCGTGACTCGGCTTTAATGGCGTCAACACTGTCTATCGGTATGGCTCCCCAGCCCATTGCAGCACCCTTGGGTGGGAAGGGGGAGCCACAATTACTGCTAGGAAACCCGGGAACTGCCTGCGCACATATGAGACACTAGACTGACAGCTATTTAAGAGGCAGCCTCGTAAAAGAGATTTGTGCCCATCGGTGGTGACGACCAGAGGGGAGGGGGGGGCGACTGCCGCTTCCTCTCCCCGATTCGAGTCCCCCGATCTGGGAGAGCGAGCGTGGAGCCCCCACCCCCCTTCCTCTCCGCATTATGGATCGTTTAGCCGGGCCATAAAAGCTGAGGTGTTCTCACATGAAAAGTTATTCGTTCGCTGCCTTCCTCAACGTGATTCATTCCGGGCTCTGTTCATATCCACGGGCCAAGAGGAAGAACGGAAGAGAGAGAGAGAGAGAGGAGGAGGAAAGGGAGAGGGAAAGGGTGAGACGGATGAACAGGTAGATGGAGGAGAAGAGATAGTGGCGCAGTTAACTTGACGGAGATGAAAGATAAAAAGAAAAGAAGTAAAACCGAAAGCAGGACAAACGAAAAGACGGAGAAAGAGAGGGTGAGGACGGAAGGAAAGGGCAAGAAAGAGAGAGGAGGAAAACTAGTGACAAACAAAAGAAAGGAGGAGAAAATAAAAAGTTAAGGACGGAGAGGGTAAGAGGACAGAACTGAAATATAGAGGACAAGGGAAAGACGGAGAGAGAAAGAGGAGGAGAGATAAATTAAGAGGAAGAGATAGAGACAGAGAGAGTTAGAGAAAAGGGAGCCAAGAAGACAGAAAACGGAAAAAGGAGGAGAGTTTGAGAGGGACATACAGGGAAAGATAGATGGAGGGAGAAAAGAGACAGAGAAGGAAGAGGAGAAAGAAAGTAAGACAGAAAGAAAAGAGGAAAGTGGCTCAGGGGGATAAACATGGAGAGATGGAGGACAGACAAAAAAGAAGGGAAGGAGAGGAAGAAATGAAGAAAAGGAGAGTGGTAGAGATAAAAAGAGGGAGACGCAGTGAGAAGGAAAAGAGAAAAAGAAAGACACCAGGAAAACCAGGGAGAGAGAGAGAGCAGAAAGGGAATATGTGAAAGAAAAATCTAATAATAAGGATATGAAAGAGGGATGCAGAAAGATAGAAAAGTTGAGAGGGAGAAGGACAGAGGTAGAAGGAAATGAAGGGAGGGAGAGACAGATAATTAGAAAGAACGAAAAAGAGAGATGATAGAAAGGAGGGACAGTGAAAGAGACAGATGAAGGAAGGAGGAAAAGAAAGACAGCAAGGACATGACGGAGAAAAGAGATTTTTTTATGAAGATGGAGCTAGAAGGAAAGCAAAAGAGGGTTTGGCGAAGAGAAAGAGAAAGAAACAGAGAGAGCAGAAGAGGAAGGAGAAGGACAGAGTAAAAGGGAGGAAGAGCGCAAGATAATTAGAGAAGGAAAGAAAAAGAGAGAGAGAGGATTAGAGGAAGAATATGGGAGTGAAAGATTGGAACATAAAAGATGAGAGGAAGAAATGTTTGTTTTTTTTGAGATGGAGGGAGAAAGAAAGCGAAAGAGGCAGGCAGAGAGAGAAACAGAGGAGAGGAACAGGACGGACAGTAAAAGGGAGGAAGAGACTGAGATAATTAGAGAGGGAAAGAGAGAGAGAGGAGAAGAGGAAGAACGTGGGAGACAGAAAGTACAATATAAGTAAGATGGAAAGGATGATGGAAAGGAGAGAGAGGGAAAGACAGATGAAGAAGGGAGGAAAAAATAAGGAGAGAAACATTGGAACATAGAAAAGGCAAGAGGAAGACTTTCATGAAGATGGAGGAAGAAGGAAAGCGGAAGAGGGACAGGCAAGGAGAATTAGAGAGGAAAAGAGGAAAGAGGAAGAGGATGGGGAGAAGAACAGAGTACATGTGAGGAGGAAAGCTAGATAATTAGAGAGGGAATGAGAAAGAAAGAGAGTGAGAGCAAGAGAAAGATGAAAAAGAGAGGAAGGAGGGAAAAGACATGACTGGGAGAGATAAAGAGATAGGGACATAGAAAAGATGAGAGAAAGAAATATTTGATTATAAAGTTGGAGGGAGAAGGGAAGCGAAAGAGAGAAAGACAGGGAAAGAGAGAGGAAAGGAGGAAGAGAGTGAGAATAAAGTTTAAAGGGATGAGAAATCTCCAGTGCAGTAAAAGCCAATGGCGTGCTAACATTGATCCTGTACCAGATCCTCTCCAGAGTTCCACTCTGTTTTTCATCCCTTCCATCTGAGGCTGTAAATCTGCACTTTGTTAGCTTCTCTACTTTAATAGATGGCCTTATTATTTGTTTTGTGTGGGAATAAAAGTCAACCAGGGTGCTGTGTTAAATATCTGGGGAAATCTACGGCAAGATGGAGCAGATGGTGACAACAAAAACTGTTTTTGACAGATAAGTTACGGGGCTTGTGCACATTTTTATTATTTTTTTTAATCCATCCGAGCAACATTTGTCTTGATCCAGTACAGATATATTGTATAAGCAGCTCTTCAGATCAAAAGTCTGCTCTGTGCTCATCTAATTATAAAGTGTTTCATTGTTCAAGGATATGGAAGTGCACAGTTAGCATGCTGGTTCGTGTTAGTTTACTGTGGCAAAACTCAAGTCTGACCAGTGAAAAGTGCTTATAAACTCAATGCAGTGAATCCACTGTGCACTGTTTCCATCTAAACATAAAGTGTTTTTATTATAATCAGCGTGTGCACAGTTAGATAGTTTTAGTTTAGTTTTGTTTTTTTGTTTTTTTTTTAAGATTTACCAAAATGTCACTCTCTGAAAGTTGTAAAAAGCAAGTGACTTGCCCAAGGACACAATAACAGCATTCAACTGAGCGAGACGGAATCACATAGTTTAGTTTAGTTCAGTTTGTTTATTTGTTTATTTATTTATTTATTTATCAGGGACAATGCACATAAAAACACTGAGCTACACAAAGAGGTCATATGCTTGTGCTAGGTTATAGCAAAATAGCTCATTTCCACCTTCAGTCCCTGCAAGATGATGTTATAAATGGCGTAAATGCCAATAAAATACAATGCACTGTATAGTGATGCAATCATTCATCCAGTCAGTCAATAAGTAAAACTATATTCCCATTCAGTCTCAGTCATCACATCCATACACTATCTCTGGGTCAGTGGATTTGACCGCTCAAACAATGATGTTTATGTCGAGAGGAGAATTCAAACCACCAAACTTCAGATCAATGTCCACTGAAACGCTCTTACCGACTGAGCTACTGCCGCCCACCATTAGGATGCTTGGAATTCATGTGGTAAGTGAGAAATAACTTTGGACCACTGCAAACTGTTTAAAATGAACTTGTAAGTTTTGAAGACAGTACCAATCAGATACAGTGTCTTTAAACTGGTGTCTTTTTAATGTGTTGGATAATGTGTACTTGATATGAGGTGCT